>NC_136429.1:54289855-54889855 GCF_052849685.1 Lactuca virosa
ATCAGAGACCTCTCGGACATATGTCTTCGTGTGTGATCGTGTAAGAATTTTATAGATGAAAAAGATTGATGTAAGAAACGAAAAGTACCTCTGTTATTTTTGGACCAAACATTAAACTATTAACTCATTTTGAGAAGAGTCAGGTAGCTCAGAGACTAATGTGAATATAAGCCTGATGGGAAGAAATTTTCATATGAAAATTTTCATTAAGGCTTTCGTAGACACACATTGAGTCATCGGAGGCTTTTGGACAACATGCAACAACATGCTTCTAGGGACAACTTAACTAGTTCAAATGATGAAAAATTTATCGATTCATACGAAAAATGTACCTGACCCTAGAACTGCAAGCATAATCCACTCTGTATCTTCATGATTATCTGCAACAAAATACTAAAAAGAAATAATAAACAAAATATTTTTGTTGTTTTGAGTTTTCGAAAGTAAAGAGAAACAAATGAAAATCTTTTTGGATTTTTGAATTTTCGAAAATGAAATAACAAAACAAAAGAAAATCTTTTTGGATTTTTGAATTTTCGAAAATTAAATGACAAAACAAACAAAAATCTTTTTGGATTTTTAAATTTTCGAAAATGAAATAACAAAACAAAAGAAAATCTTTTTGGATTTTTAATTTTTCGAAAATGAAAATATACTGTACTTGTTGCAAAAACACGAAATTTTATCATTCCCTTATAAGTGACAAATGTACGAATTCGAAAGGGTCGAAGCGTTGACTATGAACAGTAACCTCTGAATCAACCCTTAAGATAAGTGATAAATGTACGAATTCGAAGGGGTCGAAGTGTTGACTATGAACAGTAACCTCTGAATGCTGACGGATATTGCTTTGTGTTTCATTCAGCGCCTCTGAATCATTCCTGATCATTCATCATTCTCCTTTTTCGCATGGAACAGAATTTCCATCGATCATTCCAATTCCTTCTATTATTCTCACAAGGGATTTTTCATCTAAAGGTTTCGTGAAAATATCAGCTAACTGATCAGTTGTTTTCACGAAATGTACTTCAATATTTCCATCCTCCACGTGATCCTTGATGAAATGATAACGAAGTGCAATATGTTTAGTCTTCGAATGCTGCACATGATTATGACAAATTCTTATTGCACTTTGAGAATCACAATATAATGGAATCTTTTTCATATTAATTGCATAATCACGCAATTGGCTTTGAATCCATATAATTTGAGAAGTGCAAGCAGCAGCAGCTACATATTCTGCTTCAGCTGTTGAAATGGATACACATGTTTGCTTTTTCAAGAAAATTATTGATTTTTCCCATCATGCTCATTTCGAACTTACTTTTCATCAAATCTTCGAATTCTCTAGATAAAGCAGGGTCAGTTGAGCCAAAAATAATATCATCAACATAAATTTGAACAAGCATTAGATGATCCCCAACTTTCTTTCGAAATAATGTGGGATCAACAGATCCTTGTTTAAATTTAGATTGTTTCAAAAAGGAAGTAAGAGTTGCATACCATGCTCGTGGTGCTTGTTTCAAACCATAAACTGCCTTATCTAAAATATAAACATGATTTGGAAATTCTTCGTTAATAAAACCTAGGGGTTGTTCCACATAAACAGTTTCTTCAAGCTCTCCATTTAAAAATGCACATTTCACGTCCATTTGATAAACATCAAAATCTTTGTGAGCTGCATAAGCCAGAAATATACGAACCGCCTCGAGTCTTGAGACAGGGACAAAAGTTTCTTCATAGTCGATTCCTTCTTGTTGTGAATATCCTTTAACAACAAGTCTGGCTTTGTTTCGAACAATATTTTCATCTTTGTCGGTTTTATTTTTATAAATCCATTTTAACCCGACAATCGAAACATTTTCAGGTTTAGGAATTAATCTCCAAACCTTGTTTCGTTCAAATTCAGACAATTCAGATTGCATTGCAACAACCCAATCTGAGTGTTCTATTGCAACCTTAACTGTTTTTGGTTCAATTTTAGAGATGAAAACATTGAACATCCAAAATTCTTGATGAGTATTCAATACCTCATTCTTTGCACGAATTTGAGCTCTTGTTAAAACACCTTCTTGTGGATTCCCAATCACTTGATTCTTCGGATGATCTCTTGTCCATTTTCCATTGGTGGATATGCTGGATCAAATTCCAAAGGTGCATCTTCGTATATATCATCATTCTCTGAACCTGCAATCGAACAAACATCATCAAAATCATTATTATTCTCAATGTTTTCTAAATGCTCCCCCTCAACATTATGCTCCCTCTCAACATCATGCTCCCCCTCAACATTAGCATTCATTTTTTCATTCTCCCCCTCGAAAGAATGCTCTTCCTCAACTAGAGTATTCGAATCCATTTGCTCCCCCTCCACTGGATTGTTTTGCTTGCTTTCGCCTTTCTCTGGAGAAGTTGATGTTAAATCATCAGTAAGCTTCGTTAGTTCTGAGAGATGATTATCATTTGCATTTATTTCAGCATCAACAGCATGATCTGAAATTCCAAAAATTAAATCATTATCAATATCTAATGTTTGTGAGGATTCAGATTCATCTTGAATGTTTTTCAGAATAGGATGATTTTCAAACTGTAATGTAGTTTGTTTAATGTAATAATCATCAAATGTAAGATTAAAAGTTTCTTCAACTTTTCGTGTTCTTTTTTTCAACACATGATATGCGACTGAATTATGCGAATATCCCAAGAAAATCCCTTCATCTGCTTTAGCTTGAAATTTCGTAAGATTATCCTTGAGATTCATAATGAAGCACCTGCATCCGAAAACATGAAAAAATTTGACGTTAGGTTTTCGATTGTTGAGAATTTCATATGGAGTAATGTTAAAACGACGATGAATGAACGATCTGTTTTGAGTGAAACATGCGGTGGATACTGCTTCAGCCCAAAGGTATTGTGGAAGATTCGCATATGCCAACATTGTCCTTGCCGCTTCGCATAGAGACCTATTTCTTCGTTCAACAACACCATTTTGTTGTGGTGTGTATGGAGATGAAAAGTTATGCGAAATTCCTTTGTCCACCAAAAATGAATCAAGAACCTTGTTCTTAAATTCCGTTCCATGATCACTCTTAATTTTTCGAACAATCGTCTTCAATGTTGTTTCCATCTTTTTGATAAAGTCAATCATGATTTGTGCAACTTCGGATTTAAGCCTGAGAAAATAAACCCACGTAAATCTGGAAAAGTCATCAACAATAACTAAAATGTACCTTTTCTTGTTGAGAGTTGAAACTGTCGAAGGACCACATAAATCAATATGTAAGAGCTCCAAAGGTGCAACAATTTTCGAATCAATCGTAACTGGATGACCTTGTTTATGTTGCTTTCCAACTTCACAAGCTGCACATAAATAATCATTGTCAAATTTAAGTACAGGTAAACCTCTTACCAAATCTTGTACCACTAGTTTATTGATGTTTCAAAAATTGAGATGAGAAAGTCTTCGATGCCATAGCCAACTTAAGTCTGATGTTGCTTTCGAAAGAAGACAAATAGTAGGTTTCCCTACTATTGGATTGATGTCCAAAGTGAACATGTCACCTTTCCTTTTGGATTTCAGTAACACTTCTTTTGTGTTGACATTCGAAATAACACTTCCTTCTTCGTTAAAAAGAACTTGATTGCCAGTGCCCACAACAAGTTGGGAAACACTTATCAAGTTATGTTGAAGACCATCAACATACGCCACACGATTCACTGTGAATTGTCCGTTCGTGATCTTCCCATATCCTTTGACTTGACATTTTTGATTGTTCCCAAACTTCACAACTCCAACATTTTTGAGACTTCGAAAATCACGTAGATTCTTCTTCTTCCTAGTCATGTGACGAGAGCAACCACTATCGATATACCATTTATTATCATATTGCTCGTCACATAGTACCTACAATCAATGAAAAAAGTTAGGTACCCAAGGCTTTTTGGGTCCTTGGAAATTAGATTTCAATTTCGAAAGAAATGAAGAACTTTTAACCCAATCACAAACTTTGGTTTTGAGACTATCAATTAAGTTTACATATTCATTTAAAGGAACCGAAACATAAGTTTTTGATAGTTTCGAATGTTCACTGACATTACCCTTCGAATTCTGAGTTTGTGAATGAACATTCTTTGCTCTTATTACTGGTTTCCAAGTTTTGACTGAAATGTTCGAATCCTTAGAAGATGAACTGCCGTTTGATGAAGTATTCACATACTTCTCATAAGCTTCGTGAATTTGCTCCTTTGAAAATGTATTCGACTGATACATCTTTCCTTTGCCTTCAAGCCAATGATCAATGCTTTTCCTTGAAGTCATTCCTTTTTCTCGTGAAATTTTCATAGTTTCTTTCTTCGATTGATTTGGAAAATTTGGCTTTTGAGGAACAAAATCAACTTTTGGTTTTGTTATAAAAGATTGACCATATGATTTATCAATTGTTGAATTAAAATGTTGACTTTGAAGAAATTTTTAATTTGGATTTGAGTTATTTGAAAATTTTCTTGAAATAATAGTTTCTGAAACTTTCGAAAACCTTGATTGTTTATTCACTTCAGACTTTGAATGATTTGATTGTGATGAATGTTGAGGTTTTGTTGACAAAGATGAATTTTTAGCTTTGAAAACATTTTTGGGTGATTGTGATTCAGACACCTTTTGAGACTCAACATTTTGCCAAAATATTTTCTTTCTTGCTTGTCTTTTTGAAATGTTGTTTTCTTTCGAAAATTTGTCAAATTGATCTTTGAATTCCTTGGAGTTTAGTTTGACAACTTTTTCATTTTCCTTTACAACTTGTTTTGAATTCTCTTTTTCAATTTTTGATTTTTCAACCCATTTTCTTTGTGGTTTTTGACGTTGAAACACATACGAATTCTTTGTTAAGTTGTTTTCAACTGTGCTTTGATTTGCGAAAAAACCTTCATCAGTTGTTTTTGAATTATCTTCTTCAACTAACTTCTTTAACTCTGGTTTGATATTCTCAACATTTCCAGTTGTTACGAAAACTTGATTTGGAAAAATGACATCATCTGTACACTTGAAATTTGGATAAACCACTGTATTCGTTTCAAGATAGTGTTCACCTTTTTCATTCAATACTTTTTCGAACTTTTGTGTATCACCATACACTTGATCAACCACTATTCGAGGATTTTCTTCTTCCTTTGAAGATTTCTTTTCCTTCGAAATTTTCTCTTCATCTTCATCATCACTATCATCAGTTTGACTGTCTTTGAGATCCACGAAGTTCATATCATAAACTTTCGAAGTTGAGGGTATATCAGTTTTATTCTCAACCATCAAATCCTTAACTTTTTCTTTCCCTTTAGATGTTGATGCAACATTAATAACAGACAACTGAGAACAATCAAACATCTTCAAGTTCACTAATTTCACTAATATTGTCAGAATTATCTTCAATATCAGCAAAATTAGATTGAGAATCAGATGTTGAATTCTCAGTTTTTTTCAAAATTTGAATTTGTTCAGATTTAGTCAAAGTATCATTTACGATGTTAACTAATTCATTCGCATCAAGACATTCATCAATTTTGACAATTCCATATTTATATCTATCATCAGGAACTTTGTCAAAATCAGCTATTATTTGCTCACAATCATACGAAATATTATCTACCTTAGCTCTTTCGAATGCTAGAAAAGGAAGTAATTTTCTATGTTGCTCTTTACTTATGTCACATGAATGATGTAAATTAGTTAATTTGTCATAAAGTCTTTTTGCAAAATTACAATAAATGTTTCTTTGTGCTAGCAAAAGTTTGACTTCATTCGATAAAGTATCCTTATCACACATAATATTTGTTATTTGTAATTCTAAACATTCAATTTTGCTTATTTTCAAGTCTAATCTTTTTTTGGTCTCTAATAACTCCATGGACAATTTGTTGGCCTCATTGCTAGCAGACACAACAATTGAATCAAAATAAGTAACCGTCTCATCAAAAGATATTAGTTCAGAATCATAAGCATGTGTAGGAATATTAAAAGATTCGAGAATTTTACGTACCTTTGTTGTCATTGGAGATTTGTCAGCCGTTTTGGATACGAAGCATCGTCCTTTCACTTCGAATTCCTCATGATCTGAATCCTCCTCCATTTTAGCATACATCGCTCCATGTGTTGGATTTCGCATTTCTTCATCGTCTGATCCGGATGACCATATTTGATAAGTTCCATCTTCATCCTCATTTTCACCCTTTGCAACCAGTGACAAATTCTTGGCTTTTGCATGAACCTCCTCAAGCCTCTCTGCATAATACGCCTCATCCTTGACTTTATTCTTCCTCTCATCCTTCTTTCGAAGCATACAGTCATTCGCAAGATGATTCGCACCGTTGCAATAATGACAATCTATTCCAGCATCACCTTTCAGATTTTTCTCAATCTTTCCTTCAGACATTTTCGAATCTTTCTTCTCAACTTTCTTTTTCTCCTCATCAGCAGTTTTACTCACAACACTTCCTTTTACCTCAGCAAGCTTAGTCTTCGGATTGAACGGCTTTTTGAAAAACTTCTTAACACGATTATTCGAGTAAAAAGCTATTGCCTCATCATCTGAATTCATGATGATACCTTCTTCTTCCTCAGAATCACCATTTTCTGCTTCTTTCTCAGATACCTTTGATACAAGTGCCATTGGACCTCCCAAATTCAGCTTCATCTCCTCAGCAATTTCATTAACCTCAGTTTCGTCTGTTTTCAACTGATTGTAGAAATCATTGAGAGTTGATGTATCAAAACTTTGCTGATTCTTCACCATCATACTTACGCTTCTCCATTCTTTTCGAAGACCCATCACAAAAATGAGATTGAATTCCATTGAAGTCCTGGTAATTCCATAGCGATTACATCGATAGATTAACTCGTTCAGTCGATCATAGTAGACTTCGATTGTTTCACCTTCTTTTTGTCTGAAATCTTTTAGCTCAACCAAACACTGTTTGACTGAATTGATTTTCGTTTTCTCACTTCCTTGAAACTTATCTTTCAGATTGTTCCAGATCTCCTTTGCAGTTGTACAACTCCTAACGTAATTGTACACAACTGGAGGTAAAACACCTCGCAGTTCCCTCATACACCTTTTCTCCAGTTTCTTCAGACGATCAAATTGATTATCAACACCAGAACTTGTGGAAGAAGATCCGATTGGTTGAACATTCACTGGAACATTGACATTTCCAGTGATACATGACCATAATTCTTCATCAAGACCATTCAGATAATCCTGCATACGATCAGCCCACTGATCATAATATTCGGGAATTAGCATTGGAATTTTGGTTGATGAACCTAACAGATGAGAAAACGAGGTCATCGAATTGAGATTGAAACTCGTCATTGTTGTACGGAAGTTGATTTTGAAAATTCTTAAGAAGATTTGGAAATTTGAAATCAAACTAGTTGAATCAAATCGAAATTGCTAGAAGAACACTCGATTCAACAATTCAAATGCAGAATCAAATCACAGACTAAGATCTAGACAAATTTTTCAAGATCAAAAAGTGCGGAAACTTTTGAACCAAAAATTTGATTCAAAAACTTTTTGAATGAATGAAAATCAGATCACAGATGTGATTCCTGCTCTGATACCAATTGAAGAATCAAAGAATCGAGTATTGAATTAATCAGAGTATGAATTCAGGTAAGAATGCGAGATTGAACACAGGATGTAAATATGATCTTGTTTCAGCTTGATTACGCTTTCGAATGTTTACAAAGTACAATAGACAGGTCTGTAAAAACTCTTTTCTAACTCTAGTAAATAACCCTATTTATAGGGAACCGAAAGCGTACAAAAAATATACTAAGGCATAGACACTTAAGCTTCGAATAAAAGTGCCCTAGTAAAATACATTACAAAATATTCGAAGAGATCAAAATACATTTCGACTAATTACAACAATTCGACCCTTACATTGATGTATGTTTCGGGTTACGACCTGATGCCGGGCGAGGCCCGAGGAATGTTAGGATGCTAGAGGTCTTTGTGATTCTTGCATGTGTCGGTATGATAGGATCCGGACCGAGGGTCCGATGTCGGGATAAGCCCGAAGTACGTTAGATAATAGTATGTTTTCGGGCCGGGGGTCCGATGTCGGGGTATTCCCGAGGAAGATTCTTGTGTAGTGCGTTAGATTATACTTGTTGTCTTCGTGATACTTGTATGTGCCTGGTAGGGAGGTGAGTGTGGGCGAGGTCCCGTATCTCATCACTAGCTGAGTATGGATGGGGTTCCATATCTCGATATTAGCAGAGCAGGGGCGAGGCCCGTGATAGGAAGGATGTGAGTGTGGGCGAGGGCCCGTATCTCACTACTAGTAGGAGTGTGGATGGGGTTCCACTACTTCAGTAGCAGACCAGGGGTGGGGCCCAAGTTAGGCGAGGCCTTAGATCAGGGTATGGTTAGGGAATGTTCATGTATATTTCAGTATGTTATTTGATCGTATGTATGTGTATGGCGGTCGAGGACCAGAGACAGGCGGGGCCTAAGGAAAACAGATCTGTATACCGAGCGGGGCTCGATGCCAGGTGGGACCTGATGCCAGGCGGGGCCTGATGACGGACGGGATCCGATGGTGGGCGAGGCCCAATGCAGCGGGCGGGGGCCCAGTATGTGGTTATGCGCTCAGAATTATGTATGGCATGTATGGATCAATAAATATGTATGGTATGTGGTAGGCTGGGGAACTCACTAAGCTTCGTGCTTACGGTTTTCAGTTTTGGTTTCAGGTATTTCCGATAGCGGAATGAAGAGCTCGGGTTGATCGCATGACACACACCAAGAAGTTAGCCTGGGATGTTTACTCTGATAAAATGAATAAGTGTTTTAGGAAAAATACTCTGATTTGTCATATAACCCTTTTTAGTACGTTTGAAATGATTTAATGCTATGGTTTAGTAATGTTTTTAAAAAAAAAAATTGGTCATGATTTTTGGGATGTTATAATATATATATATATATATATATATATATATATATATATATATATATATATATATATATATATCCCTTTCTAATAAATAAATAGCTTGAATCTAAACCTGCCATGTGTCACATTCTTTACTTGCCACGTGTATGCCTAATAAACTTCCAAAACTCAACGTGTAAATACCACAATACGATTTGATTTCATAATCAGATCCTAAAATTCAGTAAATCAGTTTTAATGTTACAAATTTATATGCATTTTAATATAGATAATACATATATGATATCCCTAAAAACCAGCTATTGATTTTAATGGATTCCACTAATTAAGGGATACATTCTCGTATTGACCTTAATTATCTGATCTTGAGTTTAATTCTTATACCTATATACGCCAACCCCTTCCTTTACCAAGAATACACCGCTAATTTTCTTTATCATCTTCATCACAGCGAGTTCAGCAATTCTGCAATACAGAGTAAATAGAAACCACGTTAGTTCATATTCAATCACCATTAACCATCTTACGTTTTTCTTACAATTGCATACTTTTATAGATGATAGAAAGAATTGTTCAAGAGGCAAATAAACATTCTACTTTGCTTTTGAAAACAATTATCCTGCATGATAAATTATGATTTTTTTTTCTCCTTTAACTTTTTTTTAAGCATGTCATTATGTCCTTTTTTTTTGCATTTGTCATAATATGGCATCCTACTTTGTTTTGAAGTGGCTTTTTTTATATGATATCATTATGCTATAAAAAATGTTATTTATATCATCTTACTTTGTTTTTATTGAATCAATTGGTCTTGTATCAACATACTTACTACTCTAACGAAACCAATTCCGAGAAAGACACATCATTTTTAAATGTAGTTTTGCTCCATCATCATTCCCAGGTTGGTAAAAACCTCCATCTCTCTACCTAACTCCCTGTAAGTTTTTACAATTTTCACCTGAGAAATAAAGTCAATAAAAGCCAATGGGTATGATGATTAAAATTAACTTTTCATAATCAAAAATGCAAACTATACCTGATTATATATATATATACATATATATATATATATATATATATATATATATATATATATATATATATATATATATATATATATATATATATATATATATATATATATATATAGCCTTTCGCATTTGGATTGATTTTTTTTTCTCTGTTTCTCACAAGTAGTGAATGTTTTAGATTTGCATCCTCAACTGCTTTCCTTTCTCAGCAATTCCATCTTGTGATTCCATTCCCTTTTTACTTTTTGAAGGGATTGGAATTTGAGTTACAGAACATCTTAGAGAGATTGGTTATAGAAACTTGAAAAACTATAAACCTTTAGAAAAAAATAGCCCCTGCTAATGATAGTTAAACTGTCTTTCTTGATTTCTTCCATTCTAGGGGAATCCCATAGAATTGGAATTTGAGTTTCCATTCAATGTCATGTTTAGTTGCAAAATCGACAGATTTCAAATTGCTATGGATTTCACTATAACCTAAGGTATTGAAGAAAGGAATTCCATTCCATTCTTCTTTTGTTTTATTAATTATACCAAAATTCCCTCATTATATGTTGACTAAAATAATGTCTGATCTTTCACATTCTTAATGAACTGTGTCACAGAACTACACAAAAAGAACTTCAATATCACGTGTTAGTAGCCGCTAAACTACTAAAAATACTGCTGAGATTCATTATTTTTTATTTACCTATCTACCTGATTATGCTTTGGCTTTATCTTTTTCAGCTAAAACAATCTTGCAACCTGTCCTTTCTGCATATATGGCTGCCATCTTCACTTTGAATGTTAGATGCAGGAAATAGCAATGCACTTTGAGTTTGTTCATGATTTCCAAAATTAAACAAACACCCATTTATCATATGTAAACCCCGATTTTTACCTAAAATATGTACCAAACCCCTTAAGTACATTAAAAAATCTCTTTTTTTCGGAATTAATCACAAGATCCTAATTAAAAATTGATTTATGTCAAAGCATAATCTTAAACTATAACAAAGAAAAGGCGGTAATTTCACCAGAAAATGAAACACATGAGCGGGAAATAGATTATTTGAGAGATACGATACACAAATCAGGATTCAATTTCACACCCAAATTCAAAGGTTAAATACTTACATTCTACATCTTGAAGCTCTTGATTCCATAAGCTTTTCATCTTCTCCAAAAAAAAACCCTAATTATTTACCTATTCTTAGTCGTCGTCGACACTTCATTCTTGAATATCCAACATTACCACCAATAAGTTGCAAAATCAGATCACAAGGGGAACCTATGCGCCAGTTTTGCTTCGTAACTCTTTGAAGGGAGTTCGATCTCCTTGCCGGTATGATTTGTTCGTCTTAATTTCTCACCTGAAAGGTGTAGATTTCAATATCACGTTGTGAATGAAATTCCTAAATCTAACATACAGTTTAGTCCCTGTAATTTTTAGGTTATATTATCTTAGTCCTTCTCTTTTATTGATTTTTAAGCAATGGGAATGTAGTTGTTCGTAGCCTAAGTCACCTTAACAATGCTTTTTCCTGTATGTTAATTTAGAATAAATTATTTTAAGTTCAACCATAACTAAGTTTTTAGTTTGTATTTAACAAGTATAATTTGGATGGTTTTATAAATATACTACTAAAATAACATTTCGTGATTATGTAAGATCATATTAATTTTATGTGAACCACAAATATGTTTTTAATATTTATTTAACAAAAAAATCCTTCTTAATATAAGATTTTATTTAAAACATTACTATGATTCATCACTCACATGCTATATGGCCAACAACAGTTCAAATTTTAAATAGCTAATTACTTACAAAATAATAATTAATTAATTGATAGTTATCAGTACCAAGTACGTTGGTGGGGTAGCTTAAATGGTTTATTCATATCATATATTTTTTAAATAAATAAATATAAACATTTATGTGATCTACACAATCGACTATACAAGTATCTTTTAATGGTAGTGCTAAGCAAATTAACTTACGAACCAATTAAAAAACATTACGTACGTTTACACAACTTAGATAAAAAAATTAAACATGATTACCAAAAAAATACCAAACTTAAATAAATTAACAAAATCTTATTAGTATGATATTCTATTGCATATTCTTTCATTTTTATCCTAAAAAGATGATTCATTATAATATAACATATTTTAATTTTAATTTTTTTTATTAAATACTACTGTTTTGCAGATTCATAAAACTTCATTAATGCTAAAAAAGAGGAGAAAAATTCAAAAATTATATTTGGATAAAATAAAGTTCCAAAAATATCTCTACTTCATTGATACCTCAAAATTCATATACTATACATGTTTCAGAATATGTATAGTTGAAACAGTGGTTGGTCCTAACAGGAAAGAATATCAAACATGGTTATTTTATTTCAGGATGTGTTTAACGTCTTCAGATGCAAAGTTTTTATTCAAATTCAAAAGAATACAATTTTCCTTAGCTGTTTGTTTTGCTATGACTATAAATGAAAGTTAATGTCAATCATTGTCAAATATATGTTTGTTTTTACAAGAACCAATGATCACACATGGCCAATTATGTCATTGCTTGATCCAAAGTAAAGAGTAGAAAAATATTGAAGTTGTTAATTCTTGATAAAGATGATAATTTGACTAATAAAACTTCCAATGTAATATACAAAGAAATATTTCAAAATATATATTAAACTATTATTTTACTTTTCACATTATTTAATGTTTTCTTACAATAAATGTTACGCTATGTTTTTTGTTGATATATATTTGTTTGTCTTTATAATAATTATAAAAAAATCAACCGTGGTTTCCACGGGTTATAAACTAGTGTATATATATATATATATATATATATATGTATATATATATATATATATATATATATATATATATATATATATATATATATATATATATATATATCATTATTATATATATAAAGCTTTTTTCTTAAAGAGGCTACGTGCATTTCACGAACGTCTTTTTTCTGGCGCGTGAAAAAGAGCTTGGCTTCGTCCGTAAAGTTCAATCGCCTGTGATCCACTCGCATAGGATTGGAGAGTCATCACTATAGCCTTGCCTGTCATCAGCTCCAGATGCCCTCTCCAAACCTTGGAGACACCTTTTCTCCACCGTATTCATGATCACTTATAGGATAGAGCGTGTCTCCCACCACCACATTTCCCCAAGAAACCCTTCGAAATTAACGAAGAAGTTTCATTCTATCAATTTTATTTTATTTTTGGCCTTCTTTCTTCCCTGTTAATGCTTGTTGTGGATCAAAACGAATCAGGTATTTCCCCCCTCCACCTCTCCATGTTATATCCTCTGACACTTTCTCTCTCAACCAATATTGGATATTCTATTTCTTTCTTCTACTATCTGGAAGTATCATAGCTACGATGGTTTGATGTAAAAGAACAATTGATTATGCAAACGGTTTGTCTCTCATTCTCTTGATGAATTGTTGGCTGTTCACCTTATCTGTAATTTAGGATTTGTCGTTGTGTCATTGTATCACATGACTCGTAGTGTATGTCTAATTTTCTCCTTTTTTCTTTTTTCATCTTTTGATTTTTTCTTGATTTGCGCCTTTTGTTAATCATAAATTGGTTCAGAGGATCCTAATGGTACGTATATAAGGTTAGAGCATATCTCTTTATTTGTATGTTATAGTTATTTCAAAGTGCATACCAAGTGTTCGATGATTTGCTTAGATGAAAATATAAACCTTTAAGTTTTGTTTTTCTGTTGATGATGCAGAAAAAACCTTACTTACTATTGTCCCAGAGAGTATTGGAAGCCTTCTAAGTCTCATTCACGTTAAAGGTAGTTACTTCCTACACATTTTGGTATTCCATAAATTCTTTTTGTTTACTTCCTACACTTTTTGGTATTCCATAAATTCTTTTTGTTAACTATTCGTTTTGATTGTTGGATACAACTTGATTTTGATAGTGGTGCACCTCCTGAAAAAGCATGGACAAATAAGTTAAACACTCATGCCATTATTCTCAAGGAATTCAATACTACTTTCAAGGAAACAATAAAAATGGTCATTATCAGTTTGGTAGAATCTTTATTATGAACTCATAAGAAGATTTGCATGGCTTGAATTTTTTTGTTGTTTCAATATTCATTGCAGATTACCCTTGGAATATGTTTGTGGTCGTATGTAACATAATATTACTCCCATTAAAGTGAAACTCTTTCAACTATATTCTTATTTTCCATCATTTGTTGTGGCTGCATTCATTTATGCATGGTTTTTGGCTTGATATGCGCATAGAGCACCCATTGATCCTTTCAATTGTGAAGGAAAACCATTATTTTTTTACTTACAATCAGTTCTTCATAAAACTCATGCCTTGTTCTTCATACAACTCACGCCTTATATGTTTGTTTCCATAATTTTTTTCATACAAGTGTATGTTTATGCTTTCATTGAGACCTAGAAGAATGACCAACGTTGACAACTTAAATTTTTTTTTGATGTGTACAAATTAAACTGTAGGAAAATAGATTTGTTTAGAGTTGGCAAAAGGGGAAGGATAGATAGATTGGGTAAGAGCAAAAGGGGCAGGTGACACAGGTTTGGTTCACCTACCGACACTTTTTTTTGTCTATTTATTACTATATTAGTAACAATTAATAACTTGATTTTTTTCTGAAGATTTAGGAGTATCAGGCGTGCTTCTACATCACAAGTAAGTCACTTTTATTTTTTTTATATAATGTTTACCATTGTATCCCTATAATTTATAGGGTTTTCTTTGTCCGAAGGGAAGCAATGTTACTGAAAAGAAATATGAGGTAAAATGGCACATGTAATAATTTAAGCAAAGAAATATGAATATACTCTAGGCTACTTTCGTCCTAATATAGTGGATTTCTTGATCATTTTAGACTTCTGGCTTCTGAGAAACAACATTACGAGGAGTCTCTATTTTCGATCATTACTAAACAAGCCCTCCTTGACATTTTGAGAAGTTGGAAGAATGAGTGCTACATAATTCTTTCTTCCCAACTATAAGGAGCAATTGAGAAGTTCTTATCTCGAAGGAAGAGAAAATACATTGTGGGGTGTCTCATTTATGATTAATTACCTTCTTTAGTTATCAATCTTTGTTAAGTTGAACACAATTTTTATGTACATATGATTGGTACAAATAGGTAAGTATGTTATTGTTTGTATGGATTTCAAGTTGCAAATTGTCCGTACCGGTAAAAGAATGCAAGTTTTGTTCATACTGTGTAGAAAATAAAGTCAATTTCCTATAATGGGTAAATAACATGTATATTTGCTGATTTGTGTTTGATAGTTAAATGAGTAATACCAATAACAAGCATCTTACCAACAGATTCGTAGAATTTTCTAAAAGAACCTCCGTGGGCCGTGTTTAGGCCTTACACATCCCTAGTATATATATATATATATATATATATATATATATATATATATATATATATATATAAAAGACAAAAACAGAGATGATGTATTAAATGGAAGTAAAAAAAAATACTAAAAGGGCCATAAATCAAAGAGGAGATATTTTTGAAGAAATGATAATATCAACATATTTTTTATAGAAA
This sequence comes from Lactuca virosa, assembly GCF_052849685.1. Lineage (NCBI taxonomy): Eukaryota > Viridiplantae > Streptophyta > Magnoliopsida > Asterales > Asteraceae > Lactuca > Lactuca virosa. The sequence continues at coordinate 54,305,428 of NC_136429.1, forward strand.
AGGACACATAGTTGAGCATATATTTGATATCAAGGTAACATATAGCATAAAAACTCAAAAAACATGGGACATAAAATCTTAACATTTCCAATACAAATGGATAGTTTTTAGAAAATACAATCATCTCAATAGTATGCTACTTACTATTTTAAGAAAGTTATCATACATGTTCTTTTGACAAGAGGTGGCTAGGTCGAGGGTTTATGGAAATATTATATATTTCTATTCTAATAAATGACTAAGTTTATTCTCATATTAACAAATATCATAATATTAAAAATCCTCATTAATATTATATGTCACCTATCATACCACATGTCAACCTATTAATTCCTAATTTTAAATTTCTTTTTCTAATTACGTTAAATTAATAATTGATTTTTCATTTCAAATTTCAAATGTTAAATTTCACACTCTAATTACATTAAACTAATAACATTAGAATAAAAAAAATTAATATATATTATAAGGCGATATAATTTCATGTATTTATTTAAATCAATGATTATAATTTTATATAACTAAAACATATCTCTTAATTAATAATTTATTTAAAATAATTTATTTGAAATAATTGATTAATAATTTTGAGTTTTTACTATGAAAGTTTAATTAATTTTATAATCGTGGTTCTCACGGATTATAAACTAGTAGTCTAATATATTAATAATCAAAAGACTAACAATTAGAACTTTATACTTTTACACACACATAAAAATCCTTACATTTTTTGTGCATAATTTATTGGAAAGTTAATTTTTTTTCGTTAACTTTCAGTTTGACAGTTTTCAACTACTTTGGAGGAACACCAAAAACAGTTTTATCTAAAACATTACCCGTATTCACGAAAATCATAGTAAATGTTTTCTATGATTTTGGGGCAATTCATTTTTGATCTTCTTCACCAAAATCATAGTAAATGTTTTCTGCCATGTTTATCAGAGAGGATTGTAGGATTTTTGCCTACATACTATAAATTCGAAGAAGTCCTGTGAGGGTCTTAATCATTCAACCCAACAACAAAATAAATTAAGGATAATAATTTTAAGCACGTTCTTGTTTTTTTTTCTCTTCCAAATTTCATTTTCTATTTTAATACTCATGTTCTAACAAATAACTAGGGATGTCAAAAACCCCTGTGGGACCCCGATACCGTACGAGACTAATTTTTTAAAAAATTCGGGAGCGGGGGCGGGGGCGAGATTAAACCCCGTTTATTTTTGGGATCTGGGTCGGAGTGAATATTTTCGTCCCGTACTCCTGCGAGGGCCCGTTTGTATATATATATATATATATATATATATATATATATATATATATATATATATATATATATATATATATATATAATGTAAAATGCATATGGAAAATAGAGTTAGGGCTTCTTTAGTCTTCACTTCACAATCACGTACGACTACGCAATACGACCATCTTCTCCCGTTTCCACCCAAGACGCGACTGGCGACCCAACTGTTGGATTACGTGTCTAAACCCATAACTATAATTGGTATGTACTTGATCTGATAGTAGCATAGTCCTTTTGGGTTGCCTTCACCATAGCAACTTGGCAGGATGATTTTTGGGAAAGAGGTTATTTAATGATTTATTAATATATTATAAGAATAATATATTAATTGGAAATCATGTTATTTAATTAGTATTAATCAGAAATTAATTTGAAATTAATTTTGAGATTAAAGGAACTGATTAAAAAGAACGGGGACTGATATTGTAGATCACTGATAGTTGCAATGTTGGGCTGATGGGCTCCTTAAGGAAGGAGTGGATGAAATCTATGGGAAGCCCATACAGATTTCGTCCAAGGCTCCTAGGAAGGAGGTCCATGGACTGCTTAAGGCCTAAGCAATCAGATTAGAGTTTCCACCTGAAAACCCTAGCAGCCTCAGCTATATAAGGAACCCATTGGTATACAATTTTCGGCCAATGCATTCTAAGAGAACCCTAGACGAAAATTGAAGAGCCTTCATCACCTTTCTCCTTCATCCTTTGCTAGTGGTGTTTGTGACTCCATTAGAGGTGCAACGCTTGGGGCACTAAGCTCTTAGAAGTCAAGATCAAGCAAGGAATACTTGTTATTACTAGATAATAAGAACGGTATTCTTCTAACCCTAATAATATATAGATTTCGATTTTGTATATACTAGATCTAGGGTTATTGCTTTGGAAATTTTATTTGCATGTATAACTTGAGAAAAACCTAGATCCAAAGCAATTAGGGTTGCATGCACACATAGGAATGTTGTTATGCTCAAAATCCATCAGTGGTATCAGAGCCTAGCATGTTTTTCTATTATATTTGATGCAATAGTGAATTGTTTAAAGCTGAAGAAAACCAGAAATCGTAATCTGTCTGACCAACTCGACGAGTTCAATGATGAACTCGACGAGTTCAGGCCTTGACTCGACGAGTTGACTCGTCTGGCAGCTGATTTTTCGATTTCCTTATCTTTTTTGGTTTGGGATAATTACCATAAATCGTTTTTATCACCATGAATTGAATTTTTGAATGGTAATCTGATTTCCTTACCAAATAAGATGGATTAGGTCAAATTTATGATAATGACAAAATTATGTGATTAATTTAATTATTTAAACTTTGATCTAGGAATTTTGAAAAAGTTTCAAATTGCACCCTCAAGTTTTAGAATTTAAAAATTAATTAAAAGTTTAATTTTGAAATATAAAATTCTAAAACGCCAATATTTTAAAAGTGTAAAATACACCCTTATACTATTATAATATTAAAAATTTAATTTATATATATATATATATATATATATATATATATATATATATATATATATATATATAAGATGAGTCAGTCTTACCGTTAGTAAGCCTCATTCACGAAGCCGATCTATAAGGGGGGATATAAGGAAACTGTCTATAAAATAGCAGTTGAATGAGTGTCCACTTTCACCCACCGCTTCCTTGATTGGTGGAGGGTCGTTAGCCGAACGGGTAGGATAGGACATTAAATCCTCATTATTAAGTATAATGATATATATAAAGTAACTAAATGTTTTTCATAAATTTCCAATCTTAGTTACTTTAGGAAAAATGTGAAAATGATGCTAGTCGAAGAAATTGCACTTTGCACCTTGCCAAGTCGTTAGTGGAGCGTGTGTGGTTAACCGGTACACTAACTTGGACTAACAAGGGTGGCAATGGTTAACTCGTAAATTATCATAGATCAATGGAGCGTATGTGGTTAACTGACACATTGATTAGGTGGTAAATGACATCGAGAGTACTAAGCTAATTTGCATGGTTATTCACACCTTGTTTGTGATCCTCGGTATCCCAATCACAAACTTGAAGGACATAATCGAGATTAAACATGCCATTGAAAAGTTTAATGAATCTCAAAAGAATCTAGGAGTTTCATTTAGTTTAAAACCTAATTCTTTATTTGATTTTTTGTGGTGGAATTGCTAAATCGTCATTTACCTACCTTCAAATAATTCACAGTTGGATTACGGTATCCCTCTTCCGAATTGTGAATTATTGTGTTAGGTCCTAGCCTTAATATTTCATTTGGGTGTTATATTAAGGATTCCTTATTTAATTAAAACTTTGTCTTTCTTCTTTTTCAGATGTCTGGACCAAACAACGTTTCCGGCTCAACTTCCAAAAACAACTCAAACAACTCATTCTCGCTCCTGAACATTTGTTTAAGGATTACGTTTGATGGTTCCAACTTCAATGATTGGATCCGGAACATTCTTATGGTCTTGCGCTACGAGGATAAAGAATATGTCCTCGATAAACCGTTTAACGAGATCGATGAATCAAAAGCTACTCCGAAAGAAATAGCTGAGTATGGGGTTCACTATAAGGATGCTACTAAGGTGTCCTGTATTATGGTAGCCACAATGACTCGTGAGCTGCAATGGTTCTACGAGGACTACTGGCCCTACGAGATGTGCAAGGACTTGATGGAAAAGTACCATCAAAGAGCACGTCAAGAAAGGTACGAGATAGTCACCTCGTTCATCACCACCAAAATGAGAAATGGAGAGTCCATCACGAGCCACTTGAAAAGAATGCAAAGATATGTGGATCGTCTCTTGAATTTGAATGTGAACTTCGACTAAGAGTTGGCTATTGACATAGTCCTACGCTCTCTACATCCTTGCTATGATCAGTTCAAGATGACTTATCATATGAGCAATGAGGAAGTCACATTGAGCAAGCTTCAGGGCCTGCTAACAACTGCTGAAAGTAGATTAGAAGGGAAAAGTGTCGAATCCACTCCCACTCCTGCTGTTGCTTCTGTCCTGGCAATTGGAAAAGGTAAAGGGAAGAAGAGGAAAGCTCCCTCGAAGAACTGGAAGGGAAAGTCCCATGATGGATCTTCTTCAAGTGGATCCAAAGCAAAAACCGGTTTCGCCACTCCCTCCTCCGATCCTAAAGAAGCAACGTGCTTCTACTGCCATGATAAGGGGCATTGAAAGAGAAGTTGCCCGAAATACTTGCAGGACATCAAGGATGGGAATATAAAGCCCTCCTTCGCAGGTATTTATACTATTCTATCTAATAACTCATCACATGCTAGTTCTTGGGTCCTTGATACAAGATGTGGTTTTCACATTTGTTATGATTTGCAGGGGCTAAAAAGAAGTAGGGATGTGGAGCATGGGAAGATGAACTTGGTTATGGGCAATAGGAAGTCGTCTCCTGTTACCAAGATCGGAGTTTATTCTTTAGTGCTTAATAGTGGGTTAGGGTTAGATTTGAATGAATGTTGCTACTCGTCAGAGATGACGAGGAATATTATTTCCTTTCATGGTTTGTACAGACAAGGCTTTAAATTTTCGTTTAATAATGAATGGTTCTATAAATGCTTATTATAATGGTTAATTTTATTTTGAAGCATTGCCTTGTAATGGTGTATATGAAACTGTGATTGTTGTTGATAACTTAGGAAATAATGTGTTTCATATAGATTCGTCTAATGGTATAGACAAGGCATGCTTGTGGCATTGTCGTCTTGGACATGTCAACAAGAAGCGCATAGCCCAACTCCAAAAGGATGGAGTGTTGGAGTCATTTTACCTAAAGTCAGATGACACGTGCGAATCTTGTTTACTTGGAAAGATGACTAAATCACCTTTCACTGATACTTGTGAAAGAGGTGAGGGATTATTGTATCTCATACACACAGATGTGTGTGGGCCCTTCAGATCCACCACAAGGGATGCAAACCGCTTCTATGTGACTTTTAATGATGATTTTAGCAGATATGGATATATCTTCTTAATCAAGCGCAAGTCAGAAACTTTTAAAAAGTTCAAAGAGTTTAAGCAAGAAGTGGAGAATCAATTGGGCAGGAAGATAAAAACGCTCAGATCTGATAGAGGTGGTGGGTATCTTAGTATCGAGTTCCACAACTATCTGAAGGAATGTGGAATTGTTTCACAATTGACGCCACCCAGGACACCACAACCTAATGGTGTGGCTGAGAGGCGCAATCGAACCTTGTTGGACATGGTTCGTTCCATGATGAGTCGAGCTTCGCTACCAATCTCATTATGGGGGTATGCCTTAGAGACTGCCGCCCATATCCTTAATCTAGTCCCATCTAAGTGTTGGGTTATGAGCATTCTAACACTCCTAAGTGTACATGCAACCCTAAATACCTTGGATCTATGTTTTCTCTATTATACATACAATTATGAACATCCAAGGTATTATCCTAATCTAGCATACAAAATAATAAATATAACAAGATAGAATACATACCTCTTTGATGTAGAATGTCTTCATGAAGCTTGAGTGCCTAGTGCCCCAAGTGTGACACCTCAAATGGTTCACACAACACCAAATACACTTGGAATAACTTGAGAGAAACTTGAACACTACTTGAAATCGTCTAGCCCTCACACTCACACATTAGTGCCCGATTTCTTGAGCCATGGGATTCTTTTATATGGTGGCTATTAGGGTTACACCATGTAACTCATAACTTTACCCATTCCTTATGCTCCATGGATTTTAACCTCCATGGAGTATCCATGGGTCACCCCATGGACTTAGTCCAACATAAGGAATCTTGGATCACAAGCCCACATATATAAGAATGAATGATTTACACAATCAACCCATATATTTAATTAATCTCCTTTTGATCACTTAATTAATTCCAAATTAATTCTTGATCAATACTAATTAAATAACCTTATTAATATATTAGAACTTATAATATATTAACCAACCTTAAGTGTTATTTCTCTCATTATAGTCTATCCAAATGCATGATGCCATGCAACCCAAATGGACCATGCCGGGTCGGGTCAAGTCTTACCAATTATAGTTATGGACTTAGACATTAATCCAACAGTCTCCCACTTGGATAAGTCTAAAACTATTATTGCGTATGACTTCAAGAACCGATCAGCAATCGTAGCTCTCAAAAGCTTCTGTCGAACTCTGACCTTGTCGATGAACTCTGACCTTTGTCAATGACTTGTCCATTAGATAAGGGATCATATATTCCTCCATTCTAGATATCATATGGACTGAGACATGGATTATCAATCATTCTCTCTGTCCATTTGTTGTTTCCCGATTTCCGATTCATGATGACTGACTGATTGAACAAATCAAATCAGTCCTGCCTTGGCCAAGCACTCACATGTATCATCTTTAAATCATCGAGGGGCCCACAGATATCGCTTTTATCCCGAAGGTAAAAGGAATGGATAAACTTCGACTCATATGGCCTGTTCTACTACTTGTTGAATCATACACAAAGGCACGTTTTATAACATCGAGTTACCAATGCGTTTTCGTGCAATCAATGTATAACCAACTCATAGTAACAAATCATATCTCTAGGTTTGAAGAATATAAGATATTATCGTCTCATGATCACTCGTGATAAAATCCATGAAGTGATTCAAATGAGCGCGGGTTGAATCCAATACTCAGAACTTATGAGCACTCATGAGTGTTGTAGCACCACTTTGTCCACCAACTTGGACCTCTACAAACCAACCCATGACAGTCTTGATTCATATCTACTTCCAACATATGACCGACTGTGGATGGTTTGAATAACTTAATCATTCAGGAAGAGCGACTTAGTTATTCTGGAAGTCAAAACATGCAAAGTGAAACACAAGAATAAATGAATCAAATATGGTATCAAACCCTATGAATATAAATAAACACTTTTATTTATCACCATACTGATTACTTATTATTCATTGTTTCGGTTTTATCAACTTTATACTTGAATTTAAAACAATAGTTGTCCCATGCTCCAAGCATGTACACTATGTTTTCTAAACACTAGTCATGCCATACACCAAGTATGCATACTATGTTTGTCTATGATCTTTACTTTGTAAAATAGATCAATTGAACATGACTCCAATGATCCTCTTTTCACAGTCCCAAATCCTTACTGAAAATGCAAGAATTCCAAATTCATGCCATTTACTGAAATCTGTTAGATTCTAAACTTATATGCATTGATCCTCTTAATGATTATGCACAAATTCAGAAAGACTTGACAACAATCATTACAGAGCATTCCAAAGGAGATCAGTTCCTTGGAAACATCCTTCTTTCATTAAGTTTCCTAATCTTACACAGATTGAATAATTTCTAACTTTGAAACATTTCCATATTCCATTTTGACTATCACTTCTGAACAAGAGTTGCCTCCTTACAGATTATGTCAATATGGTCCTTCCAGAATTAACATTATACTTCCAACTGTCCTTGAGCAACCAATCTTTGGTAAACCTTAGATTGTCCTCGACAATTGCTTAATCATTTAGTCATATCCAATTCTAGACCTTTTCCCTTCATAATGCCCCAGGCATTTGGAAAATTTTAGAAAGGATGAATATAACACATGTAATCGATCCTATATCCGAAGCATATGGGACACGATTCATGATGTCTCACATAAAGACTAAACCAGTCTTTTGCTATAATATTTCCATTTCAATTTGCCAAGTTCTCAAAATTCAGATTATGAAAAGGGATGCCGTAATCATAATCGAATTTTAGAACGCAAATAATGGACCCATATATAGAATTTCCTTATGTTGAGCCATTCCAACATGAAATTCATATATATATCCTTGATTAAATACGATTAAAATCTCAATCTAAGCTTTTAGAATTGAAATGAAGTATAATTTCCTCTCCCTTAATTATAGCAAAACAACTTTTTCAACCCCTGCAACCTCACGAATTGAAACTTTTGTTTTCTATAATTAACATTGCTAACTTGCAACCTTTGTCATAATTATCATGCTCCCACTAACATGATGATTATTAGCATAACACTTATGCTCCCACTAGCTTTGACATGTACTCAGAAATCAGCTGACTTTCTTACCAAAGTTCAGATTTCTGATACTAAATTGTTTTGATAAAACTTTATCAAAATCATACACCTCTCTTAGATAGCTCACATGTGTGTCTAAACAATTTTAGAACTATGAAAAGGGATGTCGTAATCATAGTCTCAATTGTTTAGACCTTTGCCACTTCTCACAAGTCCATGTTAGTGTACCAGTAAACCACACACGCTCCACTAACGACTTTGAGAATGCAAATATCACAATTGCTATCTAGCTAAAATCTACTTAGTGAAAGTGTTTCCTCACCATCATTTTCATGAATCGGAGAGAAACCTTATGACACTTAGATTTAATAGTGTATGTGTTCTTATCCATGTGAATTTGTCAAAACCATAATCACAAGACAAGGTTAGTGACAAATCCAAACTCATATTGATTAAACTTGTGCAATCTTAAATTCTTGCCATTTGGCAGCTCAGGTGCCTGCCATTGCTTCCAAGTAGTTGTGCAACCAATTGAGAACTCTCAGAACTCCTATGCAAAGCCAACTTGAATAGGCACAAAAATTTCAACACGATAGGTTATAAACCTCAAGTCGTGTGCTAGTGAAGGACTTTAGGTTTTATTCTTGATTAAGTCTTGAAACTTTCAAGAGCTTTAAGACTCCCACTGTCCTCTTGACATATAAGACCCCCTTGTCAAATATTCAAGAGATAGTGCAGATTCTTTATCAAGACTAACACTTTACACAATTGGCCTAAGTTGGTCTCTGTTTTATCCAAAACATCACAACTTACCAATTTCAAATGTACAAGAGTAGATAACCTTTTACTCTTACATTTGACTAGTGTTAACAAACCCTCTTTAAGATATGTCACTCAAGTTACAATCTTGGAGTATGACTCTAAGAATTGTTTTGGAACGAAGTATGACTCATCTTTTTGATTTAACCATTTCAACAATTCATGACTCCTCTTCTTAGTCATAAGAATGCACTAAGATGACTTTAGAGGACCAATTGTGATATGGTATCTTAATCATTAAGATGATCATAAACATGATACTAAAGTACTCTCCCATCTTTTCAGATTTGAGAAACTTTTATCTTTCTGCCATACTTTGATTCTTCTTATTCGTTCTGTCTCACATTGAAACTTCTCCAATGCTACAGACTTATACTTAAACTTATAAGTATAATCATATTTACTGAACTTAAGTAAATCATGACGAATAGTCTTCTTGATCTTTTGTGGTGGACTTGACCAGTGCACAAGAATGTGTACTCGATCCCTTAGTCCTTTCCTTATTCACATAAGGAATTAGTCTTAATTTTCCAAGCTGAAAGTTCTCATTCATCATACTATACAACTTGCATGATTCCAAGTTTCGGTCCAATTGAACCTTGGTGATGAGAATCTTTCCTTATTTGGTAATATTAGACACTACCACAACCGAAAGAATCAAATCCATTTTTCCAATATTGCTATCAATGGAATCTTATAAGCAACAACTTTTCACAAATGCCATTGTAAGGATACTTAAAATAAATAAAATCAAAACCTTTTTCTTTTATTTTAAAACTTTGCGGAAAAACTTATCCTTACAATCCATATGAAAACCTTGTTGTTATCTATTCCTAAGCAATATAAATATCATAACTCTTAAGTAATAGCCCAAAATTCTGATCACCGAACCATGCAATTGAAATCCATCTTCGCGATCAGAATCAGCATGTACTTAATAGAGTTAGACAATGGACTTTACCTGAAGTAGAGCCAAACTTATTGACTTTAACATCCTTAGGTAAATTTGGCAGCTTCGTAACCAATGCCCCTTCCTTTGGCAATAGTTACCTATGGACCCTTGATAATGGGACTATCTCAGACTTCGCCTCTCTCTTTACCATTGGGTCAACCGAGTTGACTATGGCCGATCCCTTTCCATTGGGAAGAGAGAGCTTTACTGGATATCCAATGTCATCATTGTCAATGTCCATAGCGTTTTAGGAAGTTGATCTTAGCAAATAGATAAGATCATTAAGGGTCTTGTCTTAGTCTGTTTCATAGGATTCCTAAAAGAACTCACTATGTGACTTAGAAAGTAGTTGAGCCACCAACTTTCTCAAGACTTTGACACCCAACTCTCCCAGCTTGTCAATATGTGACTACATCTCCAAGATGTGATCACACCTAGACCTTGCCTTGCCAATAGGGCTTGAGTGACCTTAAACTTTTTAGGAACTTGTAGGTTAGGGAGAATAATTGGAGGAGGTGAAAGAAGTATGATATCCATGGGACATCATCTTCATTTAAGAAAGCTTGTTTCAAGAGATTTGGGAAGATCATAAATGTCTAGACCAGACATCTTTTTGGGAGATATTCAAGATAGTTGATTTAAAGTCCTTAATATGACACCCAATATGAAATATTAAGGCTAGGACCCAACAAACTATTTTATAACTTAGAAGAGGGATGCCGTAATCCAAGCTATAAAATATTTGAAGGTAGGTGAATGACGATTCACCAATTTCCACCATGAAAAACGAAATAATTTATTAGGTTTTAATTGGATTTGAAAGTCCTAGATCTTTGAGATTCATTGAACTGTTCAAAGGCATGTTTCAATCTCGAGTGTGCCCTTCAGGTTTTGTGACTGGGATGCCGAGGATCACAAAACAAGGTGTGAATAACCATGCAAATATACTTGGTACCCTTAATATTTACCCCTTAATCAGTGTGTCGGTTAACCACACACGCTCCACCGATACTATGATAAATATTAAGTTACCCTTTGCCTACCTTGTTAAGTCCAGGTTAGTGTGCCGGTTAACCACACACGCTCCACTAACGACTTAAGCAAAGTGCAAAGTGTAATTTCATGGGTTAGCACCAAATTCACATTTTCCTAAGTAACTAAGATTGGGTATTAATAAGAGTTTAGTTACTTAGTATTTATCATTAATACTTTTAATGAAAGGAGAATTATAGTCCTTGTCCTACCTGTTCGGCTAACGACCCTCCACCAGTCAAGGAAGCGGTGGGTGAGAGTGGACACCCATTAAACTGCCATTTTATAGGCAGTAACCTTATACCCCCCTTATAGACCGGCTTCGTGAATGAGGCCTACTAACGGTAAGACTGACTTTACTCTTATACATATATATAAATATTATTAACTTATAATATTATAAAGTATAAGGGTTGAATTTTAACTTTTAAAATTCTAAGGGCTAACTTGGAATTAAAGTATTCATAAGTGAAAACTTTTCAAATTCCAAAACTTGAGGGAAAGTTTTGAAACTATTCAAAACTAATTAATTCCATAACTTATGAGTTTAAAGTAGTTTTAATTAAAAAAAAAAAAAAACTCTTCAAGTTCCATAACTTGAGGACAAGTTATGGAAGACTTTAAACTAATTAATAAAAAAAAATAACTTTTTTTATTGTAACTTATGGAACTAATTAAGGTTACACTTTTTTTTTAATTTAATGAAGAGACTCTTGAACCTCCATAACTTGAGGACAAGTTATGGAGTCATAAAACCATTTAATTAGAACTAGACTCTTCATTTTGTAACCTTTGCCAACTTTTATGAGTTTTATGATTCTTAAATGTGACTTTTCATATAACTTGAGGACAAGTTACAAAAACACACTTTGGAATCAACTCTTAGATTAAAATGGATTGAAAACAACTATTTCACACAACTTTTCTATTAATCTAAGAACCTCATAAGAACAAGATAATTCAAATCATCAATCTTCAAGAAATTAGCATGAACATACAAACTAATACAAATCTTGAAATTATGACAATTATCTTAGAAATTGGATTAGCATGAACATTACCACATCAAAAACAAGTTTATAAGTCCAAAAACATCTTAGGGTAATGTTCCTAGTCCAATTCCAGCCAAAATAATCGAATATATGCATCCAACTCAATTTTTTCAGCTACTTTTGCAAGTATAACAAAAAAAAACCTGTCTCTGATACCACTGTTGGGTTATGAGCATTCTAACACTCCTAAGTGTACATGCAACCCTAAATACCTTGGATCTATGTTTTCTCTATTATACATACAATTATGAACATCCAAGGTATTATCCTAATCTAGCATACAAAATAATAAATATAACAAGATAGAATACATACCTCTTTGATGTAGAATGTCTTCATGAAGCTTGAGTGCCTAGTGCCCCAAGTGTGACACCTCAAATGGTTCACACAACACCAAATACACTTGGAATAACTTGAGAGAAACTTGAACACTCCTTGAAATCGTCTAGCCCTCACACTCACACATTAGTGCCCGATTTCTTGAGCCATGGGATTTTTTTATATGGTGGATATTAGGGTTACACCATGTAACTCATAACTTTACCCATTCCTTATGCTCCATGGATTTTAACCTCCATGGAGTATCCATGGGTCACCCCATGGACTTAGTCCAACATAAGGAATCTTGGATCACAAGCCCACATATATAAGAATGAATGATTTACACAATCAACCCATATATTTAATTTGTCTCCTTTTGATCACTTAATTAAATCCAAATTAATTCTTGATCAATACTAATTAAATAACCTTATTAATATATTAGAACTTATAATATATTAACCAACCTTAAGTGTTATTTCTCTCATTATAGTCTATCCAAATGCATGATGCCATGCAACCCAAATGGACCATGCCGGGTCGGGTCAAGTCTTACCAATTTTAGTTATGGACTTAGACATTAATCCAACACTAAGAAGGTTGCCAAAACACCTCACGAAATGTGGACAGGGAAGGTTCCCTCGTTGGCACATATCAAGATTTGGGGTTGTGAAGCTTTCGTAGCACGAGAGACTCGGGACAAGCTTGGACCTCGTAGTGAGCGGTGTATTTTCATCGGTTACCCACATAAATCCTTTGAATATCTCTTCTACAGACCTAGTGATAACGTGGTCTTCGTAGCAAGAAGAGGAGTTTTCCGCGAGATGGAACTCATATGCCAAGAGGATAGTGGGAGGACAATTGATGTTGAAGAGATTCAAGAATCAAATGGTGAAGGAACCTCTAACACTAGCGCTCAACCTGAGGAAGAGATTCCTGTCGTACCAATTGACGAGTTATTACCTCTTAGACGTTCCTCTCGAGTTAGAATGGCATCAGAGTTTTATGGTTTTCATATTACTACAGACGGTGATACATTTATCAGTGATAGTACACTGGTAAATTTAGATGAGCCATCTAGCAACAAGGAGGCCATGGCAGGCTCGAAGTCTGTAAAATGGAAAGAGGCAATGAACAGCGAGATCCAGTCCTTGTATGACAATCAAGTTTGGAACTTGGTTGACAATGTACCAGGTCGAAAGACAGTGGGGTGCAAATGGATCTTCAAGAAGAAGACTGACATGGATGAAAAGGTGCATATATTCAAGGCACGACTGGTTGTGAAGGGCTTTACTCAAACCCCGGGGGTTGACTATGATGAGACCTTCTCACCAGTGGCCAAGATCAAGTCTATTAGGGTTATGTTAGCTATCGTTGCGTTACATGATTATGAAATCTGGCAGATGGATGCCAAAACCGCTTTACTTAATGGGAAGCTGGCTGAAGATGTTTACATGTGTCAGCCAGAGGGTTTTGTGGATGCTAAATACCCCAATAGAGTGTGCAAGCTTGAGAAATCCATTTATGGATTAAAGCAAGAGTCTCGCAGATGGAATCTTTGCTTCAACGAGAAAGTCAAAGAGTTTGGTTTCTCTAGAAGTGAGGATGAGTCATGTGTGTATGTCAAGGCTAGTGGGAGTATAGTTAGCTTTCTAGTATTGTATGTCGATGACATACTGCTCATAGGAAACGACATTCCAACCTTGTAGGAGGTTAAGTCCTGGCTTGGGAAGTGTTTCGCTATGAAGGATCTAGGGGAAGCTGCTTACATTCTGGGGATAAGGATTTTGAGAAATAGGAGTAAGAGACTAATTGGACTTAGTCAAAGTACTTACTTGGAAAAGGTGCTGAAACGTTTTAGCATGGAGAATTCCAAGAAAGGGGAGTTTCCTATCCAGAGCAATACCAAACTGAGTAAGACTCAGAGTCCGAGTACCGATGCCGAGATAGCAGAAATGAGTTGAGTGCCATATGCTTCCGCCGTTGGCTCGATCATGTATGACATGACATGTACTCGCCCCGATGTGGATTTTGCTTTGAGCATGGTTAGCCGATATCAAGGGAACCCAGGTAGAGCTCACTAGACAGCAGTTAAGAACATTCTTAAGTATCTGCGAAGGACTAAGGACTGGATCCTAATACTTGGAGGCAGTAATGACTTGAGAGTGACAGGGTATAGTGACGCCAGCTTTCAGACCGACAGAGATAACTTCCGCTCTCAGTCGGGCTGGGTGTTTACCTTTAATGGAGGAGCAGTGACTTGGAAAAATTCCAAGCAGGAGACTGTAGCTGATTCAACGTGCGAATCAGAGTACATAGCTGCGAGCGAAGCGTCGAAAGAGGCTATATGGTTGAAGAACTTCATTGGAGACCTTGGAGTTGTACCAGTCATAAAAGAGCCCATGGAGATTTTTTGTGATAATGAAGGAGTGGTTGCCTTAACCAAGGAACCAAGGGATGATGGAAGATCCAGACATATCGACAGAAATACCACTTCATCAGACGTCGGGTAGAAGAAGGACTCCTCGTGGTCAAGAGGGTATCGTCAGAAGAAAATCCGGCGGATCCCCTCAGAAAGGGTCTAAGTAGGATCAAGCACGTGCAGCATGCGAGGAGCATTGGTCTGAAGGACGATATTAGTTTTAGTGATTAGATAGATGTTTAGAAACTTGTAATAGATAAATGTAATTGACATTTGATGATTATATAATGGAGATTTATATATAAGTATTGTTTACTATATTGTATCAATTGTTTGCTATTGTTTCACTTTTGCATGTTTTACTTCCAGAATAATTGGATTATTCAAATTATCCACAGTTGACCATACTTTGGAAGTAAGTAATGAGGCAAGACTGTCATGAATTGGTTTGTAGATTGTCTAAGTGCTTAGACATAACAAAGGTTTGTTGCAACATTCATGAGTACTCCTAAAATAGGATTTGAGTATTGGATCAAACCCATGCTCATTTGAATTACTTCATGGAATTTATCACAAGTAATTGTGAGATAATAACATCGTATAATATTTAAAATAAGATATATGAGTTGTTGTTTACGAGTTGGTTGTGCATTGATAATGCGTAAAAGCATCAGTAACTTGATGTTATAAAACGTATTGTTGTGTACGATTTGATGAGTAAATAGTACAAGCATATAAGTCAAAGTTTATCTGTTCATTTTGCCCTAATGGGAAAAACGATATCTTGGGCCCCTCGATGATTTTGTATTGACTTATGTGCCGGGCCCGGTCAGGACTGAATTGATGTGTTCAATTAAGTTCGTTGTCAGACAAATCAGAAATCGGGAAACAAACTATTGGACACTGAGAATGATTTTGTTCCATGTCTTTGTCCACACGATATCTTGTAGAACGGAGGATTATATGATCCCTTATCTAAAGGATGCGTCATTGACTAGGTAAGAGTTCGACAACGGCTTTTGAGAGCTACGATTGCTGGTCAGATTTGAAGTCATACTTGCAGTTATAGTTATTAGACTTATCCAAGTGGGAGACTGTTGGATTAGGTGTCTAAGTCATACTTGCAGTTATGGTCCTTTTGGGTTGCTTTCACCATAGCAACTTGACAGGATGATTTTTGGAGAAAGAGGTTATTTAATGATTTATTAATATATTATAAGAATAATATATTAATTGGAAATCATGTTATTTAATTAGTATTAATCAGAAATTAATTTGAAATTAATTTTGGGATTAAGGATTAAAAAGAACAGGGACTGATATTGCAGAACACTGATAGTTACAATGTTGGGCTGATGGACTCCTTAAGGAAGGAGTAGACGAAATCTATGGGAAGCCCATAGAGATTTCGTCCAAGGCTTCTAGGAAGGAGGTCCATGGACTGCTTAAGGCCTAAGCAATCAGATTAGGGTTTCCACCTGAAAACACTAGCAACCTCAGCTATATAAGGAACCCCTTGGTATACAATTTTCGGCCAATGCATTCTAAGAGAACCCTAGCCGAAAATTGAAGAGCCTCCATCACCTTTCTCCTTCATCCTTTGCTAGTGGTGTTTGTGACTCCATTAGAGGTGCAACACTTGGGTACTAAGCTCTTAGAAGTCAAGATCAAGAAAGGAATACTTGTTATTACTAGATAACAAGAAAGGTATTCTTCTAACCCTAATAATATATAGGTTTCGATTTTGTATATACTAGATCTAGGGTTATTGCTTTGGAAATTTTATTTGCATGTATAACTTGAGAAAAACCTAGATCCAAATCAATTAGGGTTGCATGCACACATAGGAATGTTGTTATGCTCAAAACCCATCAGCAATGTCTTTGACCTTTTCCGTCATCAGCTTCGTTGACGACAGTCACCGACCGCCGACGCCCTTCCGCCTGCCGACGCCTTTCACCGGTCTTCACAAATCATGATCTTTGTCGACGACAGACTCGACAATCGATTGTGTGTCTGTGTCTTCAGGTTATATCTCGACCGTTAGTTCGTGACTTCACATCACCTACTAAGTGGTAATCTGCCCTCTATTTTCCTATCTGATACAATTGAGATTTTGATTTACCGATTGCTTGATTTACCCTCGACAGTCACTATTGGCCCAGTGTTTGATTTACCGATTTATGATGATTTACCCTTTATTTCTCACTGTTTTGTCAATAAAATATGTGATGTTGTTGTGTAATGTATGGTTTGTTGCTGTGTAATCTATTTCTCATTGTATTGTCACTGTTTTATCAATAAAATTTGTGATGTTGCTATGTAATTTATGAGAGATGTTGTTGAATCTGATAAGTTCAATGTTGACAAATAAGTTCAATGTTGCTGTGTAATTTCTGCATTTTTCCTTTGCTTATTCTGCTTGACCACAAGTTCAATGTTGACAAATTATGGGATCTTACTTCATTTAGTCGTTGAATCTGAGATCTCAGTTAGTTGGCTACTATATGCTAAAATAGTTTTTTTAGGTAAAACATAGCAGTTTTTTTAGCAAAAAAATCCAATTTTAAACCTATAAATCGGGGGACGGGGCGATAGAGGTAATCAGGGGCGGGATCGGGGACTATGTAAACGGGGGATCCAGGGGCGGGGGCAGCTATTTCTGCCCCGTTTGGTCCCGTTGACATCCCTACAAATAACACCGTCAACGAATGCGATGTGAAGTTTTCTTTTGTTGGGATAAACTACAAATTTAGTCCCTTAACTAATTTTCATTTTACATATTTAGTTTTTTTTATTTCTATATTTTATAGAAGCCGCAAAATAGATTGACAGCCTCATTGTTCAATCATGGAAATTGTTGGAATACCATGTCATGAGACAGATCACCAAATGTTGAAGGCCTGTGACATTCGAATACTGTTAGACAGTTTCATTTGAAGTACTTAATTTTAAAATGATCACTGGGACATCATCATGATGACATTAAGCTTAATGTATTTATCTAGAATCTTTTGTTCGGATTTGCTTATGGAAGACAGAAAGAAAGACGATGTATTAAATGGGCAAGTAAAAGAAAGAGAGTAAAAGGGACATAAATCAAAATGGGGACATGCTTGAAAGAAATGGAGATGTCGATATATTTTTTTGAAGTATTTTTTTAAAAGGACTCATTGTTGGAGCATATATATATATATATATATATATATATATATATATATATATATATATATATATATATATATATATATATATATATATATATATATATATATATATATATATATAAAGGAGACATTTTTTTATGCACCATATGCATTTGAAACCTTCAAAACTTTTTATTTTCTACATAATTAATAACAACCATTCAAAAGTTTTGTAATATATATATATATATATATATATATATATATATATATATATATATATATATATATATATTTAATGGTGTTTTATGAAACAAATTGATTAAATTATGTTCATTTTTTAACTTATTGAAACATCCCCAAAATACAGGCCAAAAATTTCTTTTCAAAATCATTAATAAAACCATAATTCAACCATCATCATATAGAAAACCATAAATCGTGTATCTCAAAAACATCATATCGACTACTGTATCAAAATCATATAAAAATATCAGAGTCTGAAGATCCCAGGCTAAACTGTGGTGTGTGTCATGCGATCATCCCGACCCCTCCCTTTGCTAGTGGAAGTACCTGAAACCAAAACTAAAAACTGTAAGCACAAAGCTTAGTGAGTCTCCCCAACTACCACATACCATACACATATCACATAACATATCTTGGGCCCTTCCCCTGCTACATCGAGTCAAGCTCGGCATCAGCTTTCCCGGCATCGAGCAACGCCCGTCATCGAGCAGATCTCGGCATACATATACATATCAACAAACATATAACATAAGCACATAATACTAGCATGTAAACATTCCTCGGGCCCCGCCCGACATCGGACCGAGATCCGGAAACATACTAACATTCCTCGGGAACTGCCCCGGCATCGGACCGGAGTCCAGATCATACTATCATATCATATTAACTAGACATTCCTCGGGCTTGCCCCGACATCGGTACTAAGCCCGGAACACATAACACACAACAGACACATGCCAGAATCACAAAGACAACAAGCATACAAGCATTCCTTGGGACTGCCCCGACATCGGATCGAAATCAGAAAAACATATAAACCTACTTCGGGCCCCGCCCGGCATCGGACCGTGGTCCGGAACTACTACTATATAAACGGGTCGGCCTTAGTGCCTTAGACCCGTTCCTACAAGAGAAAACTCACCTCGCAAAGCTGTCTGCAAAATCTCGCGGTGAGGAATATCTGATAGCTGCTCCAACGAATCCCTGACTATCAATATCACAATAATACCTAGTCAAAATATGATAATCCTTCTCTGGGTAAAATGACCTATTTACCCTTGGTCAAAGTCAACATCCAAGTCCAAGTCAAAGTCAAGGTCAACTCTCAGTCAACCCCAACTCGTCGAGTTATCTCCCTACTCGGCGAGTTCATGCATTACTCAGACTCGTGGTCAACTGAGTCAGCTCGTCGAGTCCCTTTCCAGACTCGTCGAGTTCGTCCTGTCATATAATCGGGACACAATGGTTTCACTCAAAACCAGAAAAGGGTTATCTCCTAGACTCAATGGTTTCACTCAAAACCAGAAAAGGGTTAAGGGTTTGCGACCCGACTCGCCGAGTCCAAGAACAACTCGTCGAGTCCTCCTTATTGTAAATCCATTCAGTCGATTCTAATCCATTCCAATGCTTCCAACTTGTAGATCTAGACTCCTTAGGCTAGCATTACACGTAAAGTTGCTAACTTTACGTGCATGCATGGTGTTATGAAGCTAAAACACCCATTACAAGCTGAAATGAAGGTCTAAATCACAGGATAAGGCCATGGCTGAATAAAGGTGGAAACTTTGAGCTTCTAAAGCTCAAGAGTGCCCAGATCTGAAGTCCTTTCCTCCCCAAGAGTTCAAATCTCGGAATGACCTTGGAAATGGCCCAAAAATGACAACATACAAGCTCAAATGAAGATCCAAATGAATAGAATCCAAGGTATAAGCTTTATACCTCTATCAAGACAGAAATGAGTCCTTAGCTCTGGATCTTCAACCTTCCTTCTGCAACTCCAAGACTTTGCTTCCTTCTTCAAGCTTTAAATCACAACAATGGCAAAGAAATAGCTCAAGATCACTCAAGGTTGATTAGGATTTCGAGATTAGGGTTTGGAGATGATGGAGGCTGGGGTGGAGGCCAGATATGATGCTTAAATAGGGTGCAAACCCTAAAGATTAGGGTTTCATCATGACTGTCCTACTCGTCGAGTAAGGACTTCAACTCTTCGAGTAGCTCACTTAAAACCTGTGCATATTATGCCTTCTACTCGATGAGTTAGGGCCACCAACTCGTCGAGTAGCCCTTCCAAAATGAATAAAATAATAAAGTTAAATGCATACCAGGAACCAGGCGTTACAATTCTCCCCCACTTGTCTTAGACTTCTTCCTCGAAGTCTGTTGCATCTGAAAACAACTCTGGTTAGTGCTCCCTCATCTCTTCCTCGGGCTCCCAAGTCCACTCTGAGCCCTTGCGATGCTGCCATTGCACCTTCACCAACTCCACCCTCTTGTTCCTCAAATCCTTCGACTTCCTGTCAAGGATAGCTACAGGCCGCTCAATGTAGTTCAGGCTGTCATCAACCTGAATATCCTCAAAGGGTACCACTGCTGAATCATCCACTAAGCACTTCCGTAACTGAGAAACATGGAAGATGCTGTGGATCTGGCTGAGCTCTGCTGGAAGGTCTAACCGGTAAGCAACCCGACCCACCCAGGCCAAAACCCTAAACAGACCGATGTACCTAGGGCCCAACTTGCCCCGTTTCCGGAATCGAATGACACCCTTCCAGGGTAACACCTTCAGGAGGACCATGTCGCCTACCTGAAACTCTAAATCTGAACGCCTCTTGTCAGCGTAGCTCTTCTGCCGACTCTGAGCAGTCTGACGCCTGCTCCGGACCTACTGGATCCGCTCTGTAGTCTTGAGTACTACTTCAGTACTCCTCATAACTCTCTGACCGACCTCACCCAAACATATTGGGGTCCTACACTTCCTCCCGTAGAGCATTTCAAAGGGAGGTCGGTCTATGCTAGCGTGGTAACCGTTGTTATACGAAAATTCCGCTAACAGAAGATACGTATCCCAACTACCACCGAAATCCAAAACACACGCGCGTAACATGTCCTCGATAGTCTGTATCGTCCTATCGCTCTGTTCGTTTGTCCGAGGGTGGAAAGCGGTGGTGAAGTGGAGACAAGTACCCATCTCCTCATGAAATCGCTTCCAAAATCTGGAAGTGAAACGGACATCTCAGTCTGACACCACCGAGACAGGCACCCCATGCCGTGCCACTATCTCACGCACATATTGTTGGGTTTTGTATACTACAACATCCTATGGTGCACATACAAACCTAGAAGCTTTGGATCTATGTTTTCACTAACTATACATGCAAATGGTTTCCAAATATTTAATCCTACAACTAGCATACAAATGATATAAACTACATAAAATACTAGTTAGAAGTTTACCTCTTTGTGTAGCTTGTAGAACTTGATGAATTTGGCCTTAAAGAGCTTAGCCCCAATAGTGTGGAAGCCTCAAATGAAGTCACAACACATCATGGACAAAGGTGGAACTTGAGAGAGAATTCCATGCACCCAAAAACACCCATGAACTCCAAGAACAAGCATGTAGGCATTTTTTAGGTTAAGAGCATGTATTTATATGTTGGATTTCAAGGGTCATGGGTATAACCCAAATCCATACCCATGGGTTTAGGATCCATGGTTCATGTGTCCCACCTCTTTATGTATCCATACATAAATTTGGTCCAACATGGATCATAAGCCCAACACATATAAATATAACTAATTATCATAATTAGTCCCCATAGATTTAATTGGTCTCTTTTGATCACTAAATTAATTCCAAATTAATTCTTTATCAATATTAATAAAACATATGATTTCATATTAATATATTATAACTTATAATATATTAATAAATCATATATAACCTTTCTCTCAAGAGTCCATCCTAACAAATTGTCCTGATGATATGCAACCCAAATGGACCATGCTACTCTCGGGTCAAGTACATACCAATAATAGTTATTGGCTTAGACATCTAATCCAACAGTCTCCCACTTGGATAAGTCTAAAACTATTATTGCAAGTACGACTCCAAAACTCGACTAGCAATCGTAGCTCTTAAAAGCCGCTGTCGAACTCTGACCTAGTCAATGACACGTCCATTAGATAAGAGATCATATATTCCTCCATTCTAGATACCATATGGACTGAGACATGGATGATAATCATACTCTCTATCCATCTGTTGTTTCCCAATTTCTGATTTACGACGACCGACTAATTGAACAAATAAAAATAGTCCAGGCTCGGCCGAGCGCTTAGGGTTGTCATCACTAAATCATCGAGGGGCCCACATATATCGCTTTTATCCCTCCAAGGGTAAAAGGAATGGATAAACTTCGACTCATATGCTTGTACTAACTACTTGTTGAATCATACACAAAGGCACGTTTTATAACATCAAGTTACTGATGCGTTTTCGTACAATCAATGTACAACCAACTCATAGTCAACAACTCATATCTCTAGGTTTGAACTTATATGATATTACCGTCTCATGATCATTCGTGATAAAATCCATGAAGTGATTCAAATGAGCGTGGATTTAATCCAATACTCGAATCTAATTCCAGGAGCACTCATGAATACTGCAACTATGTCTAAAACATCTAGACATACTACAGACCCATTCATGACAGTCTTGCCTCAATACCTACTTCCAAAGTATGATCGATTGTGGACGGTTTGAATAACCTAGTTATTCGGGAAGTCAAACATGCAAAGTGAAACACAAGAATAATACTAATCCTATATGGCCCCAATACTTGTGAGAGTAAATAAAACACCTTTTATTTAAACACCACATTGATTACTCATTATTCATTGTATAATGTTTCGAATAATCAACTTTATACTTGAATCAAAACAATATTTGCCCCATGCTCCAAGCATGCACACTATGTTTACCTATGGTCCTTTGTTTGTGGAATAGATCAATTGACAACATTTCAAATGATACTCATTTCACAATTCCAAATCCTTATCGCAAATGTAAGAATACAAGATTCTTTGCCATTTACCGAAATCTGTTAGATTCTAAACTTATATGCATTGCTCCTTTTGTAATGACTATGCACAAAAGGCAAAAAGACTCGGCAACATACATTACAAAGTATTCCAATGGAGAGCAATTCCATGGAAACAAAGTCTCACATTCAAAGTACATTCATTTGAACATCCTTTTTGCATTAAGTTTTCTAATTTTACACAGATTTGAAGAACAACTTCCACCTATGGAAACATTTCCATATTCCCATTTTGACTATCACTTCTGAACAAGAGTTGCCTCTTTTCAGAATATGTCAATATGGTCTTTCCAAAAATTAACACTATACTTCCAACCGTCCATGAGCAACCAATCTTTGGTAAACCTCAGATTGTCCTCGACAATTGCTTAATCATTTTAGTCATATCCAGTTCTAGTCCTTTTCCCTCTTAATGCCCTAGGCATTTGAAAAATTTAGAACGGATGGATATTATAGCACATGTAATCGATCCTATATCCAAAGCATATGGGACACGATTCATGATGTCTCACATAAAGACATGATACTAGACCAGTCGTTTGCTATAATATTTCTAATTCTATTTGCCATGTTCTCATAATTCGAATTATGAAAAGGGATGCCGTAATCATAATCAAATTTTAGAACGCAAATAATGTAATCATGACTAAATTTGATTAAAGACTCACAATCTAAGCTTTTAGAATTGGAATGATGTATAATTTCCTCTCCCTTAATTATAGCAAAACAACTTTTCAAACCCTGTAACTTTGCAAATTTAAACTTTTGTTTTCTATAATTAACATTACTAACTTGCAATACTTAACATAATAATCATGCTCCCACTAACATGATAATTATCAGCATAACACTTATGCTCCCACTAGCTTTGACATGTATCCAGAAATCAGTTGGACTTCTAGAAATCAATACTTATTGACTTTCTTACCAAAGTTCAGATTTCTGATACGAGATGTTTCGATAAAACTTTATCAAAATCATACACCTTTCCTTAGATAGCTCACATGTGTGTCTAAACACTTACGAAGAGGGATGTCGTAATCATAATGTTTAAACCTTTTGCCATTCTCACTAGTCCATGTTAGTGTGCCGGTTAACCACACACGCTCCACTAACGACTTTGAGAATGCAAATATCACAATTGCTATCTACTTAAAATCTACTTAGTGAAAGCATTTCCTCACCAAAATTTTCATGAATCGGAGAGAAACCTTATGACACTTAGATTTTATGGTGTATGTGTTCCTATCCAAGTGAATCTGTCATAACCATAATCACAAGATAAGGTTAGCGACAAATCCAAACTCATATGGACTGAACTTGTTCAATCTTAACTTCTTGCCTCCTGGCAGCACAAGGGTCTACCATTGCTTCCAAGTAGTTATGCAAACAACTGAGAAATCATAGAACTCACATGCACAGTCAACTTTAACTGGAATGGGCACAGACACAAGAATATGTCAACACGATAGGTTATAAACCTCAAGTCGTGTGCTAGTGATAAACAATACCATTGATTAGTTCTTTAGACTTTTCAAGATCTTTAAGACTCCCACTGAACTCTTGACATATAAGGATTTCTTGTCAAGAACCATTCCGTGACAAAGCAAATATTCAAGAGTTAGTGCGGATTCTTATCAAGGCAAACACTTCACACAATTGGCCTTAGTTGGTCTTTGTCTTATCCAAGACATCACAACTTACCAATTTCAAATGTACAAGAGTAGAAAACATTTTACTCTACGTTTGATAAGTGTTTTAAACCTTTCTTAAGATTATGTCACTCGAGTTACAATCTTGGAGTATTATTCTAAGACTCAATATTGGAACGAAGTATGATTCATCTTTTGATTTAACCATCTCAACAATTCACGATTCCTCTTCTTAGTCAAACAATTGCACTAAGATGTCCTTAGAGGATCGATTGTGATATGGTTTTTGCTAATCATTAAGATGATTATAAAACATGATACTGAAGTACTCTCCCATCTTTTCAGATTGGAGAAACTTTTATCTTTCTGCCTAATTTGATTCTTGCCATTCGTCCTGCCATACATTGAAACTTTTCCAATCACTAATAGAAAAATAGCATTTTACGACGCACAATGCGTGTCGTAAAACGCTCAGACGACGTGAAAATGCGTGTCAAGGAAGGCCCTGTCATAACGAGAGACGACGCGCTTTTGCGCGTCGTCTATTTACGACGCGTATATACGACATGCATTTATGACACGCATTTACAACGCGCAGTTATGACACGCAATGCGTATCAAGGAAGGCCCTGTCATAAAGGAAGACGACACGCATTTGCGTGTCGTAACGTTACGACGCGCGTGTTTATGACACACAATGCGTATCAAGGAAGGCCCTGTCATAAAGGAAGACGACACGCATTTTTGCGTGTCATAATTTTAAATGTTTTTAAAATTATATATTTTGATAGATTTACTAATTTTCAAATTAAATAACACATTAAAAGTCTCATAATACAAAATAAAATACCATAAACAATAAAGATAATACATTGCACTAATATGTCAAATACAAATAATCATTCCAATAGTAAGTAAATGTAACACATTGCTAATATTACATAATATTTATTATAGAGATGTACAGAGATGTAATTTGTTCTTGTAAATTGTAATGTACTACATATGTACAGAGATGTAATTTGTTCTTGTAAATTGTAATGTACTCCCTCATTTAGTGATCATATGCATCAGCTCTCAAATTCTTGCATAAAAAAGGTACTTTAAACTGGAAACAAGAAATAAAACATGGTCAAAAAAGGGTATAACAGTAAATTGTAATAACAAGCTACCTTGGTTTTAGACATTTGAGAGATGATTATGTACACGTAAAGCATCAAAAATGGTGTCAACCCATCTGTCAAATGCAAAGGGTAAATAAACACGCGAAGTTATAATAATAATAATAATAATAATAATAATAATAATAATAATAATAATAATAATAATAATAATAAGAATATAATAAATAGTATGAGAGGAATTATAATATTATATATAATTATATATTACCCGTGAAGACCAGGGTAGATGGGTGGTATACATTTGTTAAGCCTAATTTTCTAGCAGCTGAAGCAGTGGTTTCACCAATGCATGCAACAGAACCCTCCCATGTCTGTGGTTCAGGTAGAAGATCCACCCAAGCACTGTTGTAGAATAAGAGAAAATATAAGCTGAAATACAAAGAAAATAGTAAGAGAATTTAGCATCAGAATATTAATTACCCAACTGTAGAAGGTGATGCAACTGCAACTACAAAAGCAGAGAGTGCTTGTTGTAGAATGGTTTGATCCACATGTTGTACAGGTTCCTAAAGTACAACAAACCAAAAATAATGTAACATAAATTCCCTTGATATTAATAAGAATGTGAAATGCCACATGAAAAATTTGTCAGAACTAAAAATTTGTGTAACTATTCAATCTTGTGATGTGGAATCCACGCTTAGAAAGACCTTCCTCTGTTTGATTTTAGTACATATATGACCTCATGAGATAGTGAAAATGTCATATGTATAAACAGATATAATTATGAAGATGAAATGTTATGGAAGAGAAATAAACTAAGGAGTTAAAGGGTGTACCTATATCATGACCAACTTTTGCAGAGGCAGGATACAACACAGTGCATCTTTCATTCCCTTGCTTTGGAGGCTCTGAAGCAAGAACCTTGTCAGTTGCTGTGAAAGAAGATCATAAAACTAAATATTATTTTCTACAGATGTTTGGAGTGATAGTATGGAATTTAGAAGGAAGACATTTATTTACAGATAATACCTTTTGATGGAGTAAAGGCAACTTCAATAAACTGCTCAGATGAAGGTGTAGCTTCATGAAATATGGTTGCTGTACCAGTTCCAACTGCAGCTACCTTCACATTTGGGGTCCCATCAGCTCTATGATTGTAGATGACATGAGAGTAACTGGTCAATCGACTAAAAATAAAGAAATAAATAAAAAGATGGCATGGAGCCATTGCAACTTGAAATTATAGATGGGTAATTTCTGAACTTACTTCCATGCTTGAAGAAAAACCAGAGCTGCCTCTGGTGAAGTTACCTTGAATTGCAAAGTGCTGTTAATGGCATCAAAAAACTCCATTGCAACACGACCTTCTACAGAGCTAAGTGCATAACCTACAAAACATCATCTTACAAGCCTTTTGAACATCTCCCCAAGACTACTATAATCTTTTAGAGAAATGCCACATAGGATTAAGACATAATATGCCCAAATGGAAGCCCACAAAAAGAAAAGCAAAACTCGTCTCCATGAGAAAATTATTGGATTTAATGATTTTCTATTCTGAATCTGATCATCATCAATATATGGGAACAGTTTCCTTGGTGGTGTATCAAGACCAGAACCTACTAAAAGAACCAACTGAATATATATATATATATATATATATATATATATATATATATATATATATATATATATATATCATGTAAAAGAATTGAAGGTTAATGTAGTAAAAGGAGAGGAAAAGGGTATAATTGTAAATTTGTCATACAGGAATGACTAGAATAACAGGATAGAGAGACAAATGAGATGCAATCACCCATCCAAAAGCAGCCAATGAAACAAGTCCTGTTGCAATTAGAATCAAGAACATTAATCCTATTATTATTATTAGAAATATAAAATAGTAATTATAAATTAAAGGGTTTAAAAGGTCTTACTCATGCAAGCCCCATATATTGATAATACAGTCACTAGATTTTCGATTGGTGATGTTGAATATCCCAAACAAGTGATGATGGTTAAAGGATTCCATAAGTAAACAAGAGCAGCTATATCACCAGATGGAAAATTTTCTACAAAACACAAACTTCATCAGCTTTTTTTCAAAAAATAAAATAACATAAAGTTGTTACTGAGAGGAAAACCTGAAACAGTAAGATGTGTAGTGGCTCCTCAAGATTTCAGGCTTTTGATATCTGCTACTTGAAGAAGCTGGCCAATTGCATGAATGACAAGATTAACACAACAAAGATAAGTATGAAGATTTTAAATTCTTTTTGATTTTGCCACCTTACCCGCATAAAAGATGATTTGACTTCCCTTCACTTCTGCAAACCGAGTAACAAGCAATCATAAGTATATCAATATCAGATGATCAGATCATATCACACATAGTAATGTTCTACATCTCCATAAAGAAGATCCTACACTAAACTAATCACCTACATGATACATCACATGCTAAATGTTCATATTGTTTATTATTTTAGATATGAAGATGAAATAGTACTAACTACACAACATATGATCATTGAAAATTCAAAATTATTCCTCATCAAGCACTCCCAAACTTTGAAGAAAAGAGAAAAGAGAGATTTTGGAACACAGTTTGGTTTTTGTGATCGAAGAGACTTATTTTGAATGTGATAAATTATAATAAAAGCTATGAGAAATACTGCAAACAGAAAATAATTGGTGCCATTGCATCAAAAAACTCCATTGCACGCTCCTGTGCACCTCCACCACGTGGGTCCCAACACTTCAAAGTTTTGTCCCAACTCCCTGTAATCACTTGCCCTAAAAACCACCAACAAGAAAAAGAATTGAAAACACAATGATGTACTAGAAGGAAATGAAAGTATGAAGATTTTAAATTCTTTTTGATTTTGCCACCTTACCCGCATAAAAGATGATTTGACTTCCCTTCACTTCTGCAAACCGAGTAACAAGCAATCATAAGTATATCAATATCAGATGATCAGATCATATCACACATAGTAATGTTCTACATCTCCATAAAGAAGATCCTACACTAAACTAATCACCTACATGATACATCACATGCTAAATGTTCATATTGTTTATTATTTTAGATATGAAGATGAAATAGTACTAACTACACAACATATGATCATTGAAAATTCAAAATTATTCCTCATCAAGCACTCCCAAACTTTGAAGAAAAGAGAAAAGAGAGATTTTGGAACACAGTTTGGTTTTTGTGATCGAAGAGACTTATTTTGAATGTGATAAATTATAATAAAAGCTATGAGAAATACTGCAAACAGAAAATAATTGGTGCCATTGCATCAAAAAACTCCATTGCACGCTCCTGTGCACCTCCACCACGTGGGTCCCAACACTTCAAAGTTTTGTCCCAACTCCCTGTAATCACTTGCCCTAAAAACCACCAACAAGAAAAAGAATTGAAAACACAATGATGTACTAGAAGGAAATGAAAGTATGAAGATTTTAAATTCTTTTTGATTTTGCCACCTTACCCGCATAAAAGATGATTTGACTTCCCTTCACTTCTGCAAACCGAGTAACAAGCAATCATAAGTATATCAATATCAGATGATCAGATCATATCACACATAGTAATGTTCTACATCTCCATAAAGAAGATCCTACACTAAACTAATCACCTACATGATACATCACATGCTAAATGTTCATATTGTTTATTATTTTAGATATGAAGATGAAATAGTACTAACTACACAACATATGATCATTGAAAATTCAAAATTATTCCTCATCAAGCACTCCCAAACTTTGAAGAAAAGAGAAAAGAGAGATTTTGGAACACAGTTTGGTTTTTGTGATCGAAGAGACTTATTTTGAATGTGATAAATTATAATAAAAGCTATGAGAAATACTGCAAACAGAAAATAATTGGTGCCATTGCATCAAAAAACTCCATTGCACGCTCCTGTGCACCTCCACCACGTGGGTCCCAACACTTCAAAGTTTTGTCCCAACTCCCTGTAATCACTTGCCCTAAAAACCACCAACAAGAAAAAGAATTGAAAACACAATGATGTACTAGAAGGAAATGAAAGTATGAAGATTTTAAATTCTTTTTGATTTTGCCACCTTACCCGCATAAAAGATGATTTGACTTCCCTTCACTTCTGCAAACCGAGTAACAAGCAATCATAAGTATATCAATATCAGATGATCAGATCATATCACACATAGTAATGTTCTACATCTCCATAAAGAAGATCCTACACTAAACTAATCACCTACATGATACATCACATGCTAAATGTTCATATTGTTTATTATTTTAGATATGAAGATGAAATAGTACTAACTACACAACATATGATCATTGAAAATTCAAAATTATTCCTCATCAAGCACTCCCAAACTTTGAAGAAAAGAGAAAAGAGAGATTTTGGAACACAGTTTGGTTTTTGTGATCGAAGAGACTTATTTTGAATGTGATAAATTATAATAAAAGCTATGAGAAATACTGCAAACAGAAAATAATTGGTGCCATTGCATCAAAAAACTCCATTGCACGCTCCTGTGCACCTCCACCACGTGGGTCCCAACACTTCAAAGTTTTGTCCCAACTCCCTGTAATCACTTGCCCTAAAAACCACCAACAAGAAAAAGAATTGAAAACACAATGATGTACTAGAAGGAAATGAAAGTATGAAGATTTTAAATTCTTTTTGATTTTGCCACCTTACCCGCATAAAAGATGATTTGACTTCCCTTCACTTCTGCAAACCGAGTAACAAGCAATCATAAGTATATCAATATCAGATGATCAGATCATATCACACATAGTAATGTTCTACATCTCCATAAAGAAGATCCTACACTAAACTAATCACCTACATGATACATCACATGCTAAATGTTCATATTGTTTATTATTTTAGATATGAAGATGAAATAGTACTAACTACACAACATATGATCATTGAAAATTCAAAATTATTCCTCATCAAGCACTCCCAAACTTTGAAGAAAAGAGAAAAGAGAGATTTTGGAACACAGTTTGGTTTTTGTGATCGAAGAGACTTATTTTGAATGTGATAAATTATAATAAAAGCTATGAGAAATACTGCAAACAGAAAATAATTGGTGCCATTGCATCAAAAAACTCCATTGCACGCTCCTGTGCACCTCCACCACGTGGGTCCCAACACTTCAAAGTTTTGTCCCAACTCCCTGTAATCACTTGCCCTAAAAACCACCAACAAGAAAAAGAATTGAAAACACAATGATGTACTAGAAGGAAATGAAAGTATGAAGATTTTAAATTCTTTTTGATTTTGCCACCTTACCCGCATAAAAGATGATTTGACTTCCCTTCACTTCTGCAAACCGAGTAACAAGCAATCATAAGTATATCAATATCAGATGATCAGATCATATCACACATAGTAATGTTCTACATCTCCATAAAGAAGATCCTACACTAAACTAATCACCTACATGATACATCACATGCTAAATGTTCATATTGTTTATTATTTTAGATATGAAGATGAAATAGTACTAACTACACAACATATGATCATTGAAAATTCAAAATTATTCCTCATCAAGCACTCCCAAACTTTGAAGAAAAGAGAAAAGAGAGATTTTGGAACACAGTTTGGTTTTTGTGATCGAAGAGACTTATTTTGAATGTGATAAATTATAATAAAAGCTATGAGAAATACTGCAAACAGAAAATAATTGGTGCCATTGCATCAAAAAACTCCATTGCACGCTCCTGTGCACCTCCACCACGTGGGTCCCAACACTTCAAAGTTTTGTCCCAACTCCCTGTAATCACTTGCCCTAAAAACCACCAACAAGAAAAAGAATTGAAAACACAATGATGTACTAGAAGGAAATGAAAGTATGAAGATTTTAAATTCTTTTTGATTTTGCCACCTTACCCGCATAAAAGATGATTTGACTTCCCTTCACTTCTGCAAACCGAGTAACAAGCAATCATAAGTATATCAATATCAGATGATCAGATCATATCACACATAGTAATGTTCTACATCTCCATAAAGAAGATCCTACACTAAACTAATCACCTACATGATACATCACATGCTAAATGTTCATATTGTTTATTATTTTAGATATGAAGATGAAATAGTACTAACTACACAACATATGATCATTGAAAATTCAAAATTATTCCTCATCAAGCACTCCCAAACTTTGAAGAAAAGAGAAAAGAGAGATTTTGGAACACAGTTTGGTTTTTGTGATCGAAGAGACTTATTTTGAATGTGATAAATTATAATAAAAGCTATGAGAAATACTACAAACAGAAAATAATTGGTGCCATTGCATCAAAAAACTCCATTGCACGCTCCTGTGCACCTCCACCACGTGGGTCCCAACACTTCAAAGTTTTGTCCCAACTCCCTGTAATCACTTGCCCTAAAAACCACCAACAAGAAAAAGAATTGAAAACACAATGATGTACTAGAAGGAAATGAAAGTATGAAGATTTTAAATTCTTTTTGATTTTGCCACCTTACCCGCATAAAAGATGATTTGACTTCCCTTCACTTCTGCAAACCGAGTAACAAGCAATCATAAGTATATCAATATCAGATGATCAGATCATATCACACATAGTAATGTTCTACATCTCCATAAAGAAGATCCTACACTAAACTAATCACCTACATGATACATCACATGCTAAATGTTCATATTGTTTATTATTTTAGATATGAAGATGAAATAGTACTAACTACACAACATATGATCATTGAAAATTCAAAATTATTCCTCATCAAGCACTCCCAAACTTTGAAGAAAAGAGAAAAGAGAGATTTTGGAACACAGTTTGGTTTTTGTGATCGAAGAGACTTATTTTGAATGTGATAAATTATAATAAAAGCTATGATAAAATACTACAAACAGAAAATAATTGGTGCCATTGCATCAAAAAACTCCATTGCACGCTCCTGTGCACCTCCACCACGTGGGTCCCAACACTTCAAAGTTTTGTCCCAACTCCCTGTAATCACTTGCCCTAAAAACCACCAACAAGAAAAAGAATTGAAAACACAATGATGTACTAGAAGGAAATGAAAGTATGAATGTATGATGATATTAACAAAATGAAAACAAATGATGAAATGAATGACACTAACCTGTTGCATAAGAGTACTCGATACAGCGAACAGGGGCATCATGGCGTCCTAAAAGATCCTTCCTTTTGTGGTAAAAAACAAGTCTGAGAGATGTAAAAGGGATGTAGCTTGAAACTTAGTCAAGAAAAAGATAAGTCAATAATCCAAGAAAGTATATGCATCATTTAGTCATACCTTGTGACAGTGTTATCTGCACTAGCACTAAAACCAGAGGTATCATCATGAAAGCAGCAATCAAGAACTGCACCTCCATGAAGGAACTCTCCTCTTAACACATTGGCACTTGCATCATATAAGCGAACACACTGTTACAAACAAATAACAGGTTATGATCTTTATTCTTGACCGCCAAAGTGAAGCGGCTCCTCCTGCCAACTAAGCTTTCCGGTAGTACCAATGATTGCAAGAAAATTGCCAAAACCGATGATTTCACCTAATCAAACATATTGTGTGTTTCTTGTTCATCCCCTTTCCCGTTTCCATGTGTCTTTGTTCCTAATTAACCCTAGTCGATTATTTCACCTAATCACACATCATCGATTGTTAGTTTCACCAAAAATCGGAAGTTTGTTCCTTCGATCGTAAATGAAATAGAGAGAAATTAAGCCGGAAAGAAAAAGAGATTTAGCAAGCTAGGGTTCTTATAGAAGAACGAAAACATTGGGAAGTTAGAATCAAGAAAAACATACCTTAATAAGACATAGGGCTTGTAAATTTGAGCAATAGAAGCAGTGAGCCAAAGTTCACCGGACCTAATGTTTGTGGCAAGGGCATGCGAGGTATATCAATATCAGGTGGGTCCCAACACTTCAAAGTTTTGTCCCAACTCCCTGTAATCACTTGCCCTAAAAACCACCAACAAGAAAAAGAATTGAAAACACAATGATGTACTAGAAGGAAATGAAAGTATGAAGATTTTAAATTCTTTTTGATTTTGCCACCTTACCCGCATAAAAGATGATTTGACTTCCCTTCACTTCTGCAAACCGAGTAACAAGCAATCATAAGTATATCAATATCAGATGATCAGATCATATCACACATAGTAATGTTCTACATCTCCATAAAGAAGATCCTACACTAAACTAATCACCTACATGATACATCACATGCTAAATGTTCATATTGTTTATTATTTTAGATATGAAGATGAAATAGTACTAACTACACAACATATGATCATTGAAAATTCAAAATTATTCCTCATCAAGCACTCCCAAACTTTGAAGAAAAGAGAAAAGAGAGATTTTGGAACACAGTTTGGTTTTTGTGATCGAAGAGACTTATTTTGAATGTGATAAATTATAATAAAAGCTATGAGAAATACTGCAAACAGAAAATAATTGGTGCCATTGCATCAAAAAACTCCATTGCACGCTCCTGTGCACCTCCACCACGTGGGTCCCAACACTTCAAAGTTTTGTCCCAACTCCCTGTAATCACTTGCCCTAAAAACCACCAACAAGAAAAAGAATTGAAAACACAATGATGTACTAGAAGGAAATGAAAGTATGAAGATTTTAAATTCTTTTTGATTTTGCCACCTTACCCGCATAAAAGATGATTTGACTTCCCTTCACTTCTGCAAACCGAGTAACAAGCAATCATAAGTATATCAATATCAGATGATCAGATCATATCACACATAGTAATGTTCTACATCTCCATAAAGAAGATCCTACACTAAACTAATCACCTACATGATACATCACATGCTAAATGTTCATATTGTTTATTATTTTAGATATGAAGATGAAATAGTACTAACTACACAACATATGATCATTGAAAATTCAAAATTATTCCTCATCAAGCACTCCCAAACTTTGAAGAAAAGAGAAAAGAGAGATTTTGGAACACAGTTTGGTTTTTGTGATCGAAGAGACTTATTTTGAATGTGATAAATTATAATAAAAGCTATGAGAAATACTGCAAACAGAAAATAATTGGTGCCATTGCATCAAAAAACTCCATTGCACGCTCCTGTGCACCTCCACCACGTGGGTCCCAACACTTCAAAGTTTTGTCCCAACTCCCTGTAATCACTTGCCCTAAAAACCACCAACAAGAAAAAGAATTGAAAACACAATGATGTACTAGAAGGAAATGAAAGTATGAAGATTTTAAATTCTTTTTGATTTTGCCACCTTACCCGCATAAAAGATGATTTGACTTCCCTTCACTTCTGCAAACCGAGTAACAAGCAATCATAAGTATATCAATATCAGATGATCAGATCATATCACACATAGTAATGTTCTACATCTCCATAAAGAAGATCCTACACTAAACTAATCACCTACATGATACATCACATGCTAAATGTTCATATTGTTTATTATTTTAGATATGAAGATGAAATAGTACTAACTACACAACATATGATCATTGAAAATTCAAAATTATTCCTCATCAAGCACTCCCAAACTTTGAAGAAAAGAGAAAAGAGAGATTTTGGAACACAGTTTGGTTTTTGTGATCGAAGAGACTTATTTTGAATGTGATAAATTATAATAAAAGCTATGAGAAATACTGCAAACAGAAAATAATTGGTGCCATTGCATCAAAAAACTCCATTGCACGCTCCTGTGCACCTCCACCACGTGGGTCCCAACACTTCAAAGTTTTGTCCCAACTCCCTGTAATCACTTGCCCTAAAAACCACCAACAAGAAAAAGAATTGAAAACACAATGATGTACTAGAAGGAAATGAAAGTATGAAGATTTTAAATTCTTTTTGATTTTGCCACCTTACCCGCATAAAAGATGATTTGACTTCCCTTCACTTCTGCAAACCGAGTAACAAGCAATCATAAGTATATCAATATCAGATGATCAGATCATATCACACATAGTAATGTTCTACATCTCCATAAAGAAGATCCTACACTAAACTAATCACCTACATGATACATCACATGCTAAATGTTCATATTGTTTATTATTTTAGATATGAAGATGAAATAGTACTAACTACACAACATATGATCATTGAAAATTCAAAATTATTCCTCATCAAGCACTCCCAAACTTTGAAGAAAAGAGAAAAGAGAGATTTTGGAACACAGTTTGGTTTTTGTGATCGAAGAGACTTATTTTGAATGTGATAAATTATAATAAAAGCTATGAGAAATACTGCAAACAGAAAATAATTGGTGCCATTGCATCAAAAAACTCCATTGCACGCTCCTGTGCACCTCCACCACGTGGGTCCCAACACTTCAAAGTTTTGTCCCAACTCCCTGTAATCACTTGCCCTAAAAACCACCAACAAGAAAAAGAATTGAAAACACAATGATGTACTAGAAGGAAATGAAAGTATGAAGATTTTAAATTCTTTTTGATTTTGCCACCTTACCCGCATAAAAGATGATTTGACTTCCCTTCACTTCTGCAAACCGAGTAACAAGCAATCATAAGTATATCAATATCAGATGATCAGATCATATCACACATAGTAATGTTCTACATCTCCATAAAGAAGATCCTACACTAAACTAATCACCTACATGATACATCACATGCTAAATGTTCATATTGTTTATTATTTTAGATATGAAGATGAAATAGTACTAACTACACAACATATGATCATTGAAAATTCAAAATTATTCCTCATCAAGCACTCCCAAACTTTGAAGAAAAGAGAAAAGAGAGATTTTGGAACACAGTTTGGTTTTTGTGATCGAAGAGACTTATTTTGAATGTGATAAATTATAATAAAAGCTATGAGAAATACTGCAAACAGAAAATAATTGGTGCCATTGCATCAAAAAACTCCATTGCACGCTCCTGTGCACCTCCACCACGTGGGTCCCAACACTTCAAAGTTTTGTCCCAACTCCCTGTAATCACTTGCCCTAAAAACCACCAACAAGAAAAAGAATTGAAAACACAATGATGTACTAGAAGGAAATGAAAGTATGAAGATTTTAAATTCTTTTTGATTTTGCCACCTTACCCGCATAAAAGATGATTTGACTTCCCTTCACTTCTGCAAACCGAGTAACAAGCAATCATAAGTATATCAATATCAGATGATCAGATCATATCACACATAGTAATGTTCTACATCTCCATAAAGAAGATCCTACACTAAACTAATCACCTACATGATACATCACATGCTAAATGTTCATATTGTTTATTATTTTAGATATGAAGATGAAATAGTACTAACTACACAACATATGATCATTGAAAATTCAAAATTATTCCTCATCAAGCACTCCCAAACTTTGAAGAAAAGAGAAAAGAGAGATTTTGGAACACAGTTTGGTTTTTGTGATCGAAGAGACTTATTTTGAATGTGATAAATTATAATAAAAGCTATGAGAAATACTGCAAACAGAAAATAATTGGTGCCATTGCATCAAAAAACTCCATTGCACGCTCCTGTGCACCTCCACCACGTGGGTCCCAACACTTCAAAGTTTTGTCCCAA
This sequence comes from Lactuca virosa, assembly GCF_052849685.1. Lineage (NCBI taxonomy): Eukaryota > Viridiplantae > Streptophyta > Magnoliopsida > Asterales > Asteraceae > Lactuca > Lactuca virosa. Next base: position 54,342,995 of record NC_136429.1, read on the forward strand.
CTCCCTGTAATCACTTGCCCTAAAAACCACCAACAAGAAAAAGAATTGAAAACACAATGATGTACTAGAAGGAAATGAAAGTATGAAGATTTTAAATTCTTTTTGATTTTGCCACCTTACCCGCATAAAAGATGATTTGACTTCCCTTCACTTCTGCAAACCGAGTAACAAGCAATCATAAGTATATGAATATCAGATGATCAGATCATATCACACATAGTAATGTTCTACATCTCCATAAAGAAGATCCTACACTAAACTAATCACCTACATGATACATCACATGCTAAATGTTCATATTGTTTATTATTTTAGATATGAAGATGAAATAGTACTAACTACACAACATATGATCATTGAAAATTCAAAATTATTCCTCATCAAGCACTCCCAAACTTTGAAGAAAAGAGAAAAGAGAGATTTTGGAACACAGTTTGGTTTTTGTGATCGAAGAGACTTATTTTGAATGTGATAAATTATAATAAAAGCTATGAGAAATACTGCAAACAGAAAATAATTGGTGCCATTGCATCAAAAAACTCCATTGCACGCTCCTGTGCACCTCCACCACGTGGGTCCCAACACTTCAAAGTTTTGTCCCAACTCCCTGTAATCACTTGCCCTAAAAACCACCAACAAGAAAAAGAATTGAAAACACAATGATGTACTAGAAGGAAATGAAAGTATGAAGATTTTAAATTCTTTTTGATTTTGCCACCTTACCCGCATAAAAGATGATTTGACTTCCCTTCACTTCTGCAAACCGAGTAACAAGCAATCATAAGTATATCAATATCAGATGATCAGATCATATCACACATAGTAATGTTCTACATCTCCATAAAGAAGATCCTACACTAAACTAATCACCTACATGATACATCACATGCTAAATGTTCATATTGTTTATTATTTTAGATATGAAGATGAAATAGTACTAACTACACAACATATGATCATTGAAAATTCAAAATTATTCCTCATCAAGCACTCCCAAACTTTGAAGAAAAGAGAAAAGAGAGATTTTGGAACACAGTTTGGTTTTTGTGATCGAAGAGACTTATTTTGAATGTGATAAATTATAATAAAAGCTATGAGAAATACTGCAAACAGAAAATAATTGGTGCCATTGCATCAAAAAACTCCATTGCACGCTCCTGTGCACCTCCACCACGTGGGTCCCAACACTTCAAAGTTTTGTCCCAACTCCCTGTAATCACTTGCCCTAAAAACCACCAACAAGAAAAAGAATTGAAAACACAATGATGTACTAGAAGGAAATGAAAGTATGAAGATTTTAAATTCTTTTTGATTTTGCCACCTTACCCGCATAAAAGATGATTTGACTTCCCTTCACTTCTGCAAACCGAGTAACAAGCAATCATAAGTATATCAATATCAGATGATCAGATCATATCACACATAGTAATGTTCTACATCTCCATAAAGAAGATCCTACACTAAACTAATCACCTACATGATACATCACATGCTAAATGTTCATATTGTTTATTATTTTAGATATGAAGATGAAATAGTACTAACTACACAACATATGATCATTGAAAATTCAAAATTATTCCTCATCAAGCACTCCCAAACTTTGAAGAAAAGAGAAAAGAGAGATTTTGGAACACAGTTTGGTTTTTGTGATCGAAGAGACTTATTTTGAATGTGATAAATTATAATAAAAGCTATGAGAAATACTGCAAACAGAAAATAATTGGTGCCATTGCATCAAAAAACTCCATTGCACGCTCCTGTGCACCTCCACCACGTGGGTCCCAACACTTCAAAGTTTTGTCCCAACTCCCTGTAATCACTTGCCCTAAAAACCACCAACAAGAAAAAGAATTGAAAACACAATGATGTACTAGAAGGAAATGAAAGTATGAAGATTTTAAATTCTTTTTGATTTTGCCACCTTACCCGCATAAAAGATGATTTGACTTCCCTTCACTTCTGCAAACCGAGTAACAAGCAATCATAAGTATATCAATATCAGATGATCAGATCATATCACACATAGTAATGTTCTACATCTCCATAAAGAAGATCCTACACTAAACTAATCACCTACATGATACATCACATGCTAAATGTTCATATTGTTTATTATTTTAGATATGAAGATGAAATAGTACTAACTACACAACATATGATCATTGAAAATTCAAAATTATTCCTCATCAAGCACTCCCAAACTTTGAAGAAAAGAGAAAAGAGAGATTTTGGAACACAGTTTGGTTTTTGTGATCGAAGAGACTTATTTTGAATGTGATAAATTATAATAAAAGCTATGAGAAATACTGCAAACAGAAAATAATTGGTGCCATTGCATCAAAAAACTCCATTGCACGCTCCTGTGCACCTCCACCACGTGGGTCCCAACACTTCAAAGTTTTGTCCCAACTCCCTGTAATCACTTGCCCTAAAAACCACCAACAAGAAAAAGAATTGAAAACACAATGATGTACTAGAAGGAAATGAAAGTATGAAGATTTTAAATTCTTTTTGATTTTGCCACCTTACCCGCATAAAAGATGATTTGACTTCCCTTCACTTCTGCAAACCGAGTAACAAGCAATCATAAGTATATCAATATCAGATGATCAGATCATATCACACATAGTAATGTTCTACATCTCCATAAAGAAGATCCTACACTAAACTAATCACCTACATGATACATCACATGCTAAATGTTCATATTGTTTATTATTTTAGATATGAAGATGAAATAGTACTAACTACACAACATATGATCATTGAAAATTCAAAATTATTCCTCATCAAGCACTCCCAAACTTTGAAGAAAAGAGAAAAGAGAGATTTTGGAACACAGTTTGGTTTTTGTGATCGAAGAGACTTATTTTGAATGTGATAAATTATAATAAAAGCTATGAGAAATACTGCAAACAGAAAATAATTGGTGCCATTGCATCAAAAAACTCCATTGCACGCTCCTGTGCACCTCCACCACGTGGGTCCCAACACTTCAAAGTTTTGTCCCAACTCCCTGTAATCACTTGCCCTAAAAACCACCAACAAGAAAAAGAATTGAAAACACAATGATGTACTAGAAGGAAATGAAAGTATGAAGATTTTAAATTCTTTTTGATTTTGCCACCTTACCCGCATAAAAGATGATTTGACTTCCCTTCACTTCTGCAAACCGAGTAACAAGCAATCATAAGTATATCAATATCAGATGATCAGATCATATCACACATAGTAATGTTCTACATCTCCATAAAGAAGATCCTACACTAAACTAATCACCTACATGATACATCACATGCTAAATGTTCATATTGTTTATTATTTTAGATATGAAGATGAAATAGTACTAACTACACAACATATGATCATTGAAAATTCAAAATTATTCCTCATCAAGCACTCCCAAACTTTGAAGAAAAGAGAAAAGAGAGATTTTGGAACACAGTTTGGTTTTTGTGATCGAAGAGACTTATTTTGAATGTGATAAATTATAATAAAAGCTATGAGAAATACTACAAACAGAAAATAATTGGTGCCATTGCATCAAAAAACTCCATTGCACGCTCCTGTGCACCTCCACCACGTGGGTCCCAACACTTCAAAGTTTTGTCCCAACTCCCTGTAATCACTTGCCCTAAAAACCACCAACAAGAAAAAGAATTGAAAACACAATGATGTACTAGAAGGAAATGAAAGTATGAATGTATGATGATATTAACAAAATGAAAACAAATGATGAAATGAATGACACTAACCTGTTGCATAAGAGTACTCGATACAGCGAACAGGGGCATCATGGCGTCCTAAAAGATCCTTCCTTTTGTGGTAAAAAACAAGCCTGAGAGATGTAAAAGGGATGTAGCTTGAAACTTAGTCAAGAAAAAGATAAGTCAATAATCCAAGAAAGTATATGCATCATTTAGTCATACCTTGTGACAGTGTTATCTGCACTAGCACTAAAACCAGAGGTATCATCATGAAAGCAGCAATCAAGAACTGCACCTCCATGAAGGAACTCTCCTCTTAACACATTGGCACTTGCATCATATAAGCGAACACACTGTTACAAACAAATAACAGGTTATGATCTTTATTCTTGACCGCCAAAGTGAAGCGGCTCCTCCTGCCAACTAAGCTTTCCGGTAGTACCAATGATTGCAAGAAAATTGCCAAAACCGATGATTTCACCTAATCAAACATATTGTGTGTTTCTTGTTCATCCCCTTTCCCGTTTCCATGTGTCTTTGTTCCTAATTAACCCTAGTCGATTATTTCACCTAATCACACATCATCGATTGTTAGTTTCACCAAAAATCGGAAGTTTGTTCCTTCGATCGTAAATGAAATAGAGAGAAATTAAGCCGGAAAGAAAAAGAGATTTAGCAAGCTAGGGTTCTTATAGAAGAACGAAAACATTGGGAAGTTAGAATCAAGAAAAACATACCTTAATAAGACATAGGGCTTGTAAATTTGAGCAATAGAAGCAGTGAGCCAAAGGTCACCGGACCTAATGTTTGTGGCAAGGGCATGCGAGGTGAGATTGCCGGAGAGGAGGGGCTCCACCGGCTGGGTGTCGTTGGAAAGCGTTGGATGGTGGGGCGGGGTTGGACGGAGGTCAGAGGTGGGAGGCGCCAGCACCAAGAGAAACGTCGGAGGTAGGAGAAGCTGTCGACGTCGAGAACTGAGAAGAAGAGAAAGGGTTTGTCGAAGTGAGAAGGAGATAAAGGGAAGTTGAAGAGAGAACGAGCAGTAGAGGAGGGCGGTCGGGGCAAGTTCTTGACAAAAGCCCTAGCTACTAGGGAAACTAAAGTGGAGGAGAAAAAAAGGAAGGCGGGGATTTTAAGTTTTTGGGATTTCATTTTCCCCGGAAGGAACGCGCGCGTTCTATTAAAATTTATAAAGCAACGGTCTTAGACGACACACATTTTATTATAGGTGCCCTCCGTGTTTTTTTAGACACTAACTTTAGGGCACGCAAAAATACGCGTCCTAAATCCTTTAAATTTCGGAAGAGATGACATTATTTTTTGGACACACACATTTGCGTATCATAAATCACTGCGTGTCATGGTTCGCGCGTCGTAGAAGGCTGTTTTTCTAGTAGTGAATGTTTCAGAATTATACTTAAATTTGTAAGCATAACCATATTTACTAAACTTTAGTAAATCATGACGAATAACCTTATCGTTCTTTGTGGTGGACCTGATCAGCGCACAACCAAGTGTACCCGATCTCCTAGTCCTTCACTTGACTCACATATACATGTGAACAAGGAATTAGTCTTAATTTCCCAAAGATGAAAATTCTCATTCATTATACAATACAAGTTGCATGATTCCAAATTTCTATCCAAATGAAACTTGGGTGATGAAAATCTTTCATTATTTGGTAAATTATGACACTACCACAAACGAAAGAATCAAATCCATTTTCCAATATTGCTATCAATGGAATCATATAAACAACAAGTTTCACAAATGCCATTGTAAGGATACTTAAAATAAATAAAAACTTTTCTTTATAAAATTTGCGGAAAACTTATCCTTACAATGCAAATACAAATGAAAACTATGTTGTTATCTATTCCTAAGCAATTTATCATAACACTTAAGCAGCAGCTCAAAATTTTGATCTTCGAATCATGCGATCGAAATCCATCTTCGCGATTAGAATCAACTTACTCTTCCTTTAAGTTCCCTTTCATTTCTTCGATTCTACAAAACATCAAGATGCAACCTAGTCACATCATGTAATAAGAATCTCCAAATAGGAACTTAATAGAGTTAGATAGTGGACTTTATCTGAAGCATAGTCAAATTTTTTACTTTTACCATCCTAGTGAACTTCCAGGTAAATAAGGCAGCTTCGCCACCAGTGCCCTTTCTTTTGGCAATAGAAACATATGAACTCTTTAGTAATGGTACATAGGACTATCTCAGACTTAGCCTTTCTCTTTACCATTTGGTCAACCTGGTTGACTATGGCCGATCCCTTTCCATTGGGAAGAGAAAGCTTTTTTGGACTTCCAATGTTACCATTGTCAATGTCCATGTAAGTTTGGCAAGTAGATATTCCAATCAAATTTGCTTTACCAATGCTCCAAATCATTGCCGATTCAGTAGCATCAACCAAATAGGTAAGATCATTAAGGATCATGTCATGGTCTGTCACATAGTAGTCCTTAAAGAACTCACTATGTGACTTAGGAAGTGATTGAAGAACCTAGTCAACAACCAACTTCCTCAAGAATTTGACACCCAACTCTCCCGGCTTGTCAATATGTGACTTCATCTCCAAGATGTGAGCACACATAGACTTTCCATCTTGCCAATAAGGCTTGAGTGACCTTGAACTTTTCAAGTCTTTGAACTTGTGGGTTAGGGAGAACAATTGGAGGAGGTGGAGGAAGTGAAGTATGATTTCCAGTCCCATTAATGCACAACAAAGGGATTAATCTTTCACCTTGATCGTCATTTGGGATATCATATTCATTAGAATAGCTTTATCCAAAAGGATATGGAAGACCATAGTTGTCATAACTAGACATCTATGAGGGAGAAATTCAAGTTTAGTTGATTTAGGTCCTTAATATAACACCCAATATGAAATATTAAGGCTAGGACCCAACACAATATTTTATAACTTGGAATAGGGATGCCGTAATCCAAGCTACAAAATATTTGAAGGTAGGTAAATGACGATTTACCAATTTCCACCATGAAAAACAAAATTTAACATTAGGTTTTAAATGAATTGAAACTCCTAGATCTTTTGAGATTCATTGAACTATTCAATGACATGTTTAAATCTCGATTGTGCCCTTCAGGTTTGTGACTGGGATGCCGAGGGTCACAAACAAGGAGTGAATAACCATGCAAATTAACTTGGTACACTTAATGTTACAACCACCTAATCAATGTGTCGGTTAACCACACACGCTCCATTGATCTATGATTAACATCAAGCTACCCTTTGCCACGCACTGTTAGTCCCAGATTAGTGTTCTGGTTAACCACACACGCTCCACTAACGACTTAACAGGGTATAAAGTGTAATTTCATGGGTTAGCACCAAATTCACATTTTCCTAAAGTAACTAAGATTGAGAATTTAATAAAGTTTAGTTACTTAGTATTTATCATTATACTTTTAATGAAGGGAGAATTAATGTCCTGTCCTACCCGTTCGGCTAACCACCCTCCACCAGTCAAGGAAGCGGTGGGTGAGAGTGCACACCCATTAAACCGCCATTTTATAGGCAGTAACCTTATACCCCCTTATAGTCCGGCTTCGTGAATGAGGCCTACTAACAGTAAGACCGACTTTTTACTTATACATATAATATATTAAACTTTTAATATTATAATAGTATAAGGGTGTATTTTAGACATTTAAAATACTTGGTGGTTTAATCTATTAATTAAACTAGACTTTTAATTTAATTAAACTCAAACCATATATTTATGGATTTAATAATACTCTTTTAATTAAACGCTTTAATTAACTATTACTAAAGTCCATAAGAGTTAATTTGAACTATTCAACAAAATATCATAATTCCAATTATTAAATTCAAAATTAAAACCATTTAATTAATTGTTTAAGTTATGAACCCAAGAGTTTTAGAATTCATTTTTTTTTCATAAAAAACTTTTTTCAAATTCCAAAACTTGAGGGCAAGTTTTGTAACTCTTGAAAACTTTTGGATTCCATAACTTATGGAGTTAAATGCTTGTTTTATGATGAAACTTTTCATGTTCCATAACTTAAGAACAAGTTATGGAATTCTTTAAAACATTAACACCAAGTTTTGTAACTCCATAAAAAACTTTGAATCAATTTTTTTTAAAAACATTCATATCTATAACTTATGGAGGTTTCAAAAAAAAAAACTCTTTAGATCAAACTTTTAAAACTAATAAAATAATCATATCATTTTATCTTTTACTAAATTTGACCTAATTCAACTCATATAGCAAATGATTAAAATTTACAAATAATTAGCTTTTCACAAAACAAGTAATTATCTTAAAATTTGACAAACTTCATGTTTTTTTTTCAACTTTGAAAATCAAACATTTGCATCAATATAACAGAAAACAACCCATGGCTTTGATACCATTGTTGGGTTTTGTATACTACAACATCCTATTGTGCACATACAATCCTAGAAGCTTTGGATCTATGTTTTCACTAATTATACATGCAAATGGTTTCCAAAGCTTTAAGCCTACAACTAGCATACAAATGATATAAACTACATAAAATACTAGTTAGAAGTTTACCTCTTTGTGTAGCTTGTAGAACTTGATGAATTTGGCCTTAAAGAGCTTAGCCCCAATAGTGTGGAAGCCTCAAATGAAGTCACAACACATCATGGACAAAGGTGGAACTTGAGAGAGAATTCCATGCACCCAAAAACACCCATGAACTCCAAGAACAAGCATGTAGGCGTTTTTTAGGTTAAGATCATGTATTTATATGTTGGATTTCAAGGGTCATGGGTATAACCCAAATCCATACCCATGGGTTTAGGATCCATGGTTCATGTTGCCCAACTCTTTATGTATCCATACATAAACTTGGTCCAACATGGATCATAAGCCCAACACATATAAATATAACTAATTATCATAATTAGTCCCCATATATTTAGTTAGTCTCTTTTGATCACTAAATTAATTCCAAATTAATTCTTGATCAATACTAATAAAACATATGATTTCATATTAATATATTATAACTTATAATATATTAATAAATCATATATTACCTTTCTCTCAAGAGTCAATCCTAACAAATTGTCCTGATGATATGCAACCCAAATGGACCATGCTACTCTCGGGTCAAGTACATACCAATAATAGTTATGGGCTTAGACATCTAATCCAACACATATATCTCGGCCAAATTCTCGGCCGATATTCTCTCCTGGATCGGGATAAAATGAGCGATCTTGGTCAACCGATCCATGATGACCCATATCGAATCTACTCCACGTGCAGTCCTGGGAAGCTTGGTAATGATATCCATGGTGATATCCTCCCACTTCCACACGATAATGTCTAGCGGCTGCATCTTGTCGTGTGGTCTCTGGTGCTCAGCCTTGACCTTCCTGCAGGTCAAGCACCTCTCTTTATACCATGCTACCTCATGCTTTATGCAGGGCCACCAATACTCAGCGCGAAGATCCCGATGCATCTTCGTCGCCCCATGATGGATGGAGAACCTCGACTTATAGGGCTCATCCATCAGAACCTGCCGTACTCCGCCCCAGTACGGAACCCAGACCCTCCCATGCAGGGTCAGCAACCCTCGGCTATCAAAATCAAATGAGGCCACTCGGCCTACAATCCCCTCACACTTCTGGCGCTCTTCCTTCAGGCCCTCAACCCACGCTTCTCTAATCTTCTCCAACAGTGGAGTGATCACTGTCATCCTCAAACATATATCTCTAATCAGAGCAGCTACCGCCTTGCGGCTCAGGGCGTCGGCCACCACATTGGCCTTGCCCGGGTGATAAAGGATCTCACAATCATAATCATTTACCACATCTAGCCACCGACGTTGCCTCATGTTTAGATTTGGCTGATCCATAAGGTATCTCAAACTCTTGTGGTCCGTGTAAATGGTACAACGGACCCCATAGAGGTAATGCCGCCAAATCTTAAGGGCGAACACCATAGCCCCCAACTCTAAATCATGCGTCGGATAGTTAGCCTCGTGTGGCTTCAACTGCCTCGACACGTAGGATATCACATGACCCCTCTACACCAGAACTGCACCCATGACCATAATCGACACGTCACAATACACCACGAAGTCATCTACTCCCTCGGGCAGAGTCAAAATTGGTGCCTCGCACAACCGCTGTCTGAGAGTCTCGAAGGCCGCCTGCTGCTCAGGCTCCCAGCGGAATGTCACCGACTTCTTGGTCAGTCGGGTTCAAGGAACAACAATCTTGGAGAAATCCTGGATGAATCTCCTGTAATAACCCGCTAGACCAAGAAAACTCCGAATCTCAGTTGGAGACCTCGGAACCTCCCACTGCATCACGGCCTCTATCTTGGCCGGATCGACCAGAATACCCTTCTGGTTGACGAGATGCCCCAAAAACTGCACCTCGCGCAACCAGAACTCACACTTAGAGAACTTTGCGAAAAGTCTCTCCCTCCTCAGTGTCTCCAGCACCTCCCTCAGGTGCTCCTCATGCTGCTCCCGTGTCTTGGAATAGACCAAGATATCATCGATAAAAACTATCACAGACCGATCCAACATCGGTATGCACACTCGGTTCATGAGATCCATGAACGCGACTGGATCATTGGTGAGCCCAAACGGCATCACCACAAAGTCATAATGACCATAGCGAGTCTTAAAAGCCGTCTTCTGGACATCCACGTCCCTGACTCGCACTGGTGATAACCTGGCCGTAGATCAATCTTAGAGAACCAAGATGCTCCCTGCAGCTAGTCAAACAAGTCATCTATCCTTTGGAGTGGGTAACGGTTCTTCACCGTTACCTTGTTCAGCTCCCGGTAGTCAATACACATACGATGTGACCCGTCCTTCTTCTTCACAAATAGGATCGGGGCTCCCCATGGCGAACTGCTCGGTCTGATGAATCTCTTGTCTAGCAGCTCGTGCAACTGCGTAGACAACTCCTGCATCTTGGGAGGTGCTAATCGATACGGTGCCTTGGTTATCGGAGCCGCACCAGGGACTAGGTCAATCCTGAACTCGAATTGCCTCTCCGGAGGTACCCTAGGCAGATCCTATGGGAATACGTCCTGGTACTCTCGCACTACCGATACATCATCCACTGTCGCCTTACGCTTATCCCGGGTATCCATAGCATAGGCGATATAACCAGTGCACCCCTAATGAAGGTAGCGCCTAACTCTCCCTGCTGAACATAGAGTCAACCCATGTTGCGGCCTTTCGCCCTGAATCACTAATCCTCCCCCACTAGGAGTCTAAACCTTCACTAGCTGCTGCTCGCAGTCGATCACTGCCCCATTGGGGCTCAACCAGTTCATACCAACTATAACCTTATTCCATCGCAGGGGAATAGGAAACAGGTCCACTGAAAACTGCTCATCAAACAATTGTAGCGTACATCCGTGGTAAACCCTCGCGACCCGTACCGTCCTATCATCTGCTATCTTGACGTCCAATGGACACTCTAGCTCCCCCGAAGCTCCAACTAATCGCTTTCTAAGTGCGAGCGACACAAAAGATCGGGTAGCCCCGGAATCAAACAATACCAGGTAGATATACCGTTCACTAAGAACGACCCAGTCACAACATCGGGAGCCGCACGTGCCTCCTCTGCAGTCAACTGAAAAGCCTTGCTCCTCACTGTGGGCGCCTCTCCCCGGCCCTGTTGGCCATCTGTAATCCTCAACGTGGCAGGAGCGGGTGCTGCCACCTATCCTGCTGCTGCCAAACTCGGACACTGGGCTTTCTTGTGGACCCTCTGATTGCACAGGAAGCAAATCAGATCTGAAGTTGCTGTGGTGGTGGTGGTAGCTGTACAATCCTTACTCATATGACCAGTTCGGCCGCACTTGAAGAAGCCCGAACTCCCCGCCCTCCACGCCCCCTCGTGCATCTTGCCGCACTTGCCACACCGGCTGCGGCCCTACTGGCTCCTCGATCTGTGATCTGACACCTTGGGCTTCTTGCCCGTACTCACTGTCTGCACCCCCTCGGGTTTCCTCTTCCTATCCATCTCCAAGTCTAACTCCCTTTCCCGAGGTCTCGTAATCATATCTTCCAGCGTCTTGCAGATGGAACGGCTCACGAATTGCCGTATATCGCTCCTCAGCATCTCATGATATCGGGCCTTCTTCATCTCCTCGTCCCCCACGTACTGCGGAACGAGAAGGGCCCTCTCCCTAAACTTGGCGGTGATCTCTGCCACAGTCCCAGTCGTCTGCTCTAGATCCTGGAACTCCCTCGCTAGCTGTTGCCCCTCAATTATAGGTGCAAACTCGGCCTTGAACCTGACCGAGAAATCACTCCAGGTCATAGCATCTAGCACTGTATCATCCCCAATGGCTCTCCCAACCTCCTCCCACCAGTCACGTGCCCTGCCCTTCAGAAGACAGGACGCAAGTCTAACCTTGTCCCCCTCGGGACATCTGCTGGTGCGGAATGCGTTGGCGACATCCGCCAGCCATCTGGTGCTAGCAATGGGGTCTCGAGCCCCATGATAGCCGGGAGCTCCATAAGCCCGGAACTCCCGGAATGTCAGTGTGCGCGACCCCATCATGACCGCCACCTCCGTACGGAACGCACTCAGCTTCTCATCTAGAAGCTCTAAAATACCCCCTTGACCGAACCAAAGATCACATGAGTCTGCTCTAAAATGTTGCACGTGATCTCAGACGAAATAAACTCCCTCGTCTGCTCATCCATCTGCTCGATTCCAGAGCCCGAGCCCGATCCCTCACCAGTGCCTGAAGTGCCAATCGGCCTAGTGCGTAGCGTCACCATACTGAAAATACACCATAACAAACATCAGTATACTCATCATATCTCGAGGGATCTAACATACTACAAGTTTCCTGGATTCATCTCAGCCTTCCTTCATTCGAGTACGTATCCTCTGCTTTCAGTAGTACGGGCCCATACTACCTTCCACATCTATCCATACTTTCCTTAAGAACAGCCTTGACTCCACCAAGTCCCTTCTACTACTACTGCTGATCTCATGCTAACTTCATCCTAGGCTTGCCCTAGGGTAGTCACCAACCCACTCTCCGCTATCAACTGCATAAGAAGTCCCTGCTACCTCCCCCTAACTAGCTCGTGAATACTATTACATATCACTAAGACTAGATTGTTGGATTTGGTGTCTAAGCCCATAACTATTTTAGGTATGTACTTGATTTGATTATGAGCATGGTCCTTTTGGGTTGCCTTCACTCATGCAACTTGATAGGATGACAAGAGGAGAGAGAGTAGGATTTATTATATGAATAATAAATTGGTACTCAAAATGGTTTTATTAATATATTATGAGATTAATATATTATTTGGAAATCATATTATTAATTAGTAATTAATCAGAAATTAATTTGATATTAATTTTAGGATTAAAGGGACAAATTAATAATGGAGGGACTAGTTGTGCAAATCATTGATAGTTGCATAATTGGGCTGATGGACTCCATAGAGTGGACTGGACGAAATTTATGGGGAAACCCATAAGATTTCGTCCAAGGGCTCTAAGGAAGGAGTCCATGGGCTGCTTGTTGCCTAAGCAAGGCATTAGGGTTTCCACCTGAAAGCCCTAGCAACCACAACTATATAAAGACCCTCTGACTAAGGATTTTCGGCCTAAGCTATTCTAAGAGAAACCCTAGCTGAAATCCTTCCCTCTCCAAGTCTTCCTTTGCATAGAGTGTTTGTGACTCCATTAGAGGTGCAACATTTGAGGCACTAGGCTTTCAGAAGTCAAGATTAAGAAGGATTGTGATTGTTATTGCTACATAACAATCAAGGTAAAGTTTCTAACCCTAATCTTATGTCAATTTCGATAATAGCATGTTAGATCTAGGGTTTATGCTTTGGTATTCAATGTTGTTGTGTTCATAGTAGAAAACCTAGATCAAAGCAATTAGGGTTGCATGTACACCATAGGAATGATGTAATGCTCATAACCCATCATAGACAATTCTACGAATGAGAGATCCTACCCTACAACGGTTGGACTCAAACAAGAGCTGCGCAATAGAGCTAGACCTAACCTTCTGAAATTATTTAATCCTCGCAATATGTAACTTAACATATTCATTTACTAGTTAGTAAGAGATAACTAGAACTCCTAAAAGCAGAAAGCAAGCAACATTCGAGCATCGAGTACACATAATCAAGCATATCACATTCAGGCCATCACTGACTAATCTGTACTGGCATGCGGTTCATAAAGCTGAGATACACATAATAGGCACATACAAGGTTGTAGAACTCGTTACCCGTTACCTGTTCGGCTAACTACCGAGTAGCGAGTACTTGGGAGTACTCGCGAGTACTCGGGGAGTACTCGGATTCGGTAATTCATGTAAAATAGTTTTAGGGATATTATATATGTCAAAATCATAAGTTGATTGAAATATATAACAAAATTAGATACATGTGAATACACAAATACTGAAAAACACATAGTGGTCTCACTTTGTGAATAACTACTAAAAATTTAAGATATATATGCAATAATAATCACATGTGTGTGTGTGTTAAATAATAAATCATTAAGTATATCATACATATTAATCATCTAGTTGACCGAGTTTTACAACATTGTTCAGTTCAGTAAGTGGCCGATCGGGGAGTACTCGGGATTCTATAACTCGCCTCGGTAAGGGCCGAGTAGCGAGTACTCAGAGGAGTAATCGGCCAACTAAACGAGTTTTACAACACTGGGCACATAAGGCATCCCTTCCTAGATCCTTAGTCCTAAACTAGCATGCAATTCTCATAAAGCTGATACACATATAACAGGCACATAAGGCATCCTTCCTAAATCCTTAGTCCTAATCTAGCATGCAGTTCTCATAAACATATCATAACATAAACTTGTATGGGTAATTTGGGAGTACTTACTTGAGCTCGGCTGATTGCATGCACCACACCCTTTTTTTCTCTTTTCAAAGTTCTTTTCTCTTTTTTTTAAAAATTCTTTTGGAAAAATGATTTTCTTTTGAAAATTTTCATACCATGTCCTTAGTTTGAGTTCAAACGCACCCGAGGGTGTGCCCAAATCCCTCAAACCAAGGCTCTAATACCAACTTGAACATCCCCAAAATACAGGCCAAAAATTTCTTTTCAAAATCATTAATAAAACCATAATTCAACCATCATCATATAGAAAACCATAAATCGTGTATCTCAAAAACATCATATCGACTATTGTATCAAAATCATATAAAAATATCAGAGTCTGAAGATCCCAGGCTAAACTGTGGTGTGTGTCATGCGATCATCCCGAGCCCTTCCCCTTGCTAGTGGAAGTACCTGAAACCAAAACTGAAAACTGTAAGCACAAAGCTTAGTGAGTCTCCCCAACTACCACATACCATACACATATCACATATCATATCTTGGGCCCCGCCCCTGCTACATCGAGTCAAGCTCGGCATCGACTTTCCCGGAATCGAGCCCCGCCCGACATCGAACCCTATTCGGCATCGGGTCCCGCCCGTCATCGAGCCCCGCCCGACATCGAGTAGATCTCGGTATACATATACATATCAAGACACATATAACATAACCACATAATACTAGCATGTAAACATTCCTCGGGCCCCGCCCGACATCGGACCGAGATCCGGAAACATACTAACATTCCCCGGGAACCGCC
Source organism: Lactuca virosa (assembly GCF_052849685.1). Lineage (NCBI taxonomy): Eukaryota > Viridiplantae > Streptophyta > Magnoliopsida > Asterales > Asteraceae > Lactuca > Lactuca virosa. Next base: position 54,358,367 of record NC_136429.1, read on the forward strand.
CCGGCATCGGGCAGGAGTCCGAATCATACTATCATATCAAATTAACTAGACATTCTTCGGGCTTTCCCCGAGACATCAAGCATACAAGTATACAAGCATTCCTCGGGACCTCCCCGACATCGGATCGAAATCCGGAAAACATATAAACCTACTTCGGGCCCCGCCCGACATCGGACCGTGGTCCGGAACTACTACTATCAAAACGGGCCGACCTTGGTGCCTTAGACCCATTCCTACAGGATAAAACTGTTGGATAAGGTGTCTAAGTCCATAACTTTATTTGGTGTATACTTGACCCGACCCGGCATGGTCCATTTGGGTTGCACTTCACCCGAACTATTTATGGTTAAACCTTTGAGAATTGTATGTTTATGATTTGTTAATATATTATAAGTTATAATATATTAATATGAAATCATATTATTTAATTAGTATTGATCATAATTTAATTTAGAATTAATTTGGTGATAAAAAAGATGACTAATTAAATATGGGCTTTTGTATTTATATAAGTGTGGGCTAATACTCATTTGAAATGGGCTTGGCATGCATGGGAGTCCATGGATAGTCCATGGAGCTTTTAACCCATGGATCCTTGGAAAGGAAGAGTCATGGGTATTAGGGTTTACATGGATGTAACCCTAATCCTCCACACTATATAAAGGAGTTTGTGATGCTTGAAATTGGACTAGTTGTGTGTGTAAAAAGTGGTGGTCGATTTCTATAAGCAAGCATACACTCTCTTAAGGTTTTCCAAGTTTGTGGTGATTTGTGACTTCCATTTGAGGCATTCACATTATTGGTGCTAGGCTCTCAAACTCCAAGGAATCAACTCACTAATTGAAAGGTATGTAACTCTTCTAGCCATTATGTTTAATGTTCCCCATGCCATGCTAGATAGGTTATGAACCTTGGAAAAAAGTATTTTGTATGTATTTTAGACAAACATAGATCCAAGGTTTTCTAGGGTTGCATGTACACTTAGGAGTGTTAGAATGCTCAAAACCCATCAAAATCTCACCTCGCAAAGCTGTCTGCAAAATCTCGCGGTGAGGAATATCTGATAGCTGCTCCAACGACTCCCCGACTATCAATATCACAATAATACCTAGTCAAAATCTGATAATCCTTCTCAGGGTAAAATGACCATTTTACCCTTGGTCAAAGTCAACATCCTGGTCAAAGTCAAAGTCAAGGTCAACTCTCAGTCAACCCCAACTCGTCGAGTTATCTCCCAACTGGACGAGTTCATGCACTACTCAGACTCGTGGTCAACCGAGTCAGCTCATCGAGTCCCTTTCCAGACTCGTCGAGTTCTTCCTGTCATATAATCGGGACACAACAACTTTAACTCGTCGAGTCCCTCCTTGGAATCGTCGAGTTCTTCAGCTTCTGAGTCCTAATCTTGTCCAACCCACCAAGTCATCTCCTAGACTCAATGGCTTCACTCAAAACCAGAAGAGGGTTAAGGGTTCGCGACCCAACTCGCCGAGTCCAAGAACAACTCGTCGAGTCCTCCTTATTGCAAATCCATTCAGTCGATTCTAATACATTCCAATGCTTCCAACTTGTAGATCTGGACTCCTTAGGCTAGCATTACACGTAAAGTTGCTAACTTTACGTGCATGCATGGTGTTATGAAGCTAAAACACCCATTACAAGCTCAAATGAAGGTCTAAATCACAGGATAAGGCCATGGCTGAATAAAGGTGGCAACTTTGAGCTTTTAAAGCTCAAGAGTGCCCAGATCTGAAGTCCTTTCCTCCCCAAGAGTTCAAATCTCGGAATGACCTTGGAAATGGCCCAAAAATGACAACATACAAGCTCAAATGAAGATCCAAATGAATAGAAGCCAAGGTATAAGCTTTATACCTCTATCAAGACATAAATGAGTCCTTAGCTCTGGATCTTCAACCTTCCTTCTGCAACTCCAAGCCTTTGCTTCCTTCTTCAAGCTTTAAATCACAACAATGACAAAGAAATAGCTCAAGATCACTCAAGGTTGATTAGGGTTTCGAGATTAGGGTTTGGAGGTGATGGAGGCTGGGGTAGAGGCCAAATATGATGCTTAAATAGGGTGCAAACCCTAAAGATTAGGGTTTCATCCAGAATGTCCTACTCGTCGAGTCAGGACTTCGACTCGTCGAGTAGCTCACTTAAAACCCGCACATATTCTGCCTTCTACTCGACGAGTTAGGGCCACCAACTCGTCGAGTAGCCCTTCCAAAATGAATAAAATAATAAAGTTAAATGCATACCAGGAACCAGGCGTTACACTTATATATACTTAATCGTATTTAATGGCCATTGCACTCTCAAGGTTTCCTCATAATATATCTTTACGTATGTGTATGCATAATTTCATTTTCCATGCAAAGAACACCAATGGGTGTATTGCCATTAAAATTTTTGGATTCTTTTTTGTTATAAGGTTTGTTATTGATTTAATACATCTAGTCTTTTAATTCTTATTATTAATCTTTTTCTCACTTTTGATGATTTTTTGTATTCTATTTGTGTGTTTTCATGGGTTGTTTCTCACATCTCCAGTGAAACTAAAATGTAGTGTGGTAATACATCTCAATTATATATTCTCCTACCTATAAGATTTTTTACTTTCAGCAAATAATTAAGATTCTAATTATTAATTCTTCTAGTTGAGTAGAATAATAAGATTGTTAATTCTTAGAGCATTTTTTATTAAGCCTGTGTACTTAATTTGTTTTACCTGAAGAATTAATTTGTTTTATAGGTTTAAAAATATGATAATTGTTTATATAGTTATTTTTAATTGAAAAAAGTTATAGTATTACATTAATTAATTCATTAAAATACGTGACTTAAGTGGTTTAATATTTTTACTCAAATAAGTATTTCTATACGCTTCACTCTATATAGTATATCTCTATATATTATATATGATATATGATATATTTACATGACTAATGTATGCGAGTGGAAGATTGACCAAGTTAATGGTTGTCAAAATATAATAACCAATATGATATTAAACAAGTTGATGAGATTACGTGAATAAGAGAAGATGAATGTAACCATTTAGATTTAGTGTGTTATTCGAGTAACGAAACCGAATTTGTTCAAACTGGAACCGGATAACCAAAAATCGGATTAACAGAAGTAATACGGTTCGGTTAAGTGACAAACATCAAACCGATAACCCGAAATCCGACTTACCCGCATGACGATCATGCCTAGATGACATGGAGTATATTCGGTGGTGTGATATTATCTCTATGGAACGTGTAATTAAATATTTTTTCAAAGTTAATTGATTTTTATATATAGATTGTAAATTTTTATTTATGTAGATGAGTGGAAAAAAATATATATTGATGTATTTTATGAGGAAAAAATGATAGATCAAACTACTATTGTTAGAGAACAAAAGCATGTTTGAATATATATCATTAAGATAATACAGTTCTAAAGGTTAACTATACAAATTGATTAATTATCATAATCGTAAATAATACAATAATTCAAAAGTTAATGAAATTTTATGATATCCAAGAATAAACGCTCTTGAGATGAATTAGTTTAAATATGTATCTATCTTATTTTATATTAAAGTAATTACAATGTAAAAAATATTATTTCAAAATCAATGATACCGACATAACTATTTTTAATAACATATTATAATATTCTACGCAACGCACGGATATTCGTCTAGTATACTTATAAAATAGACATTTTTACTTGTACTACATGCATTTGGAACCTCCATGACTTTTCAGTTTCTTTCTAATAATTATTATAAATTGGTTAATAATGTTAAATTAATGAAAAAAACTAAGTTCTAATCATAAGTTAACTAAACTACAATATTAAAATATCATATTTTACTTTTATTTATAAAATTACGAATTTAACTTTTTAACATATTATAGTTAACTTATTAGTTTGAATATGTTGTTATATGTGAATAATTGTCATTTTAAAGTCACAACTTTTGTATAGTTTATGATTTTATGCAAAATGATTAAATTATTAATTTCAATATAATGTTAAACGGTACTTAAATCAAAATTTCAGTTAAACTTGAAAAAAATCAAGAAACTATTTTATAAATAGTTAAAAGTTATAAATTATAGTGTTAAACCTAAATTGTAATCCTAAATTAACAAAAAAAACCATGGAACTATTTTTTATAATCATTAATTTTTCAAATAAATAGCTTAAAAATAACTTACAATAAGAATAGTTAAAAGTAATATTATATAAAAAGTTATAATGTTATCTTTAAAAACAAAAACAATGTTTGTTGTTTTAAATAATTACAATAAAAGAAATAACAATATTCATCAAATAAATTTTAAAAAAGTTCAATTTCTAAAACCAAATTAAAATACTTAAGAGTTTCTAAATTCATTATTTTAAATAACTTACAACAACAATAGTTAAAAGTAACATTATATACAAAAAATATATTGTTACCTTTAAAAACGAAAACAATGTTTGATGTTTTAAATAATTACGATGATAGAAATTAAAATATTAAGTAAATAAACTTTTTAAATTTAATGAATCATTACAACTATAAATATCATTAAACCATATATTATATTTAAATTTATTCATGAGTAACCCGCATGTAGAGACCATTAAGACAATTGAGATTATAGAATTTTAAAAAATGTCTACATTATCTTATAATTCAAAACAAACAATGTTTATAATAACTTATTATAAGATTTGTTATATAAGAGCTAACAACAACGTCAATGATATATTTAAAAAACATATATTTGTAAAGATTTCAAATATATTGTTGTATTCTGCGCAACACGCAAATATTCGCTTAGTTTTTGATATAAAAGGCAACATGGGACATAAAAAATCGACATTTCTAGTACAAATGGACTGTTTCTAAAAAATTATGATCATCTGAATAGCAGACAAGTTGACGATTTCAAAAAAGTTATCATACACACTTTTTTGGCAAATTGTTGAATTGTTATAAATTTTATAATCAAATAATGTTTTGCATCAAAAGCACGATTATTTCAACCCTATACATGTTTTAAGATTTGTAGGTTTATAAATTTATAATTTAGTTTTTTACAAACTGAATTCTTAACAAAACATGAAATTCTTTTAAGTTTTAGTGGATCAAGAATAAACTCAATTGATTGAAAAATGATTCTATACAAATCTAAGAAAAAAATTATTGTTCTTAAGTAGAAAATGATTTGATTTGAACTTAGAGCCCAATATTACCTAATACCATTTAACATCTCAATGGTTTCAGGAAAGATTCTATAAGCCTTTATTTGATGAACAATGGATTTTTGTAAAGTTTCATAAAATTAATAACTTGTTGGAATTTAAAAGATATGATCTTATCTTTTGAGTATCTAATGGTAGTTTGAAATGTGCATTATATTTCTTGTTGGCACTAAGTTTTTATAATTCACGAAACACGTTTGAGATGAGACCAACTAAAACCTTTTGTATAAAAAGTTTGTTTATTTGAAAAGTAGTTCTCTACATATAGAGTTATAAAGATGTAGAAATTTTTATTTATGTTACTTAGCTTAGCGTATTTACTTTATATTTTATCTCTTTATGTTGGTAGGGTAATACTAGTTTTTTTTCTTTATTTCTTTATGAACAACAATAAATAACAATTAAGATATAAATGTTATGTTTGTCAAAACTAACCAACCAGTAGCCGAAATATGTAGCATTTAGTTGTATAGAAAATGTTTGGCTAAAATAACTTTTAGTTGTATAGAAATATTTGGTTAAAATAACTTTTAGCTTTTAAACGTGTAAAATTAAATAAACCTAAAAGCTAAAAACTTAAAACTATTTGAAGTGGCTTTTGATTTTAAAAGTTTTTTGTTTTTAGTAAAATTAAAAGCTTGTAAATGGAATAATTTTTTTTTCTGAGTTTTTTTCTTAAAAACTAAAGCTTAAAACTCATAAAAGTTCTTAAAAGTTATGTACCAAACACGTCCAAAATATATAATATAACAAATAGAATAAAAAATATGGGATACAACATTATAAAATTTTCAAAAATCGATTAGCAGTTTTGTCCATTTTGATTCAGTTCAAACCAAAAATCATATTGTTTTCTAAACAAAAAATGATCTTGCTGTACTTATATATGTTTTTTAAAACTATAACATATCATATCATAACTAATATATATCAGCCTATCATATCAGGTTCCCAACACGGTTTCAAGATTAATCTTTAAACCAAATTCTAAACAAAAATCATATTAATATATCAATTTGATATTGGTTATCTAAATTTAATTTTATCAAAATCCGGTCGATTCCAACCCGACCCACATTCCTTATACCACCTTTTTCTCGATTTTGCCACTTAATAAATGATACTAGCTATCAACGAATTAAATACGTAGATTGATAAATAGTCTAGGGACTAAATTTATAAATTTACTCCAACAACAAATAAGACCTTCACGTAGCACTTGGTTGGCGGTGTAATTTACACTCTGTTTTTCCTCCCCGTGAGATCATCGTGTTCCCAGCATTCGTCGGGGCCCGAAACATCAGTGAATGACTCGATCAACACAAGTTTAATCACCCCTCTTTCCCCATCTTCAATCCTACACAATACTCGTTGCTTGAAGAAAAAAACGAACAAATTCCATGTACATACTACACGACTACCACTTCAATCAAAGCATCAGAATCTGCCCTGAATCGATTTGCATGTATCATAAGGTTCGTCGATTTCAATAATTTCATGCTCCAGTTCTTGTTCTTGTTTTGGTATAATATGATGCTGGATGCAGTCGTTTAGTTGATTTGAATACCCACATGCGAAAACCACCTTCACTGATTTTGTTTAATCAAAGCGGTTTTCGGTGAATCCCTGATGGAAAAGGAACCGCTTCTTCCATCGCATTCGAAATTCATTAGAACGCCGTCGCAACTCCGCCATCTAGCGATAGAAAATGAAATCTCCATTCCGCCATCTCTTACTCCTTCGGAGTTTAAAGATATGCTCATATTTGGTTCTCCTAGAGGAGATCCATCTTCGCAAACGGTTGATGCCCTAAATCTACGACTGAATATTGATAATTCCAGTAATTCTCCGCTACCCTTTGCTTCTAGTTCCAATTCCAATCTGGGTTCCAACCCACTTCCTATTATAAATCCAGAATTACAAATTCAAATCACACCATCTCGGCCGGTGGATGCTGATTTCCCAATTAAGAAAAAAAATCTACATCGCTCAAAAACCGCCCCTGCCATTTGTAATATCAATGAGCTCGATCAGAATTCCAAGAATAAACCACCACAGTTAGCATTTCCTTCCATTGTTCGCCAATCAGTTGTGTTACTGGTCGTGTATCTGCTACTTGGTGTGATTATATATTGGTATAACAGGGAAAATTTCATTGGTAAAGAGACATATGTGGTTGTTGATGCGCTATATTTTTGTATTGTGACAATGTGTACAATTGGTTATGGCGATATACTTCCAAATAGTCCAGTAACTAAAATGTTCTCAATCTTGTTCGTGTTGGTTGGTTTCGGGTTTATTGATATCTTGCTCAGTGGGATGGTTAGTTATGTTCTTGATTTACAAGAGAATTACTTGTTGAGTTCTTTAAGCAACGGGAAAAGACGAGATCACCCCTCGTATATAATCGACTACAAGAAGGGAAGAATGAGGATCCGAATGAAAGTGGGGTTAGCTTTAGGGGTTGTGGTTCTTTGTATTGGTATAGGTGTTGGTGTTATGCATTTTGTGGAGAAGCTTGGTTGGCTTGATTCTTTTTATCTTTCTGTTATGTCTGTGACTACCGTTGGATACGGTGATCTTGGGTTTTCAACTACCACGGGTCGGGTTTTTGCTTCCGGTTGGTTGCTTGTGTCAACACTTGCGGTTGCCCGTGCGTTTCTTTATTTGGCTGAGGCTCGAGTCGATAAACGACATCGGAGGATGGTTAAATGGGTTCTCGATCAAGATCTCACCGTTGCTCAATTTCTTGCTGCAGATATTGACAACAATGGCTCCGTCAGGTAATTACCATTACTGATAGATTATGTTGTACTGTGTTTGACATGCATTGATATAGACAACTATACAAGCTTAAGGCGTTAAACACTTAATATAGACAACTTTATATAAGTGTTTCCATTTGACTTTATCTGGACAACATGACTTAATGGGTTATGCCAAAAAGAATTTCTTAATGAATAAAGACACCAACCCCTTTACATATTTGTCTTTTTATATTTCTCTATTCCAACTCTTCTCACGTCAAAGTTGACCTGTATTATGAGAGTTATATGTCAGAAATAAGGTAAAATGGTCATTTATTTGATCTAATAGAGTCGGATTATTCAATATATAAAAAAAAAGAACCCATATTGTCACTTTATCAATTCAAGACTTAACGAGGAAAAAAAAAATAACCCCATATTCGGCTCATTGAAAATTGCTTAGAAATCTTGTTTAGTTGTGTCATGTCATTTGAAGAAATTTAGTCTAATTGTTGCAATAGTCTAAAGAACGCTAATTACTAATTTCAGTAAAGCGGAGTATGTGATATACAAGCTGAAGGAGATGGGAAAGGTTTCAGATAAAGAGATATTGGAGATATGCAAAATATTTGATCGGCTCGATACAGGAAACTCGGGTAAGATCTCGCTTGGTGACCTCATGCAAAGTCGACGTATGTAGAGAAGGTGAAGCATATACACGGTTTGTGTAGTAAATTTGATGTTGAATTTGGATGTGAAAGTTATAAAAACAGATTCGATTTTTGGATGGATCACATGATACATGCTTTTGCAAATTTGGATGAATGGCGTTTCGATTGCTTTATGCATCTTGTTTCCTTATTACAAATAGAGCTTAATAACGTTAAACGTGATTTGGTAGTAATGTGAAGCCTCAAGCTTTTTTCAAGTCATGGCGAGCCACGTCGTTTGTAAGACGTGACTTAAGACGACAATTTTGTATATAATTAATAATTTTATATGTATTTTCTATTATTATTCATTTTTATATACATATATTATTCAAGACAACATTTTGTTAAATATTGGCGACAAGTAGAAACCTTAGAGCGTCATGACGAAGTTATGTCAAACTTTTTAGAACCTTGCTAACAATATAAAATATTGCTCGGATGGGCATCTAATGCCGTTTTTTCAGTGGTGGTTTGAAGGGGGGGGGGGGGGGTCCATTGGGCATTGAATTTGGAAATTTGACCATTATGACTTATATGAACGAAGAGGCGAACAAACTCGTTATTGGTTCGATCTTGAACTGGTCCGAGGTGGTTCGATCTTTTTTTTTGGACGGTTTTTTTTTGGGTTTCAAAGACTGAACTGATACCAACCCTAACCGGCCCAAGATCCTTTGAAGGCTTCAATTGCAAACTGACTCGAGACCAAAGGTCCAGACAATTTTGTGACGGTTCAAAGACACTTCGAATGTTCGCCTGTAATATATTAATATGAACACCGAGTCTATTTTGAGATGGTTCAAACAAAGGCAGTTTGAATGTTCACGTATAATATATTAATATGAACAATATATTAATATGAACAAGTACCCTTGAGCCATAAGTTTAGTACCCTTGAGCCATTAGTTAAATAACCAAATTTCTAATTTACCAAAATATTTTCATAAAAGCCAGTAAAATAAACCAAGATAAGCAATATAGTTGCAAATGTAAGTTTTATTAATACTAATTTATTGTAATTTAGATATTTCAAAAGTAAATGTTAGAAAAAATTGCAAAAATGGTCCATGTGGTTGTCAAAAACCAAAACTGTAAAAATGGTCCCTGTGTTATGTATTTTTTCTGAGTTTTAGTCCAAAACTCGATTTTTTTGGCTTCGTGGTCATTTTAAACTATTTGCTTATGGTTTTGGTCCTCCGAAAAACTGAAAAGACTAAAATGCCCTTATGATACATTTTTTTTAATATTTTTTTTCTATTTAAATTAATGCTTTATTAATAATAAGCATGGCTCTCTCTCTCTCTCTCTCTCTCTCTCTCTCTCTCCCTCTCTCTCTCTCTCTCTAGATAAGAGCGAACTGGTCCAAATACTTTTCTTGCTATGTCTATGCTTTGGTGAAGAAATCAATTCCACCACCATCATCGAACCAACAACCCAACTGATTACTCAAGCAAAAATCTCCATCCTTCAACAGTGTATATACAATCAGAAGTACATTAGGAAAAGGAAAACATGGTACAACCCATCTATGCATAGAGAAATCCACAGGTTCATATTGATTCTCGTTTTTCCTTTTCTAAAATCTCTAGTATGAATTGTGTTTTCAGATCGAATCATGAATTACTTAATTGATTTGGAGCAAAGGAACCTTAATTTAGGGATTTCAGATTTTCAGTTCATCTATTTGTTTCGTTGATTTTTGCTAGGTTCGGTGGTAAGTGGTGTCACTGGTGTGAAGTGAAGAAGAGGAAAGGTAGAACGATGGTGCAAGAGGGATGAGGGCAGATCCATTGCCAAAGGAGATGAAGGGGCTATGAGAAACAGAGGAGTGTGCCTACCCAGATTTGATATGTATTTAATTTCTTCAATGCTTCCACCTGTTGTAGTGTGAAATCGGTACCAGTGGATCAAGTAAACTCGCCCAATTATTGCTCCCCGTGACACTCTCTCCTCCTGGAATTCAGTCTATTTCAAGGAGAATACTCTATCCCGTTCTTCGACAACAACCTTTGGAGCCGGTTCACCTGAATCAGAGGTTCACCAGACGTGATTGTCATCCCGCCAAGGGAATCGACACTTGGAATCTTCTTCGGGATATGTAGGGCATTGACACTTCGATTCTTCTTCACGCTCTTCGATTGAACCCACTTTGTTACTTTTAGGTGTAATCTCTCATTCTTAGAAAAACTATAATTTGATCTCTATGGTAACTGTAATATGATTTTGGTGATTGTAATCTGGTTAGAGATTCATTTACACGTGAGCGATTGTTCTTCCTCGGAGGCTCTGAAAGCATGTATTAAACCATGATCAATCTTTCTTCCTCAGGGATGAATATACACACACAAATCAATTTCTAGAAACAAAAACCACACATACAAATCAGATTCCAGACTTGTTTCTGAGTTTTTTTTATTTCCAAAATCAATTTTGAAGAACAAACGATTTCGTATTCATTTTTTGGGTTATTTATAACGTCCCAAAATGCCAATAAAAATTTTCTTTTTAAACATCGAGTCATATAACCAGTTGTTCCAAAAACAAATAAAGTAAAAGTGTATTTTTGAAACATCAGAGTATTTCAAAAGTAATCGATGCGGAAAAAGCTATTAGGGGATGCTGTGCAGTCAAGCCGGGCCCTTCCCTTTGAAACTGGAAGTACCTGAAAAATGTTAAATCACAAACCGTAAACACAAATCTTAGTGAGTTCCCTAAAATACCACATACCATATAAATGGGCCCAACCCAACATATAAATAAATAGGCCCAACCCAACATATATATAAATAAGCCCAGTCTAACAAATATAAACGGGCCCAGAACAACATGCAAATGGGCCCAGCCCAACATAGATAATAATGGGCCCAACCCAATATACAAGTAAATGGCCCCAACCTAACATATAAGTAAATGGGCCCAGCCCAACGTACAAGTAAATGGGACCAACCTAACACACACATGTAAGAGTCACAAAGACAACTAGCACCCTACATAACACAATCTAGTGGGCTGACATTGGTACCTTCAACCCATGAGTATAGTGAGAAGACTCAACTCAACCTTGAAGACAAGATAAACCACCCACTCAAGCCGACGATATTAAGCCTCCCCTTGCTAAACATATCTACAATAAACCCTAATTAACAATTAAGGAAATGACTGGCCCACGAAAGGTCTAGGCTTACAATTAAACCTCCTTTGGGAAAAAGACCATTTTGCCCTTCCCAAACTAAGTCCTAATATGGTTGACCAAAAGTCAAACCGATCAAAAAGTCAATGGTCAACACTCAATTGACTTACACCCTGCATAACTCAACTACACCCAGCGTAGAGCTACGCCCTACATATAGCTCCGATCCCAAACACTGTTGGATTAGGTGTCTGAGCCCATAACTATAACTAGGATGTACTTGACTTGATAGTAGCATGGTCCTTTTGGGTTGCCTTCACCAGAGCAAATTTGATAGGATGGACTTTTGATAAAGAGGTTATTTGTGATTTATTAATATATTATAAGTATAATATATTAATTGAGAAATCATATTATTTAATTAGTATTGATCAAGAATTAATTTGGAATTAATTTAGTGATCAAAGGAGACTGATTAAATATACGGGGACTGATTTAGTAAATCAATGATACTTATAGTATGGGTTAATGATCTATGGTTGATTAGGATGGGCTAAACCAATATGATAGTCCATGGAGGTTTAACCCATGGAGCCTAAGAAATATGAAGGGTCATGGTGCATTAGAGTTTGCATGGATGAAACCCTAGTCTTTACCACACTATAAAAGCACCCCCTAGCCCTAAAATCGGAGCCCATGCATTCTAAGAGAGTGATAACCGATTTTGAGCTAACTAGCCTATTCTCTCAAGACTCCTCTTGCATTTGGTGTTTGTGACACATTAGAGGCATCACACTGGAGGTGCTAAAGCTTTCTAAGGCCAAGAACTCATAAGTTTTCATAAGTTATGGAAACCAAAAGTTTTGAAGAGTTACAAAACTTGCCCTCAAGTTTTGGAATTTGTAAAGACTCACTTTTGAAACATTTAATTCTAAACCTTAGAATTTTAAAAGTTTAAAATTCAACCCTTATACTATTATAATATTACAAGTTTAATAATTATATATATATATATATATATATATATATATATATATATATATACACACACATGTATAAGACAAGTCAGTCTTACTGTTAGTAGGCCTCATTCACGAAGCCGGTCTATAAGGGGGGTATAAGGTTACAGCCTATAAAATGGTGGTTTAATGGGTGTCCACTCTCACCCACCGCTTCCTTGACTGGTGGAGGGTCGTTAGTCGAACGGGTAGGATAGGACATTAATTCTCATTATAAGTATAATGATAATTATAAAAGTAACTAAATGTTTTATTAAATTCCCAATCTTAGTTACTTTAGGAAAAATGTGAAAATGGTGCTATTCCATGAAATTGCACTTTGCACCTTGCCTAGTCGTTAGTGGAGCGTGTGTGGTTAACCGGCACATTAATTTGGGACTGAAAAGGGTGGCAAAGGGTAGCTTGATGTTAATCATAGATCAATGGAGCGTGTGTGGTTAACCGGAACATTGATTAGGTGATTTGTAACATCAAGAGTACCAAGCAATTTGCATGGTTATTCACACCTTGTTTGTGATCCTCGGTATCCCAGTCACAAACTTGAAGTGCATAATCGAGATTTAAACATGCCATTGAAAAGTTCAATGAATCTCAAATAATCTAGAAATTTCAATTCATTTAAAACTTAATAATCAATTTCGTTTTTCATGGTGGAAATTGGTAAATCGTCATTTACCTACCTTCAAATATTTTGCAATTGGATTACGGCATCCCTCTTCCGAATTGTAAAATATTGTGTTAAGTCCTAGCCCTAATATTTCATTTGGGTGTTATATTAAGGACTCTTATCTAATCTAAACTTGTTCTTTTTCTTTTCAGATGTCTATCCCAAACAATGCTTCAGGCTCAAACCCTTCTAGCTCATTCTCCCTCATGGACTTGGTTGGGAGAAATATCTTCGATGGGTCAAACTTTAATGATTGGATTCGAAACATTCGTATGGCCCTTCTCTACGAGGACAAGGAATATGTCCTTGATAAAGAGATGAAGGAGATTGATGAACAAACTACTACTCCCGAGCAAATTGAGGAATACAAAGTTCATGAGAGGGACGCGACAAAGGTGTCGTGCATTACGATTGCTACCATGACTACTGTGCTTCAAAAGTCCTATGAGGACTTCTGGCCCTTCGAGATGCACCAAGATTAGATGGAAAGGTACCATCAAAGTGCTCGACAGGAAATGTATGAGATCATTGCCTCCATTATCACAACCAAAATGAAGGATTGAGAGTCCCTCACGACCCACTTGCAAAAGATGCAGAGATTTGTGGACCGCTTGCTGAAGTTGAATGTGAACTTCGATGAAGAGTTGGCTATTGATATCATCATACATTCTTTGCCTCTTTGTTATGATCAGTTCATAATGACTTATCATATGAACAAAGAGGAAGTCACTCTGATCAAGCTTCAAGGCCTTCTAAGAACTGCAGAAAGCAATTTGAAAGGCAAGGCTATTGTACCTACTCCTACTGCTGCTGCCCCTGTTCTGGCAATTGGACATGGGAAGGGAAAGAAGAGGAAGGCTTCTTCTAAGAGCCATAAGGGAAAGTCCCATGATGGATCCTCTTCTAGTGGAACCAAAGGTGGTCCTGCTAAACCCTCTACCAATCCAAAGGAAGCAGAATGCTTCCATTGTCATGAAAAAGGGCACTGGAAACGAAGCTGCCCCAAATACTTGCAAGACATTAAGGATGGGAAGATAAAACCCACATTCGTAGGTATTTACACTATTCTATCTAATAACTCATCGCATACTAATTCTTGGGTCCTTGATACAGGTTGTGGATTACATATTTGTTCTGATTTGCAGGGACTAAAAGGAAGTAGGGGTGTGGAGCACGGGAAGATAAACTTAATCATGGGGAATAAGAAAGTGTCGTCTGTGACCAAGATTGGAGTTTATTCTTTATTGCTTATTAGTGGGTTAAATTTAGATTTGAATAATTGTTGTTACTCGTCAGATTTGGCGAGAAACATTATTTCTTTTCATGGTTTGTATAAACAAGGTTTTAGATTTTCATTTGATAATGAAATTGGTTCTACAAATGCTTTCTATAATGGTGTATTTTATTTTAAAGCATTGCCTTGTAATGGTATATATGAAACTGTGATGGTTGTAGATAACTTAGGAAATAATGTGTTGAATATTGATTCGTCCAATGGTTTGGACAAGGCATGCTTGTGGCATTGTAATCTTGGACATGTCAACAAGAAGCGCATAGCCCAACTCTAAAAGGATGGAGTCTTGGAATCATTCGACTTAAAATCGAATGACACTTGTGAATCTTGTTTGCTTGGAAATATGACCAAGTCACCCTTCACTGGTACTTGTGAAAGGGGTGAAGGTTTGTTGGATCTCATACACACCGATGTGTGTGGACCCTTCATATCCGCTACAATGGATGCTAACCGCTTCTATGTGACTTTTACTGATGATTACAGCAGATATGGCTATATCTACTTAATCAAGCATAAGTCAGAAACCTCTGAAAAGTTCAAAGAGTTTAAGCAGGAAGTGGAGAATCAATTGGACAGGAAGATAAAGATGCTCCGATCCGATCGAGGTGGAGAGTATTTTAGTATCGAGTTTCACGACTATCTTAAGGAATGTGGAATTGTTTCACAGTTGACGCCACCTAGGACACCACAGTTGAATGGTATGACTGAGAGGCGCAATCGAACCTTGTTGGACATGGTTCGTTCCATGATGAGTTGAGCTTCGTTACCTATCTCATCCTGGGGTTGCGAGCCTTTCGTAAGACGAGAGACTCACGACAAGCTCGAACCTCGTAGTGAGCGATGTATTTTCATCGGCCACCCACATAAATCCTTTGGATATCTCTTCTACAAACCGAGTGACAATTTTGTCTTCGTTACGAGGAGAGAGGTTTTCCGAGAGAGAGAGAGAGAGAGAGAGAGAGAGAGAGAGAACTCATATGCCAAGAGGACAGTGGGAGGCAAATTGACCTTGAAGAGCTTCAAGAGTTAAGTGATGAAGGAACTGCAAACACTAGCACTCAACCCGAGGAGGCAACTCCTGGTGAACATATTGACGAGTCATTACCTCTTCGACGTTCCTATCGAGTTAGGATGGCACCCGGGTTTTATGGCTTTCATATTACTACTGAAGGTGATACGTTTATTAGTGATAGCACACTGGTAAATTTGGATGAGCCATCTAACTACAAGGAAGCCATGGCAGGCCCCGAGTCTGCTAAATGGAAAGAGGCAATGGACAACGAGATTCAGTCCATGTATGACAATCAAGTTTGGAACTTGGTTGACAATTTACCAGGTCGCAAGACAGTCGGGTGCAAATGGATCTTCAAGAAGAAGACCAACATGGATGGGAAAGTACACACATATAAGGCGCGACTGGTTGCGAAGGGCTTTACTCAAACTCAGGGAGTTGACTATGATGAGACCTTCTCACCAGTAGCGAATATTAAATCTATAAGGGTTATGTTAGCCATAGCTGCATTTCATGATTATGAAATATGGCAAATGGATGTCAAAATCGCTTTCCTTAATGGAAAATTGGTTGAAGATGTTTACATGTGTCAGCCAGAGGGTTTTGTCAATGCAAAGTACCCTAATAGAGTGTGTAAGCTTGAAAAATACATCTATGGATTGAAACAAGCATCTCACAGATGGAATCTTTGTTTTGATGAGAAAGTCAAAGAGTTTGGTTTTTTGAGAAGCGAAGATGAGTCCTACGTATATGTTAAAGCTAGTAGGAGTATAGTTAGCTTTTTGGTATTGTATGTAGATGACATACTTCTCTTAGGAAACGAAATCCCAACCTTGCAGGAGGTTAAGTCTTGGCTTGGGAAGTGTTTCGCTATGAAGGACCTTGGAGAAGCTGCCTATATTCTAGGGATAAGGATATTGAGAAACATGAGTAAAAGACTAATAGGACTTAGTCAAAGTAACCACTTGGACAAGGTGTTGAAGCGTTTCAGCATGGAGAATTCCAAGAAAGGTGACTTACCTATCCAGAGCAATACCAAACCGAGTAAGACTCAGAGTCTGAATACAGAGGCTGAGATAGCAGAGATGAGTCGAGTACCATATGCTTCCGCAGTTGGCTCGATCATGTATGCTATGACTTGTACTCTCCCTGGTGTGGCCTTTGCTTTGAGCATGGTCAACAAATATCAAGGGAATCCTGGTAAAGCTCACTGGACTGCAGTAAAGAACATTCTTAAGTACCCGCCGAGGACTAAGGAGTGGGTCCTTACCCTCGGTGGGAGTGATGACTTGAGAGTGACAGGGTATTGTGACGCTGATTTTCAGATCGACAGAGATAATTTGCGCTCTCAGTTGGACTGGGTGTTTACCCTATATGGAGGAGCAGTAACATGGAAAAGTTCCAAGAAGGAGACTGTCTGATTCAACGTGTGAATCAGAGTACATTAAAGCAAGCGAAGCATCGAAAGAGGCGATATGGTTGAAAAACTTCATCGGAAACCTTGGAGTTGTACCATCCATAAAGGAGCATGTGGAGATTTTCTGTGATTTTGAAGGGGCTGTCACCTTAACCAAGGAACCGAGAGATCATGGTAGATCCAGGCATATCGACAGAAAATACCACTTCATAAGACATCGAGTAGAAGAAGGATTCCTCGTAGTTAAGAGGGTATCGTTAGAGGATAACCCAGCAGATCCCCTTACGAAGGGACTGAGTAGGGTTAAGCACTTGCAGCATGCTAAGAGTATCGGGCTGAAAGACGATATTAGTTTTAGTGATTAGATAAATACTTAGAAACTTGTAATAGCTAAAATGTAATTGACATTTGATGATTGAATAAAAGGAGTTTTATTTATAAGTAAAGTTACTATCTTGTGTCAATTGTTTACTATTGTTTCACTTTTGCATATTTTGACTTCCAGAATAATAAGATTATTCAAACTATCCATAGTCGATTATACTTTGGAAGTAGGTTATGAGGCTAGACTGTCATGAATTGGTTTGTAGATTGTCTAAGGTGTTAGACATAGCAAAAGTATGCTACAACGTTCATGAGTGCTCTTGAAATAAGATTTGAGTATTGGATTAAACCCACGCTCACATGAATCACTTCATGGAATTTATCACGAGTGATTGTGAGATGATAATATCATATAAACTTCAAACCAATATATATGAGTTGTTGACTATGAGTTGGTTGTGCATTGATGGTATGAAAACGCATCCGTAACTTGATGTCATAAAACGTATTGTTGTGCATGATTTAACGAGTAGTTAGTACAAGCATATAAGTCGAAGTTTATCTGTTCCTTTTATCCTAAGAGGATTAAAAACGATATCTTGGGCCCCTCGATGATTTTGTTTTGGCTTATGTGCCGGGCCCGGTCAGGACTCAATTGATGTGTTCAATTATGTTCTATGTCAAACAAATCAGAAATCGGGAAACAAACAGCAGGACAATAAGTATGACTATGTTCCATGTATTTGTCCGCATGATATCTTGAAGAACAGAGGAATATATGATCCCTTATCTAAAGGACGCGTCACTGACTAAGTCAGAGTTCGACAATGGCTTTTGAGAGCTACGATTGCTAATCGGATTTTGAAGTTACATTGGCAGTTATAGTTATTAGACTTATCCAAGTGGGAGATTGTTGGATTAGGTGTCTAAGCCCATAACTATAACTGGGATGTACTTGACCTGATAGTAGCATGGTCCTTTTGGGTTGCCTTCACCAGAGCAATTTGATAGGATGGACTTTTGAGAAAGAGGTTATTTGTGATTTATCAATATATTATAAGTATAATATATTAATTGAGAAATCATATTATTTAATTAGTATTGATCAAGAATTAATTTGGAATTAATTTAGTGATCAAAAGAGACTGATTAAATATATAGGGACTGATTAAGTAAATCAATGATACTTATAGTATGGGCTAATGATCCATGGTTGATTAGGATGGGCTAAACCAATATGATAGTCCATGGAGGTTTAACCCATGGATCCTAATAAATATGAAGGGTCATGGTGCATTAGGGTTTGCATGGATGAAACCCTAGTCTTTACCACACTATAAAAGCAACCCCCTAGCCCTAAAATCGGAGCCCATGCATTCTAAGAGAGTGATAACCGATTTTGAGCTAACTAGCCTATTCTCTCAAGACTCCTCTTGCATTTGGTGTTTGTGACACATTAGAGACATCACACTTGAGGTGCTAAAGCTTTCTAAGGCCAAGAACTACAAACTACATCAAGATGTAATAATCTAACTTGGTTTTTATGTTGTATATCATCTATTGTATGCTAGTTAGGATGTATGCTTTGGAAATTTGAAATTGCATGTATAATTATAGAAAACTTAGATCCAAAGCATCTAGGGTTGCATGTGCACCATAGGAGTGTTATAGTGCTTAAAACCCATCAGAAACTTCTATTAAGCTCTTAATACAGCAAGCCAAACTCTTAAACTCCTAGATCTGATCTAAATGAATGTCTTAATGGATAAAGCATCTGACTTTATCCCTTTGCATGGCCAAGATGAACACACAACCAAACTCTAAATCCAAGATGACAACTTTTGCTCAACAACTCATGAATGGATGGATGAGAGTGGCCAAGATCTCATTTTTATGACTCTAAAACCTTAAAAACATCAGAATGAGGCATTCAAATGGTCTGGAGTAACCCATACTCACAAGTACCAAGGTTATGGGACAAAAATCATAAATCCCATGAGCTAAGTAGATCTAACAAAAGGGACATCAAGATGCAAGCTTTATACCTTCTGAAGATAGGTGATGATGTGAAAAGTCTGGATCTACAAAGCTTGGAGCTCACACTTGCTTCTCCAATGGACTCCTTCCTCAAGAGTACACACAAAAATCACACTAATGCTTCCCAAACTCACAATTGGTGGCTAGGGTTTCAATGGAACAATATAAGGTGATGGAGGCTGGTTATGGGAATGTTTCCAATAAGTTAGAGACCTTAAATAGGGCTCAAAACATTACGGTTAGCGTTTTGGTCAGGAACGGCTACACCCCGCGTAGCAAAATCTATGCCATGCGTAGATCATTAAAATCACGATCTGATTTCAGCATCTACGCCATGCGTAGCTCTCCTATGCACTGCGTAGGGAAAACTCCCCAACTCTCAATTCAACTTCAAACATCTATAACTTATTCATTTCAACTCCATTTTCGACGTTCTTTATATGCACTGAAAGGTATTGAAGAACCCCATAAATTCTTTGTTTTAACTCCGTTTTTGATGTTCTTTAACATATGCCACACTAAAACCATAATCCATGCAAGAAGCCCAACATATAACTTTTTCCATTTTACCCTTTGGTTCCAACACACGAATCAAGGGCTTAGATCTCATAACCAATATTATCAACCTTCAATAAAGTGTAAACTTTACTTCCTCAAATCCGAAAGCCTTTACATGATTGAATTACACTCCACAAACCCTCATTTAAGGAATGTCCCGAAACATGGTATTATAACTCTCCCTCACTTAAATTAGATTTCGTCCCCGAAATCTTTCCTTACTACTTCCTCTGCCACACCACTCGATCCTGACAGAACTTCTTGAATTCCAGTTAAGACTGAGAAGTCATCTCACACCGACGACCGCCTACCAACACTGCTATTGAAGCCCAATCTTAGCAAAAATCACAGACCCTAACAAAGAACGAACCTTAACATTCTGACCTCAACCAACGAAAAAAAACTCAACTGCTCTGCCTGAAAACGAAAAAACCTAAATCATGTCTGACTTCCCGTCAGACAGAACTATCCCATAACACATTCATAAGGACTCCACTTCGCAACCCGAAACAAATGAACCCCTTCGACCTTGAATTATCTTGCTGATAACTTGGAAAAAAAGAATCCCTGACCATTCATCATTACCGAAACCTTGCATCCGAACACAAAGAGACTCCCAACGTGAGTCTTAACCATTGGTGCCAAACCAATACATAACTCACATCCTGATAACCAAAAATTCACATGTTAGATCTATCCAAGATCTTCTAATTCCATGATGACATTTTAATAAACTAGGATGCAGAATCCTTAACCGCTCACCGAGATTGACGATCTCACACATGGTCGCACAACGAGACTCCGCCTAAGAGACTAACTGATAAAGGCTACCCTAGCCTATCTACCATACAGATCCAGCCACCTGATCACTAAGCTTCCTTACTCCACACTTGATCTAATGCCCTACCCATGCAAGAAACTGTTGGGTTCCACCCTCATGAGTCATACACTTACTGATTCATGATACATTGTGACACCATTTATTTCACTTGAACGTTAAGATTACAAATCACCTTGATCTCCCTAACCTTCCATCACTTTCCTGGGAATTTACAACCAAAACCACATTCCCTGAGCATGACCTCAAATGTTTAAATGGTCCGCTCACCCAAGATAACATAACCAATCGGGCCTCAGCCACGAGTCTCTCCCAAGCTAGCATAACCAAACGGGCATCGCCCACGGGTCTCACCCAAACTAGCATAACCAAACGGGGCTCACCCTTAATCGGGATCTATACACGTCTAACCACCGATATGGTTCTAACAATCCTCCTTCCTGAACACGAAGCAACTAAATAATAATAACGACCCGACTCAACCTGAACGAAGGTTGTGATCCCCTCATAGTCTTATGACCCTTTCCTGCAACGACCAAACTCATCCTGGCAGATACTACGGACAACCCACAGTCTTGCCATACTTCTACAATACCCATGGGCCCAACTCATGGTCTTTCCAGTTATCCACAATACCAAGCCAAAAATCAACAAGAGCTGAAAACCCAACCTGCTAAACCCCAATTAGGTGTTCGGGTCGTGCTTTGAATCCCAAATCCTTCATCAAACTAGAACAAGCAGAGTGGTTCTAACACAACCCTCAACCTAAACCTAGTCATGGACCCATAATACGTCACTACCGATGCTTCATGTCCTTGGACAAGATAACCTGAACCTTCAACATTTGCCTCCCTGATTACAACCGAACAATGAACATTATTCCAGGCATAAATTCTGACTCATGCCATAACCATAACTGGCTCTACAAATTCCCTAGAATATGAAATTCCACATTTATTCTCACTGGGAAATATTCCTATTAATCGAAACGGTTCTCCCCCACTTGGATCCAGCTGCATTCTGCCAACCTCATAAACATTGGATTTCCGAACCGTCTCAAAACATCACTATTCCACCACTATCATCCTGAGCTTGCAAGAAGTAAGATTCCAAGACCAAACAATCCATGGTATACCCACCCCAAAACTAGGTTAAACACTTCGCTGCTCTTTACGAAAGTTTTCTGCATCCCAAGCACCTTCCACTGATAAACTTCCAAATCCTTGAACAACCTAAACTGATGAAAAAGAACGAATAAACCCACTATCAGAACAGATAGATAACCAATCCAACAACTCACTTGGTACTTGATGAAACCTAAGCGAACATGCATCAACCACGCCCTGAAGGTATGAATCTGGCAGCAACTATCCTTACACCCGCTATCTAACCAACCATTTATTGCCTCAGAACCAAGAACGATCCTTAAGAATCCCGCATTCAAATCCAATATGCTCACACTGAAACTTTCTCGGAGTCAATGTACTGAAACCATCAAATCAATTCTACTGTCGATCCTACAAGAAGAACACCCAGTCGTCCTCCACTTAAGGCTTACTCTACCGTTGGTCGACGTCTCCCACATCGAAGCCTAAACCAGCTCATCCAAATACCTTCTAAGCACAACTCTCGTTATGAAAAATGGCATATGATAATAACAAGACAACCATAAGGAAACTATGATCCTTAGGTGGAGACTTAACTGCAACTACATCAGATGGAACTCGGGACTCCTCGGCCTGCAACTAAAATGCTCGATTCCTCACCACTAGAGCCTCCACTATGCCTTCACAGCCACTTGTGATCCTCAGCGTAACTAGAGTAGGTGCCCTCACTGATCCTCTCGCCAACCTCGGACAATCGGCCTTCTGATGGCCTCCCGATCGCGGATCCTGAGTCTTGGGCCTCTTCCCCTGGCCCGCTGCGGTCTGAATCTGCTTCGGCCCGCGCTTCGACCGAAGCTGCAGCTCAATCTCCCGCTATCGGGCTCTAGAAATCATATCATCCAAAGTCTTGCAGCTCGACAAGCTCACAAAATCATGAATATCATCCTGCAACATATCATGAAACCTTATTTTCTTCATCTCCTCATCCGCAGCGTACTACAGAACCAATAAAGCCCTCTCCCTGAACTTGGCGGTGATCTTCGCCACAATCTCTGTCGTCTAGAGAAGGTCCTAAAACTCCCTTGCCAACTGCTGCACCTCAATGGCCGGTGAAAACTCCTCCTTGAATCTCGACACTAAATCTGCCCAAGACATGGCTGCCAGGACCTTAGCTCCAAGAAAATGACCAACCTCCTCCCACCAGTCGCGGGTTCTATCCATTAAAAGGCAAGATGAAAATCCCACATTCGATCCCTCAAGGCCGAAACTCGTCCGCTGAGCATTCTCCATGACAACAATCCACCACCTACTAGCAGTAGGGTCCTTCTTCCCGAAGAACTCTAGGGATCCGCAAGACTTGAACTCCTAAAGAGAGAGAGAGAGAGAGAGAGAGAGAGAGAGAGCATGTTCTCTAATCTGACCAGCCACAATATCTGCACAAAAATCCCTAAGCCACTCATCTAGTAGCTCCGTGATCGTCTCCTTGATGGCACCAAACATCATAGGAGTCGCATGCATAATACCGCGAGTGATCTTAGACGGAACGCACTCACGAACCCTTTCATCAATTGGCTCAACACCAAAGCTCGAGAACCAGAAGCAGAACCTCCTCCATGAGTTCTCAACACCATACTGAAAAGTAACCACACAATGATCATAACATACCTAAAGAATCGTCAAACCCCAGGCTTCTTAGAATCCTCGTGATTTTCCCTGATTCGAGTATGGATCCTGTGCTTTCAGTAGTACGGGCCCAATAATATCTTCCACACCTATCCAAACTTTCCTCAAGAATCATCTCGAATCCTCTAAGCCACCTTCTCATACTGATATTCCCAATATCCGCTAACAACACACTAATCAAACTACCGCACTTCCTAGGCTCTCCTAGGATCCCCCCACCTCACCTTACTATCAGCTACTGGAAAACTCCTACTAATGTCAGTTAACTACTTCATGGATACAATTACATGAAACCAAGCTTAAATAATCCTTCGACTAAGAGACTCAACCCTACAACGGTTGGACTCAAACATGAATTGTGCAATAGGGCCAAATCAATCACTCTAAGATTATTTAACCTTTGTAGCATGTAACCTAACATATTCATCTAATAGTTAACTCACATCAATATGAGTCCTACAAAGCACAAAGCAAGCAATATTTTAGCAGTATAACTCTATAGGCAATAAGGCATCATAAAGATCAGACAATCCTCCCACACAATTCCTGAAGATCCTCAACCTACTCACTATCAGGGATATCTACCAGTTCGTAATTTAGGCATAAAAGACATCTCTCCTAAATAGGCACTCTATCATGCAACCCTGAACAAATCCTTATTGTAACTTCTATAACATATTAACATGTATGGGTATTTTTTGGAATCACTTACTCGAGCTCGGATGATTGCATGCATCACATCCCTTTCTTTGTAAAAATCGTTTTAGAAAATTATTTTCTTTCAAGAAGTTTACCAATTCCTTAGTTTGAGTTCAGATACACCCGAGAATGTACCTGAATCAATCATAGCAAGGCTCTGATACCAACTTGTAACGTCCCAAAATGCTAATAAAAATTTCATTTTAAACATCGAGTCATACAACCAATTGTTCCAAAACCAAATAAAGTAAAAATGTATTTTTCAAACATTAGAGTATCTCAAAAGTAACCAATATGGACAAAGCCATCGGGGGATGCGGTGCAGTCAAGCCGGACCCTTCCCTTTGAAACTAGAAGTTCCTAAACAATGTTAAACCACAATCTGTAAGCATAAAACTTAGTGAGTTCCCCAAAATACCACCTACCATATAAATGGGCCCAACCCAAGATGCAAAAGGGCCCAACCAAACATACAAATAAATGGGCCCAATCCAACATATAAATAAATGAGCCCAACCCAACATATAAATAAAATAGCCCAGCCTAACATATATAAATGGGCCTAACCCAACATGCAAATTGGCCAAGCCCAACATATATAATAAAGAGCCCAACCCAACATGCAAATGGGCCTAACCCAACATACAAGTAAATATGCCCAACTCAACATACAAGTAAATGGGCTCATCCCAACATACAAGTAAATGAGCCCAACCCAAGATACACATGCAAGAGTCACAAAGACAACTAGCAACCTACATAACACAATCCAGTTTTCCGATATTGGTGCCTTCGACTCATGAGTATAGTGAGAAGACTCATCTCAACCCTAAAGACTCGAGCTGACGATATCAAGCTTCCTCTTGCTAAATATATCCACAATAAAACTCTAATTAACAATTAAGGAAATGACTGGCCCATGAAAGGTCTAGGCTCACAATTAAACCTCCTTTGGACAAAAGACCATTTTGCCCTTCCCATATTAAGTCCCAACATGGTTGACCAAAAATAAAACCGGTCAGAAAGTCAATGGCCAACACTTAGTTGAATTACACCCTGCATAACTGATCTATGCCGAGCGTAAAGCTATGCCCTGCATAAAGAGACTACACCCTGCGTAGAGCCCCGATCCCAAAAACTTCTGTTAAGCTCTTAATACAACAAACCAAACTCTCAAACTCCCAGATCTGATCTAAATGAATGTCTTAATGGATAAAGTGTCCGACTTTATCCCTTTGCATGGCCAAGATGAACACACAACCAAACTCTAAGTTCAAGATGACACCTTTGGATTGGTTTTGATACAAAATATAAGTGTGTTTTTCATAAAAACAGCAAAGGAAGTCTTATAAAAATAACAAGTTTATTTTTAAATTTATAACAAAAAAACCTTCTAGGATCCATTTATAGAGGTTAGAATGATATTAAAACAACCAAAGAGTGTTTTAGAATGACAACCTTTAAAGTCTCTGAACCCACTTGGTTTTGGGGTGTTGATGAAGATAAAAAGATAAAAAAAATATGATCTTCTCTACAAGTATCCACCATCAAGATTAAGGCACTTGGAATGCTAGTTCCTTCTTGTATAAAGTACTTCTTAAGCCTTTAAGTGCTTAACTCAAATAAGCACTAAATGAGAAGTACTTTTGAGCATCTAACTCTTGCAACAATCTTCAAAAGACAAGAATAAGATGAAGAGAAAAGATGTTTCGACCATGAGGTAGAAAGAGTAGAAACCTAGTGAAAAACTAGCCAAAAACTCATGCAAGAAACTCTATTATATACTCATGCAAAAGCCAAAGCAACCCGATATTATAATTTAAAGTAATCACCTTACTTTAGAGGCATGTGGGACAAGGGAGGGAGGTTTAAAAGCAACCTCCCACACCGTATATAACTTTCAGCCATCATGATACAAATGAGGAGAATTGTTTAAATTTTATAAACTCAAAGTTTAAATAATATAAAATTTGCCTTTAGGTAAAAGACAAAAGGATTCAACTAGTCCAAAAGGTTGTTCATGACTTATTAATTCATATCATACGAAATAATAACTAGTTATACTCTCTTATAATTATTATTTTCACAAAACAATAATTATTCCCTAATTAAATACAAGAATTGATATTATTTATTAATAAACACATTAATAATAAATATTCAAAATGTGCCAACTTGATAAAGGTGTGAACTTATAGGATCATATATTATTAGCAATATTACTCAATAATGATTCTTGGGCAAAACACACAAATAAGCATAAAAGTGGTTTAAAGAGGAAGAATGAGCTCATAACACTTAAAGGAGGCTAGGGTTTCACTCAAGGGACGTTCTAGCCTTGATGAAGGTTGAGAATAACAAACCCTAGGGGTTCGTGTCCTTTAAATAATCCAAAAACCCTAAAAAGACGAACAACGCATGGGCCTAGGCGCCCCGTCGTCCAAATACAACAAATTAGTCATGCTTATGAATAAGAAGGGGCGCCCTGCGCCTCCAGACTAATTCCTGAAAGTATTGCGATTAATTACTTCTTGACTCCTGATGAGTATCTTCTAATATACATATCCCCCAATCACTTTTCTAAGGACCACTACCATCTCACAACAAAGCGAGTAACCAGAACACCCCGTCCATAGCAACTCATCTATTACTCGATCTGGAAAATCATGCCTAAAAGGGACTTCTAACAAGTCATCATATCCTATAGCTTCACAAAAGCATACTTATCGACAAATCATAACCTCACGTCGAATCGAAATTCTCTTTCTGGATCAGGCGCACAACCACCTGATAGGTCATCCTAGAGAACTACTGCGAACCACATGATTCGTAGTTTCCAGAACTAATATCCCTTCTATGGTAACCAAAATTATAATAAACAACTCTCATAAACAAATGGGGACCCACAAATACAGAAACTTAACAAAGAATTTTTGATGCACGACAATGACTTTTCCAACAAGTCAACATTTTTCCAAGCGCTCGACCCACCAACCTCCGGACACTGAGCCACATATAACCTCTCCTCAAGGCTTAAACACTAAAACCATGACAAGGAAACCACACTACTAGAAAACAACCTTTTAATGATAAGCATTGCGTGTCATAAGCATACGACATGCATTTACGACACACAATGTGTGTCATTGAAGCCTATGTTATAAAGAAGACGACACACACTTTTGCTTGTCATGATTTTAAATGTTTAAAAAAATTATTTATAGATTTACTATTTTTCAAATTAAATGACAATTAATGTCTCATAATACAAAATAACATATCATACACAAAAAGGACAATCCATTTCAATATATAGTATGTCAAATACAAATAATCATTCCAATGCTAAATACATGTAATATATTAACTTTTTCATCATATCATATCAATTATCCTAACAAAACATCATCTTCAAATAAGACATGTTCAGACCAATTTACTTAACAAAAATGCAATAGATTCCCAACTATATCTCAAGCCCCTCAAAAGAACTATTTAAATGGAAACTTGAATTGGGGAACCACTTTGCCTCCCGTATTCTGTTACTTCTTTCAATGACTCATAACACGTAACCTGCACATGGAAATAAATATATGTGTCTTGTAGATTGATGCTAACGTTCAAGTTCAATTTTCTTTTTATCAAGGTATGTACTTTTAAAAATGATTTTTTTTCTTATTAGGACATTGAATGTTGAAATGAACCTTAAGGTTATGCTAAATGGTAAGAATTTAACTTACACTTCTCCAAGTTATATGTCAGGTGGTTTGGTTATAACCTAACTCCTTCTTGATATCTCCAACAACAATAACCATAAGAGGTATAAAAGGAAACAAGAATTAGCACCTGATTAAGTATAAAGGTTAAGTAAATAATTGAAATGTGGATAGTAACCTTGCCATCGACTTTTTCTTTGTCGATCACAAATAGCTTTTATATAAGGTACATAGTATTTCATGTGTATATCTTCTTTAATGTGTTCTTCAGAAAAACCATCTCCTATAACAACTCGTCTGTCTACATCGTCCTCTTTGGTAATTTCAAGTCCTTATAAACTTCCTAAATGCTTTGCATAACGGTATAAGTAGGCTACTATAAAATGACGTAAACAAAAGATTTCCGTTGCATTACATGGGGATAAACCACCTAGTTTTAAACAAATGTGACCCATCTTTGTCTAATTTAAACATTCACTCCATCCCCGTCCAAAATTTAATGCCAAGGCAATGTGTCAATATTATAAATATAAAAATCTCTATCTAATAATAAAAAATATAAATTATATGTAAAAATAAAAAGATCATTACTAATAACAGAATAAGAGAAATATGATGAAATAAAAATTAGTAATATTAACAATTAAAGATAGAAGCTTTACATATGAAATTTTAATTCCCTTGCCACCTGCAACAAAACGAGACCAAGTGGAACTACACAAATCAAATGCAATATAAGGGAAAAATAGACAACATTTATTTTTTATGGGAATAAACTTAATAGTTTTATAAACGATGTTGGCCTTCTTGATTTGAATATGAGAGACAAGAGATTTATTTTTTTTCCGCGATAATGGTCAGTAAACTGGATAGAGTATTGGTGTGCTCGAGCTTCATGAGCTATTATCCTGTAGCTTTGACCATTTCTCTTCCTCGAGAGTGCTCTGACCATTCCCTCATCATTCTTCACGCCAATTGTATTGATTCCGGA
Source organism: Lactuca virosa (assembly GCF_052849685.1). Taxonomy (NCBI): domain Eukaryota; kingdom Viridiplantae; phylum Streptophyta; class Magnoliopsida; order Asterales; family Asteraceae; genus Lactuca; species Lactuca virosa. Next base: position 54,387,565 of record NC_136429.1, read on the forward strand.
CAACTTCCTTTTCGGTTCTACAACTCATGGCTTCTCAGCGATGGCATTGATCAGGTGGTGTTTAAGGCCTGGTCTGACTTCAATAATGATGGCCCAACTGAAAAAAATTCTTTTCAATAAGCTTAAGGTGGTTAAAAATGCAATTAGGAGTTAGAGAAAAGTGGAATTTGAAAAAGAAAACAAGGAGTTGAAGGAGTTAGAACTTTTGGTCAATAATCTTGATCTTGCTGCTGAGAGCAGAATCCTATCTGGTTAGGAAAAGCAAACGTTGAGTGATAGTAAACATAAGATTGTAGAATTGGGAAAAATGGAAAGACTTGATCTACAACAAAAATTGAAAGTGAAGTGGATTTCAGATGGAGACGAGAATTCTATGTTCTTCCACAACTCGTTAAGTATAAAAAATAGGAGGAGCAACATTTACGGCTTGATGATGAATGGTTGTTGGGTCACTGACGCTAAGGTTATCAAGAAGGAAGCATGTAGTTTCTTTGGGGACAAGTTTCATGAAACCGTCACCGTGCGACCACCTCTTATTAACTCTAGTTTCAGAAAGCTTAGCCAATGTGATTCATCGTTCTTGAATTAGGAATTTACCATGGAGGAGATTAAAGATGCCATCTGGAGCCGTGGGGTTGAAAAGGCCCCTGGGCGGGATGGCTGCACCTTCAAATTTCTAAAGAGGCTTTGGGATCTTATGAAGGATGATATCCTGCAATTTGTTAAATATTTTGAAGCCAATTGATGTATTGCGAGGGGATGTAGTTTCTCCTTTATCATGCTCATTCCTAAAGTTAAAGACCCCCTCACGCTTAATGACTACCATCCCATTAGCCTTTTATGTTGTCTTCACAAGATCATTTCCAAAGCCTCGACTCCCCGCCTCAAAAGAGCTATTGGTTTCGTGATCGACGAAGTCTAAACCGGTTTCATCGAGGGTCGGAACATTCTTGATGGTCCCATGATCATTAACGAAATTTGCGAGTGGGCTAAGTAGAATAAACGTAGCACCTTCCTCCTTGAAGTTGACTTTGACAAGGCCTTTGATTCCATTAATTGAAATATTTTGGACTCATTGATGCTCCAAATGAGTTTCGGTAATAGGTGGAGATTTTGGATCATGGTTAGTTTGGCAACTTCAAGAGCCTCGGTTTTGATTATTGGTATCCCAACAAAAAATTCCCAATCTCCAAAGGTGTTCGTCAGGGAGACCCTCTCTCTCCATTCCTTTTTTTTCTAACCATGGAGGGTCTGAATCGCTATGAGATTGGTTATACAAGGCTCTTTCTTCTCCGGGGTTGACATAACTAATATACGTCCTTTTATATCCTACCTTTTTTATGCGTACAATGCTTTATTTGTTGGTGATTGGACTCATTCAAATTTCATGAATCTTTCCCGGATCCTCAAATGTTTTCACGCCGTCTCAGGTTTAAAAGTTAATTTCCATAAATCCAAGGTTTATGGGATTGGGGTTTCCAATTATGATATTACTAATTGTGCATACATTATGGGTTGTGAGGCGGCTGTCCTTCCTTTCACTTATCTCGGGGTGCCCGTTGGTGCAAATATGAAGCTTAAGCGAAATTGGAGGCCGATTATTGAGAAAGTCCAAAGTAAACACTCTTCTTGGAAGTCAAAGACTCTATCCTTTGGAGGAAGATTAACACTCGTTAAATATGTTCTTGACAACTTACCCTTATTTTACTTCTCTATTTTTAAGGCTCCGACTTCCGTTCTTGATGCTTTGGAGAAGCTTCATAGAAGATTTCTTTGGGGAGGTAATGAAGAAAAAGCTAAAATCTGTTGGGTGGCGTGGAATCAGGTTCTTGTTGCCAAAGACTCAGGTGGTCGTAGAGTAGGATCTCTTAAAAGTCTAAATATTTCTTTGCTCTGTAAATGGATCTGGAGATTAAAGGCAGAGACCAACGTGTTGTGGCAACGGGTTATATGTGGAATTCATAACCTTGCTTGCAAACCTATTAATAACCTTCCCAAGCGTTCCATGCCCGGTATTTGGTGTAATCTAGTGTGGATATTAGATTCTCTTCATCAGCTGGGAATTGATTTCTCTTATCTTTTCTCATATAAGATCGGATTTGGTAACGGGACCCTCTTTTGGATTGATAACTGGAATGGGGATGGTAATCTTTCATATCGATTCCCCAATCTCTCTTGCTGGACAAAACGAAATATTGTTTTATTTTTGACAGGTTGTATTTGCACGGGACTTCTTGGGCTTGGAAGAGGAAGCCATGTCTTCCTGTGGAGCTGTTGGAGCTGACCACTCTTTGTGAGCTCTTTAATGGTTTTATCCCTTCGTCGACTCGAGATACTTAGGTTTAAAAACTTTTCGGGGATGGTAAATTATATGTTCGTGATATTCGGAAGACCATCAACTCCAATAGTATTGCTTGTTGTAATAATCTAACGGTGTGGTTCCACTTAGTCCCTCTCAATGTAATTTGCTTTGTGTGGCGTGCTAGTATGGACCATATCTCATCCTCGTTGGCCTTCTCTCGGAGGGGAGTTTGTGTTACTTTTATCGAGTGCCAAATGTGTTCTATTGATACGGAGTGAACCGACCATTTACTTATGGATTGTGCGTTCGAAAAGGAGGTCCTGTAGTGGATATTTCGGTGGTGCGATATTTCAATTCCCGCTCATTGCTTCTCAACAGTTCCTATTGCCTTGAACTTTGCTACCAATTGGGGTCGCTGTCCTAAAAAAAGGAGGATCGTGCTTACTATTCTTTATGGCTATTTTTGGTGTATTTGGAAAAGTAGGAACGATGTGCTTTTTAAGAAGGTTCGTACCCATCCTTCTAAGGTGGCGAATAACATTATTTTGACTGTTTTTGGTTGGGTCAAGCACATGGGTAATATTGGAAATTGTAATTGGGTTAATTGATATTGCTATCCCTTTAGTGTCATGTAACTAGTACCCAGTTTGGTTGTTGTTTTGTTTTTCTTTCTGCTGTCCGGTCTTGTACCTCCCAAGGCTGTGGCCTTTTGTTTATTTATAAAAATTTTCCACCGTTTCCAAAAAAAAAGTTGTTACTCATATGAGTTTGGGTCTTTCAAACTTCAACAAAACTGTTGCAAAAGATACATAAGTTCTTTATGGATACATCACTAGAATCTCAAATGAGATTGATAACATTCACGACGTTAGATTGGTAACATTCATGAGATTGTTACATTGGTAAAATCCGACATGACATCATGGTGGCTGTTGGTAGAGTGAGACATGACATCGTGTGTAACACCCCAAATTTCGAGGCCAAAAATTTCGTTTTTAAATTACTTAATTCACAAATCAGTTTACCAAAACATCATCAATCTCATATTACTTATAAAAACATAATGTCATGTCTCAAAACCATATAATCAAGAACAGTGTAAATCAGAGTACAATCCTAGAAACCCGGTGCGGAAACCACGTATGTGTGTGATGCACTGCTACACCGCCGGCTCCTTCCCCTTAGACGAAGAGGTACCTGAAACCAAAACTGAAACTGTAAGCACGAAGCTTAGTGAGTTCCCCCATCATAACCATAGCACGGAACCTTCGGTATCTTTCAACCGGTAACCGGGTGCTACCCTCCCCTTCGGTATCTTTCAACCGGTAGCTGGGAACTATCCTCCCCTTCGGTATCTTTCAACCGGTAACCAGGAGCTACCCTCCCCTTCGGTATCTTCCAAATGGTACCTGAGAGCTAACCCCCCCTTCGGTATCTTCCAACCGGTATCTGGGGACTATTTCCCCCCTTATCCCTATCACATAATCCATAGCATAAACATATTGGTTTCATGATCATAACATAAGCATACTGAATCATATAATAACATATCATAAACATACTACTATGCATGCGTGGGTTCTGTCCACCCCTTCGGTATCTTTCAACCGGTAACCGTCTTCGGTATCTTTCAACCGGTAACTAGGGACTAGTGCGCCCTACTACTACTAGGACATATCTCAGCACGATCACATCAACCAGATAATTATCACAAAGACAATCATCTCAACCATAATCACCTACTGGTGGGCCGACATTGGTGCCGTAGACCCACCCCTACTGGAAGGTAACTCACCTCGTAAGGCTGACTGCTGAAATGCTGATAGGGAAATGTTTGACTGCTGCTCCGGTAACTCCCGGGCTGCAATTCCCATAAAGACACTTAGTCAAACACTGCTAACTAATCTTTGGGTAAAGTGACTAATTTACCCCTAGTCAAGGTCAAAGCCTTGGTCAAAGTCAACTTCCAGTTGACCTGACTCGCCGAGTTGGGCCGCCAACTCGTCGAGTCCCTTTCCTTTCATCTGACCCCCTCCCGACTCTACTCGTCGAGTTTAGCAAAGACTCGATGAGTTCCCTTCTATAATATTATCGAATGAACCTTCATCCGACTCGGCGAGTTGTATGAACAACTTGTCGAGTTCTCCTTCATCCTATGAACATGTCCAGTCCGCGACTCGCCGAGTTGTATGAACAACTCGTCGAGTTCATCTTCAAAAGTTGGGAGATTTCCTTGGACTCGCCGAGTCTGTTCATACACTCGCTGAGTCCTATTATTCACAGGTCCATGGCTAAGTCTAATATGTTGAGTCACTCCCCTGGACCCCTCTAAGACCCTTCTAACACTCAACTGGGTCCCTTTGAACCTCAACAGACTAGGGACTCAAGCCCTAGACTCGCCGAGTTCCAAGAACAACTCGCCGAGTTGATGTTGTCCAAGTCTTATTTCTCGATTTCTGATGTACAACACTTAACCAAAATATATATCTGGGCTTCTAAGATCGATCTAGCACGTAAAGTTACGAACTTTACGTGCATGCATGGGAGTATAAGCTTAATGGACCCAAAAATGAGGTCTAAAGGTGCATATGGCTCTTTATGGCTACAAAGTTGGCCACTTTACTCCATGTAGTCCCCTAAGGACCCTGGATCTGGAGTCTTAACCCCCAACCATGCTTGCACTTATGATTGGCCACCAAAAGTGGTTTCTAAAAGCCCTAATTCACTCCAAAAAGGGATCTAGAACATGAATGAACAATGTATAAGCTTTATACCTCTAAGGAACTGTAGATGCTGCACAAACTCAAAATCTTCTGGTTTCCTCTTGGCTCCTCAAGCTTTTCCTTCTTCCTTGTGATCACAAACCACCAAAATCACCAAAAATGGCCTTAGATCTCACAAAACAATTAGGGTTTCAGTAGGAGGTGTTCTGGGAGCATAAGGGACGATGGAGGCTGCATTAAGACATTTAAATAGGGTGCAATCCCTCAGATTTAGGGTTTTGTCCAAACAGCGCCTACTCGTCGAGTCGGTTCGCCGACTCGTCGAGTAGGTCACTAAACCCCCGTGTCCAAAGTCGATTCTACTCGACGAGTTGGACCTTCAACTCGCCGAGTCCAAGGCCAAAATGTTATAATTACTTGAATGAAAATACGTATCAGGAACCGGGTGCTACATCGTGTTCCAGCTGAGTACCGAATGGTCACATCAACCCTCCACTACAAGAAAATTTCAATTTAGCTACGGAAAAGTACTACAGAATCATATTCTGTAGCTATTTTGCAACAGAATATGCTACAGAATGATATTCCGCAGATTTTTTGTTACAAAAATTTCTACGAAATAAAATTCCGTTGCAAACTTAGAATTAATTACGGAAAATTGTTACGGAATTTTAATTTGTAGTTAGTCTGCTACCGAATTTGGTACGAAGTTAAAATACATATCTATTTTGCTAAGAAAATTACTACGAAACTAAATTCCGTACCTATTTTTCTACAAAATGATATTCCATAGCTATTTTGCTACGGAATTTAGTTACGGAAATGAATTTCGTAGCTATTTTACTACGAAGTCAAATTTCATAGCTATTATGCTACAAAAATTACTATGAAACTAAATTCAGTAGCTATTTTGCTACAAAATGATATTCCATAACTATTTTGTTATGAAATTTAGTTACGGAAAGAAATTTCGTAGGTATTTTGCTACAAAATGAAATTTCACAGCTATTGTGCTACAGAAATTTGCTACAAAACTGATTTACATAGCTATTTTGCTACAGTGGAAAAATCCATAGCTCTTTTGTTACAAAATTTTGTTACAAAAATTTCTATAGAAATAAATTATGTATCCACTTTGCTACGTAACGAAACTTCATAGCTATTTTGCTCTTAATGTTTTTTTAATATTTGTAATTCTTTTTTTTCTTAATTTAAAAAAATAGAAAAAACACCCCACATTTACCATAACCCTATCGCCCATCCCACTTTCACCTAAGCTTTCAACTTAAACAAGTGAATAATAGTAAAAAATGTTGATTTGTTTTATTTGTTAATAAAATGTAAATATAAATACAATTTTTTTTATAATATTTAATTTAAAAATAAAACAAGTTGGAAAGGATGGACATTCTTGCTAGGGTAAAACATATTATCAGTAATAAGTTTATAAATATGTTACTATTTTTATTTTGGCTAATTTGGGTAAAAACGTATTTTGGCTAATTTGGGTAAAAACGTACAGGATTTAATTGGAAGGTATCATGTGTTGGGTTAATACGATGCAAATGAGAAATATCAAAAATCATGTATTCTTATTAAGGGCGAATTGGTAAAATCACATGACCCAAATATACCTCCTCCCCAAATCAGAGATATCCCGATCAAACCTTTATCTGTCGCCGATCACATCTCTCCCTCTCTCAACCTGTCGTCGTTGCTCAGCGTCCCCATCACACCGGTCGTTTTTGCTCACAACGGTATCTTTCATCCTCCATTTTTATAGCATTCCAATTTCAAGAGGTATTTTTTCTTTCTTATGTTCCAATCAGCTTTGAATAATTTTTTGCTGCTGTGTTCATGAAAATTTCAAGTAGAGGGAGACCACATAGGATCGACACTGTAACTGGTGTCGATCGGTGTCAAGAAAGATTGATAAACATTAGTCGATAGAGATTATTGAAAATTGATGTATAGCGAGTCGTAACATGGAAATTGTAAAAAGGCCAGTCAATTTTGACTAAATTATCAACTACTTTTCTTCTATTATATTTCTTCCCTCCAATTGGATGTGAGTGGTGTGTTTTAGCTTACTAATTCGTTGTGCATACCACATGCTCGATAAAATGCAACATTGAAGAATATTGATTATTTTGCATACAATATATTATTCATATGTATGTGTAAACTAAAATTGGAATTTATGTATCACAGAGTTGATTGACTTATTTTCCCAAGATCTGATGTAACCATGGAACATTGAAGTCATTAATGTTACCGGTTATTCTTTGGATTATCTATAGTAATTCATTTTCCTTTGTTGCATTTTGACTTTCGTAGGACAAAACGAATGTTGTTGAGGCTAAGGCTTTGAAGGTAAGATACTCATGCAGTTTCTTGTAGGAATACTGGTGTTAATTCTGTTTTTTCATCTTTATTTACAATAAGGCAATCAAATAACATAAATTTGTCTCATGGTTTGCATATTGTCACTGATAAAATGAATCGTACAGCAATGAAGGTTTGCTTTTAAAAGAAGCCAGTAGAAAGGGTGTTTTTTGTGGAGGTGAAAACAGTTGAAGGAGATACTTTGTTGAACTCCTCATATGTCCCTGTTCTAAGACAAATGGAGTCCATAAATTCTCAGAATCTCTATTTTCAAGCAACAAAAGATGGCAACAACAATATTAGGAACCCAAAGTATGTGTTCCTGTTAATAAAATGAATCTTCATCCTGTTTCTTTTTTAGTAGTCTCTTTTTTCCAGATTCGATTTTTTTGGGTTCAACTTACTATGCAAAAGTTGATATGGTCTTCTTTATTTAGAATAAGCTTCTTACTTCTATTATAGATCCACAATTAGAGATAGTAATTTAGGATGTTGTAAATGTTTGAATATATTGCAGGCTCCTGAAAGTGCAGTTTACTTCATTGAAGATAGGGAGAAGGTTCCTGTTGTTTGAAGCAACAACAACACGAATGAAGAAAGAAAAAGGTATGTTTGTTCTTGTGGGTATAACTTTTTTAGAAGCAATATTTGTACTTTTATACATCGTTTGATTTGGCCCACGAATGAAGTTTTGGATTTGAGAGTTAAAATGTGTTTTAAGGATTTGAAAAATCTTATTATATCTTGTAATCCATGGAATTCGTTTTCCTTCAGTTCTTGGGCCAATAAGTATGGATAATCATTAGCCTTAAGGTAAATAATCATATCTTATTTATTTTCTTAGGAAGAGAAATGCAGGGTTGAAATTAAAAGAACTACCTGCTCTATTGTCGATTTAGGTCCTTTTCATTCATTTTTCGGGTTCAATATTAGTGCTAAGTTAAACTAATTTTATTGTTATTTGAAAATTGTTCTATCATTGTTGACTGCATTTTTTAATAGGAAAAGTAGAATGGCCTTCACATGGATTTCCACTCTTAACCTTGGTAACACAACTAACTTGATTAAGGTTAGAGTGCTTACGATATAATACTTTTAACAAATAATTATATTTTAAATTTTATTTGTGTTATTTTTAGCCTTGATTTTCTTTAGCACTTTGGTTCAGCTTTTATTTCCAAACCTACAAATTTATACAGATAAAGAGTTATGCTCATCATGGTCATTTTCTGATAAGGTATTATAGTTTTTTTTTAATCCATGATTCCATTTATTTAAGGAACTCTACATTGAAAAATTTATTACATATTTTCATATGTCGTGAAGAACAAATAACACAAGTAAAGATTAAAAAGAAACATAATTTAGTCCAACGAACACATTTTGTATGGATATCAAAGCGGATCAAGTAAAGATTATTGTAGGTTAGATGATTACTAGCTGTTATTTCAATTTGATATTTCTAGTTGCATTTGCATATATCTTTTTTCGTATTTATTTGCAAGTTTATTTATTTATTTATTTGCAAGTTGACCTTTTTGATCAACTTGTTGAGATCAAGTTTATTTTTTTTTGTTCCAGGTTTCACTCCACTCCACTCCATGTGATAACAAAACCATCATGTTTAAGCCTTGTGCTTTAGAAAATAGTTCCATTTTATCCCAAAAATAAGTTGTTATTTTTTAAATCTTTAATGGGCTAAGCCTAAATAAAAAAAATAGCAATTAATTTCATTAAAGTATTTGCATTTAGATCGCATTGCTACAATTAGGTAAATTTTCTAAGTAAAAAGTAGGATGCTAAAATAGATAAGCAAACAAAAGTACATTGGTATTTTAAAGTAAAAAGTAGTATGCTTAAATTTTCAATAAGATATTTCTATAATATTTGTGAACCAATAGTAAATTTTTTTATCTTACACAAGATTTTGGTGTCAATGCAGTTCCATTTATTTGCTTGATATAGCATTGCACTTTCAAGTTTTTATTATTAGAACACTATACTTTGAAAAAGCTACCAATTTGTATCAATGAAAATTAATGTGTGTACAGTTGGGTAGATTTTTACAATGTTGTAATAGGATGAAATAAAAGTAGGATGCTATAACAAAGAAATAAATGAAATTAGGTTGCTATTTATTAGGGATACTTTAGAGAATGCACACTTTTGGGATCAAAAGCAGAGATACCTAACATAGAGCAATATCGATAATAAGATCATTATGCAGGATCAGTTTTTATTTTTTTATTTTTTTCTTATTTATTTTTTTTAAATATAAAATCAAGTGTTATATAAATAAGACAATAATCACTATTCATGTATCTATGATCAATTTATTATCATTTGTTTTTCAACTTTATTTCAAATCCTTTTGACATCATGTGACAGTTTCATATCCTTTTGGCATCATGTGACAACTTAGAAAGAGAAAAAAACAACCACACTAATGTTGGATTTGATGGTTCTCAAAAGGTGATTCATTTTGTTTCTTAATATTATGTCAAATAACATAGTTGGACTTTAATCTAGTTGATTGTGAATTTGATTTTGTTTTGCCATTTTGGTTGAGCATATGTGGCTATTTGTGTGTACATGGCGGTTCGAATCTAAATTGTTGATTGTAATATATTTATAAAATTGATATAATATATCTATAAAATTGATGTAATAATATATCTATAAAATTGATGTAACTATTAAATTTATATTTACTACATTTTTATATATTTTTTATGAATATTATAATTGAAAATATGGATTTTGTTGAATATTTTTATCATACTGAATTTGCTTTGGAATATATTGCTACGGGACAAATTGTTGATGAACAAACAACTATGGAATTTGCTACGGAACAGACGGCTACGAAATTTGCTACGGAACAGAAACCTACGGAATGTGCTACGGAACAGACGGCTACGGAATTTGCTACGGAACAGAAACCTACAGAATTTGCTACGGAACAGACGGCTACGGAATTTGCTACGGAAGAGAAACCTACGGAATTTGTTACGGAACACATGGCTACGGAATTTGCTACGGAACAAACGACTACGGAATTTGCTACGGAACAGATGGCTACGGAATTTGCTACGAAACAAAAAGCTACGAAATTTGCCACGGAAAAATAGCTACGGAATTTGCTATGGAACTTAAATTGCAACGAAATAAATGTCGTTGAAACTGTCATAACAAAATTGCTACGGAATTATAATTCCGTAGCTAAACGTTTTGCTACAAAAAATAAAACTACGGATTCAAATTGATAAATTGCGTAGCAAATTTCGTAGTTATTCAACTTTAGCTACGAAATTAGCTTTTTGCTATGGAATTTTTCAGTAGCTAAATTGAAATTTTCATGTAGTGCTCGCACCCCACAACACTTCCACCCCCTTGGTGTCACTTATTATAGGTTGTCATATTCTCCTAAACAAAAATTATAGGTAATTTATTTTTATACAAATAAAAAAGTAAATTTTAATCTCATGAGATTAATTTAATCAACTGAAGATTAAAACCTAGTATTAGAAAGGAAAACTAAATTAACACCAATTTGCCCAAAATTAAGCCATGTATTATACTAAATTAATTCACAAGAGAGTTCGACATCAATCAAATATTATCTCGCACTCAAATTCACAAAACTCACTTTCCAGGTACAAAGTTTGTAGCATATGACCATGCATTGTTTGCAACAGGGTCAGCAAGGTGATCAGCAAGGTTCTCCAATGGTCCCTTTCCGGTAACAATGGCTTGAACAAAGAACCCAAACATAGAGAACATGGCTAGTCTACCGTTCTTGAGCTCCTTCACTTTCAGCTCAGCAAATGCCTCTGGGTCATCAGCCAGACCCAATGGGTCGAAGCTACCACCAGGGTAAAGTGGGTCAACTACCTCACCAAGAGGTCCACCAGCAATTCTGTAACCTTCAACTGCACCCATCAAGATCACTTGGGTAGCCCAGATGGCTAAAATGCTTTGTGCGTGGATCAAACTAGGGTTCCCCAAGTAGTCAAGACCACCCTCACTAAAGATCTGGGATCCAGCCTTGAACCATACAGCCTCACCAAACTTGACGCCGTTACGAGCCAAGAGTTCAGGGAAGACGCACCCAAGAGCTCCGAGCATGGCCCATCTGCTGTGGATGACCTCAAGCTCACGGTTCTTGGCGAATGTTTCAGGATCAGCAGAGAGCCCAGCAGTGTCCCAACCGTAGTCACCGGGGAACTCACCGGTTAGGTAAGATGGGGCTTCGCCGGAGAATGGGCCAAGGTACTTAACACGGTCGGGGCCGTACCATGGGCTTCCTGATGGTGCGACCTTCTTGACTGCTGTCTTCCTCATGGAAACCCTTCCATTTCCGGTGATTTCAGAAACTGATGGTGCTACTTTCACTGCCTGTCCGACGAAAGAAGAGGATAGATGCTTATCTTGATACACTCTTTAACTTCATTTTGATTGGCTACCAAGATTTTAGTTCTATCAGAGGGTATATAATTTGTGTGGTTCAAGTTCTCTGGTCCACGGGAGATATTTGAAGGGGCAGCGATATTCACGGCTCTGGCTTATTGAGCGAATATAATGGCTCGCATTCTCAGCCACTAGCGAGTCTTGGTGGGCTTTTAGCCAGTGTTTGTGGGGTTTTTCATGTTTAACCATATTATAAGTTTAGTCCAAACATGCATTGAAGTTCAGCAGATTTGTATTATCATTTTATCTTCTATACAATTTTATCAATTTTGTAAATAATATAAAATCTAGGAAAATTCAATAGAATATATTTTGAGATATTGACAACATTGACCAAATAATAAAAAAACGTAACACACCATTCTAAAAAATAACATATAACCAAGATTTCCGAAAAACAAACAACATATAACCATGATTTTCGAAAAACAAAATCCTTGAAGATGTACAATTTTCGAAGGTACTATTCGGTGACTAATTTTAAAAGAAGCCATTTTCGAAATGAAATATTCTCGAAGTGATGATTTCAGCTATTTAAGGTGATGTTGATTTCAAATCTCTAACATAACAAAAAGTTTGCCCAACAAATCTGAAGCATCGACTTTTCAACCTAAAGATGGGTGAAGGAAGTTCTTTTATTGATCATCTTTCTGTTTTCTAATAGCTTGTAGGAAATCTAGAAATATTGGATGTCACATATGAAAAAGAAGACTTGTCGTTGTTCCTATTGTCATCTTTACCAAATTCATATGACGACTTTTGTGATACTATTATCTATAGCTGAGACATGGATGAGATCATGACCGCTTTAGACTCGAAAGAAGGGATGAAACTTATCGTTAGTGATAGTAACGGTGATACAAAGGACGAAGGTCTCCAAGTAAGAGGAAGATATATGTAGGGAAGTAACGATTCCAAATCCTTTAACAAGTCAAGATCCAAGTCCAAAGAGAAACGCATATAGTGCGGATATTGTCGTGTCTGTTGAAGCTGATGTGACCAAGATCGTTTTTGATGGTGAGCATCTAGAATTATTTCTGACGATGGTTTGATTACCACGAACGGTGGGTTCTTGAATTTGTGGATGCTTTTCACATGAGTCCAAACAAATACTATTGTCACACATATGAAAAGGTTAATTGATGCCAAGTTTTAATAGGCAACGACACTTCCTGCCTTATTTTAGGACAAGCCACAATTAGATTTTGAATGTTTGATGGTGTAGTAAGTGTTGGATTTCTATAACATCAAGTACACACAAACAAGATAGCGGAAACAATCAAATGATATACCTAAGTGCACATGCTCCCTAGATCTAGGTTTTACTAGTTTTAGCAACATACTTTAAAATCATCATAGAATAAAGGTAAAGCACTTACTTTTTGATCATTAGATCATGGAATGAACATCTCTTGCAAAGGATGAAGAGCCCAAAGCAGAACTCCTCTAATGTCGTAAGACCCAAGACTCCAAAACCAAACAAGGAATAAACCCTATTAGGGTTTAGGTCGAAAATTCCATAACCCTAGAGATGGGTTATAATTTCTTTCCTTATGGGTATATAAAAGAGAGGAGAACGAAATTAGAGGCTCCAAAAGTATGCTAGGGTTTAATCCTAAGACCTCTATTTATAGACAACTCCTCTAATGTGGCCAAACCCAAAACTCCAAAAGCAAACAATGAATAACCCCTATTAGGGTTAAGGTCGAAAATTCCATAACCCTAGAGAGTGGTTATACTTTTCGTCACTATGGATATGTGAGAGAGGAGAACGAAATTAGAGGCACGAAAAGTGTGATAGGGTTTAATCCCAAGACCTCTGTTTATAGCCAACGGATGAATCCTTTAGGGTTTCAAACTCTTAAGGATAATCATTACCATATTCAAAACTTGCCTTATCCCTATCAGTGTTAAGCAGATTTTGTCCACCTTCTGTCTCTTGGGAGTTCTAGAATATTTCAATTAATCCCAAGGATATAATTAATATTCACTCCATTTAATTAGCTAAAACTATTAAATTAATTACCAAAATAATTTCTAATTAATCTATTAATTTGTTAATAAATTAACAATTTATTTTCTCATTTCCTTAATGCTATTTGTGTCATGAGGCCAATCCAAAAGGACTCTGTTATTATAAATATTACTAATTAGTTAATGACCTTGGGCACCATTTTCAACAGTCTCCCACTTGAAAAAGTCGTTAACTTTTAAAGGTCTTAATACTTTTCAAATAACTAAAAGAGAGTTAGTTAATGCAACTGCCAAACACTTGAGCTCAATCAAGTTTACCCCTTAGATAAGTGATCATTTATTCCTTTGTTCTAGATGCTGTATGAACATGAGACATGGATAAGGATCAATCACATAGTTTAAAATTTTGTTTCCCGATAAAGATTTCTAACAACCACATATGACTTATAAATCGAACAAATCAATTCAGACAGGACTTGGCCTGACACATCACATGTCAGTACCAAATCATCAGGGGGCCCAATGATATCGTTTCTCTAATTAAGGCCAAAGGAACAAATAAAATTTGACTACATAGTTTTTGTCTACTAGTCTAATCATACATAGACATACCATTTATGACTACTAGTTACGGATATCATTGGTGTAAACCAATGCACAACATATTACATAAATAAAAACATATGCACCTCGTTTTGAAGAATAAAAGACTTTATCATCTTAGAATTGCTTGTGACTAGATCCATGAAATAATCTCTAAGTGCGGGTTGTTCTAATGCATAAAATCTAAATTTCAAGTACTCATTTAGTGATATCACAATGTCTAATCTTGTATGGCCCAATCAACTAACACTCATGGTACTCTTAAATTCTAATACTCACTCCCGAGAGTACGTCCGATTGTGGACTTTTGAACATAATTAAATATTCTGGAAGTGGGTTCAAAACATGCAAAAGTGAAACACAATGATGAATAACACAACTTCGATAGAAACAAATGCATCAAAACGGTTACAAGCCATATTGTCATATGTTTCTAAATTAAATCAAGCAAACACAAGTGGTTCAGCCAATTTATTTGTAGATCCAATGTCTTATGACTTTTTTTTACTAACAAACTTAGTCGGTGACATTGGTTTACTGAATGGATCGGCAATATTATCTTCTGATATGATTCTATTCACTATGATGTCTTCAGATTTGAAAAAAAATGTGTTGATACTTCTTGAGTATATGACATGTGAGTTTTTGTGACTTAGGATCTATGCTTTAGGTAAGCTCACCTTTATAGTCACAATAACTTTCATAAGGACCATCAATGATTAAATTTCAACAATGATGTCACTAATTAATTACTTTCAACCACATAGTTTCTTTTGAATTTAGACAATATGAAATATACTCTTAGTTTATTTCAAATCCACTATGGTGTATCACTTGGTGCTTATCTAAGCTAATACAACGCTATTTAGTAAAATCACAAATTTCGATTGCGAACGAAATTGTCTTTATTAGTGTGGAACTTCTCATCAATGTAACCTTTACAATTATTACTTCCATACTGAGACTATTTCCTTTGTTCTTCTACGACACTAAGGAAAATACTTGATGCTGATTTATTGATTCTTGCCAACTTGATATGATCAGACTTGTCATGTGCAAGGCATACAAGCCATCAAATCTGGTATACGTTATGATTGATCCCATAAACAGATGTTCATAGGATACGAATCATCCCTTCTAGTTTAATTTGCAGAACTAGGACATCAACATTGAGCAAATGTCATACCAATATTTATAATCATGAAATTTGTTGAAGTTTTAAATCTCGTGTTTCTTGTAAATTCTATGCTTCTAGTTTAATCCAATGAATTACTTAGATATATCCTCATGTACTATTTCTCATATGTAAATCAAGGTGAATCAATTCCCAAGCTAAGCCAAGATGTTACACTTGATAATTTAGAACATTGTTTCAAATAAATTATGTATTATCCATAGACATTACAAAGAAGCCATGTAACACCCGTTTTAGGTACAAATTTAATTTACAAATGTTAATATTATTTTGGGTGGCCACAACGTGGTGGATCCTAACCACGATGAAGCATTTTCTTTTAGGCCGCAGGTTTTAATGGACCACCACGGCATGGCCATGAGGTACCACGGCGTGGCAGCCGGTTTTGGTGAAAGCCTAATCTTTTGGGCGTTGAGCCCTATTTAAAGGACATTATGGCTAAGGTTTCGAGGTCATTTAGCCTCCATCACCCCCCTCAAGCACTAAAACTCTAACCCTACCCTCCATAACTCTTGAAAGTTCATTCTTCATATTTGTTGGCACTTTTGAAGGAGAAGGTACCCTTTGGTGAGGATTATCATCTTGCAAGCAGGATATTCATCTTCAAGCTTCTCTTTTAGACTTGGGTGAGTGTTCAAGACCCAATCTTTTCTTTCCTAGGTTGTTATATCTTGGATTTTGGCCCCATTTCTTCATGTTTGGTGGGTTTTGGAAGGTGAGATCTCATAAAGCTTGAAACTTTATGAATCTCCACGCTATTTGGAGCATTTAACTCATCAGATCTGAAGTAGACTTGAATTTTGAGGCCATACATGGAATCTTGGCCCTTTTTGCCTTTGTTTTTCTCTAAAAATGGAAAGGACATGCATGTACCTAAATATATGATTTTTATGGTCCAGAAGGTGTTGGAAACCCTTCTGGAAAGCTTGGAGAAGTAACCCCTAGGATTAAGTGCTTAATGAGTGGATTGTGATTTATACTTCCATTAAGGACTTAGGGCTTTGGATCTTGACTTATTGTCAAGGTTTAAAGGATAAAGTTGGAAAATTTTCCATCAAGGTTATGGTTTGGACCTAGTCTGAGCTTGGGAACTCCTGGACTAGACTTGAAATCAGCTTAAGGAATTAAGTCAATTTTGACTGATCACCACGACATAGTGGTTGGGATGAGCACACCTGTTTTGTTATATTGCAACCACGACATGGCAATGGATGGCCACGGCGTGACGGTCAGCTGTAGATTGACTTTGACCCAAGTTTAAATTATGGGCGTTTTGGGTATTTTGATTAGTAGTTGGATCTTAAGTGTTTGTGATTGTATAGGTGGCTGGTAGAGTCAACATTCGGGGCAGTATACTGTGTAGCTATTTCTTCAGACTGTGAGGTGAGTTTCCCTCACTGTACTTGTGGGTCGAAGGCACCAATGCCGGCCCACTAGGTTATGTATCCTGGTATATAGGATGATGTTATGCTAGTTATATGATAGATTACTTGTATTTGTGTTAACACGCTGCCGCACACATATTAAACAAATAAATTTATCACTGCTTGGAATGCACTAAAAAGATAGCACAGGGAAGCAGGGTCGAATCCTCAGGGACACAGCCTAAAAGTCAATGCCTTTTTGCATCAGGCACATCTAGTCAAGAAACAGAATATAAAAGGGGGATTTTGAATTAAACTAAAAACTAAAAATGCAGTGATATTAAATTAAACAAAAATCAATAATAAAAACAGTTTCAGTTCTGCTGCGACTTTCCTAATGATGTAACTGATCCAGATCTGATTATTTAAGATGCGTTCTTTCTAAGCTGGTACTGAGAAAAACTAACAAGCTCTAGTAATTTCTCTTGTACCTAAACTAGTTAATCAAAACAAGCTCTTCAATTAACCCTAACTTTTTACTATTCAATTAAATAAGCTCTTAATTAAATCAGAAAAGTTGCATTAAGTTCTTTGTAAAATTCCCAGCAATACCCAATACTTCTCACAAGCTCGGAAGCGTAAAGATATGATTTTTACAGATTATATCAGAGTTAAATCCCAAAACGGAACCAATCTGATACTTGTTACTTTTAGCAATTTATTAGAACAATTACGAATTCTATTAATTGATTAACTAGAATGATAAAAACCCTAGCTAGGTGATCAGACTAACAAGAATTCAAATCAAACATTCATTAAGCTCAAAACTGAAGAATCTAGATAGAAACACAAATCAAAAACCAGATCTGATGATCAATCACATGAAAAGTACTTGTCTTTGCAAAACTGAAAACTAAGGTTTTAGCCAGACATGGCTAAAATCTGATAAAAACAAATGAAAAGAGACATCAAACAACTAATCTTACTAATCTACTTGAAGAAGATGATCCACAGTCTTCAGATCTTCAGAAATCGTTTAAATCGGAGAAGAAACGCCTCCAAAATCATATTTTCGTCGTCTAGAACCTATGGAATCACCAACTTAGGTTACATGGATGCTATCAGGGTCTATTTATATGTCCAGCAGCAAAAACGGTGCACATGCGATCGCATGTAGACAACCTGCGATCGCAGGTTTTGAAGAAAACGCGTCTCGTGCCTTTTTAATGAAGTAGGATGCTATTTTGACACTTTTTGGCCAACCTGCGATCACATGTACATAACCTGCAATCGCAGGTATTGAGTTTTCACTCCCGGATGAATTTTGGGCACTAAAAAACCTCGAATCCATGCTGCGACCTAACCTGCGATCGCAAAAAGGCCCCACGCGATCGCATGAAGGCAACCTGCGATCGCATGTTGTGCCTAAGACGTCCGAAATTTCGTCTACTTTTCAGATCATTTTGAATCGCGTCAATCGGAGTTGCGGTTCTCGAGATATGGTCAAAATACTGAGAGGGGGTCAAAGCTGCCAGCAATATCCTTTAACTTTAGATTGCATATTCTATCTTCGTGTGATCAATTAGATCAAATGTTTCTTGACCAAAGCATCTTCCAATCATTCCGCAACATACTCCATAAGTTCCAAGCTCCATTTTAAGCTCCAAACGCGCATCCAACTGCTCCCAAAGCACTGTTCCACTCGAACTATCTGAAATTGAAATAAAACATAAGCAGTATGGGAATTCTAACTAAAGACATGAGCTGAACATTATTTAAATAAATGGCATGCAAATGTACAAAATATGATGCTAAAATGATAACAAAAACTACCCTATAAGATGCAAAATATGGCATCTAACAATTTGCTAAATATGTTCTTATGTTTATCTATTGTATATGTTGACATATTGTGGTTGGGTTGAGGCGGTCTTGCTTTGTGTTGAAGGGAAAGACACCCGGGGTAGTCCAGATAGGTTGTAGGCCTTGTGAGGCGGTCCAGTCAATCCAAAGGCTCGTTGAGCGGTCCAGATAGGATGTAGGACCTGCGAGGCAGTCCAGTTAAGCTGAAGGCTCATATTTGCATGCTATTGATTGTTATGTTGTGTGATGGTACTTTGGGGGAACTTACTAAGCTTTGGTTTACATTTTTAGTGTATTGTTTCAGGTACTTCAGAGGATCATGGGAAAACGAAGACCTGAGCGTGCCCATTTTCTTGTTTTTATGACATTAGATCTTGGGATACTATGATTATGATCATACTTTTGAAACAATGGTTTTTGTAAACACTTTATGGTTAAGGGATGTTTTTGAAAAATTTAAATTTCTATGATTTTTGGGATGTTACAAGTTGGTATCAACGCCTTGGTTTGAGAGAATTGGATGAACATTCGTGTGAATCCAGACTCAAACTAAGGAACTGCAAAAGTTTTAAAACGGTTTTCAAAATTGTTTTGAAAAGTAGCCAAGGAAGGATGTGATGTGTACGATCAACCAGAGCAAGAAAGTATACCCCAAGTTACCCACACTATTATTTGATATAATGTTTATGGTAGGACACCATGCTAGTGGTAGGCTAGGATCTTCAGGATTTGCATGATAGAATTACATGATGTATGGGGCCTGATAGCCTAGGAGTGCTTCTTGTATGAGATTGAAATCAATACTATAGTCGTTTAGTGTGTACTGATGGGTTTTTGAGCATTCTAACACTTCCTAAGTGTACATGCAACCCTAATAACCTTGAATCTATGTTTTCTCTATATACATGCAAATTTCTTTTTCAAGGTTATTTCCTAACTAGCATGGCATGGAGATTACATAAAACATAAAATCTAGTAGAAATACATACCTTGTTGTTGCTTGGATTCCTTCAAGACTTTGTGAGCCTAGCACCCCAAATGTTGTGCCTCAAATGCTTCACACAACACCACAAGACTTGGAATAACTTGAGAGAATACTTCTAGCACTCAAAATCGGTTATGCCCTCTCTCGTAACACTAGGTCACGATTTTGCTAGCCATATGGTTCCTTTTATAGTGTTGTCACAATTAGGGTTTACACATGAATGCCCTTAATTGTCATGACTCTTGATTTCTCATGACCCATGGGTTTGTAACTCCCATGGACTATCCATGGAGCTCCATATGGTTATAACCAAACCCATAAACCATGGATCATTAATCCACCATAAAAGAATTGATGATTGTCATAATCAACCCTATATATTTAATTAGTCTCACTTTGATCACCAAATTAATACTAGATTAATACTTGATCAATACTAATTAAATAATACTATTATTAATATATTAGAACTTATAATATATTAATAATCATAAGTGCCTTATTCTGTCATTTAGTCTATCCAAGTATTGCAATGCCATGCAACCCAAATGGACCATGCCGGGTCGGGTCAAGTTCATACCAAATAAAGTTATGGACTTAGACACTATATCCAACAGTCTCCCACTTGGATAAGTCTAATAACTATATTTGCAAATATGACTTCAAAATCCGACTAGCAATCGTAGCTCTTTCAAAGTCTCTCAGAACTGAGATGATGATGATACGCCATTTAAGATAAGTGATCATATAATCCTCTGTTCTCATGATATCAGCCGGACAAACACATGGAACATGGTCTTACTTATTGTCCAGCATTTGTTTCTCGATCTCTGATTTGTTTCGACAAAGAACTAAATTGAACACATCAATTAGGTTCTGACCGGGCCCGGTACATAAGTCAAAACCAAATCATCGAGGGGCCCAGATATCGCTTCTATTTCTAGAAGGAACAGATAAACTTCGACTGATATGCTTGTACTAACTACTTGTTGAATTATTCACAAAGGCACGTTTTATAACATCGAGTTACCAATGCGTTTTCGTACAATCAATGAATAACCAACTCATAGTCAACAACTCATATCTCTAGGTTTGAAGATTTATATGATATTACCGTCTCACGATCACTCGAGATAAATTCCATGAAGTGATGCAAGTGAGCGTGGGTTGAATCCAATACTCAGCCCTTATGAGTACTCATGAATGTTGTATCAACCATTGCATTGTCTAAAGCACTTTAGACAAATCATACAAGCCAAATTCATGACAGTCTTGATTCATATCTACTTCCAACATATGACTGACTGTGGATGGTTTGAATAATATGATATATACCATAACATAATTATTCTGGAAGTCAAAACATGCAAAGTGAAACACAAGAATAATACTAATCTTATATGGCCCCAACACTTTGAGTGTAAATAAAAACACCTTTTATTTAAGCACCATATTGATTACTCATTATTTATGTTTCGATTAATCAACTTTATGCTTGAATTAAAACATTAGTTGTCCCATGCTCCAAGCATGTACACTATGGTTTTCCAAACAACAATTATGCCATACTCCAAGTATGCATACTATGTTTACATATGGTCCTCTCTTTGTGAAATAGATCAATTGACAATATTCCATTGATGCTCATTTCACAATTCCAATCCTTGTTGTAAATGAAAGAATACCAAACTCTTGCCATTTACTGTAATCTGTTAGATTCTAAACTTATATGCAATGATCCCCTTGTAATGACTATGCACAGAAGTCACAAAGACTTGACAACAGACATTACAGGATATTTCAATGGAAAGCAATTCCATGAAGTCTCAAATTCAAAGTACATTCCTTTGAACATCCTTCTTGCATTAAGTTCTCTAATCTTACACAGATTCAAAAGGTAACTTCCACCTATGGAAACAATTCCATATTCCTTCTTGCATTAAGTTCTCTAATCTTACACAGATTCAAAGAGTAACTTCCAATTGTCCATGAGTAACCAATCTTTGGTAAACCTCAAACTGTCCTCGACAATTTTGCTTAATCATTTTAGTCATTTCCAGTTCTATTCCTTTTTTTCCATCTTAATGCCCTAGGCATTTGGAAAATTTAGAATGGATGAATATTATAGCACATGTAATCAAACTTATACCCAAAGCATATGGGACATGATTTATGCTATAAAATTTTTTATTTGCCATGTTTTCATAATTCGAACTATGAAGAGGGATGCCGTAATCATAATCGAATTTTGAGAACGCAACATATATAGAAATTCCTTATGTTGAACAATTCCAACATAACATTCACATATATCCGCAACATATATAGAAATTCCTTATGTTGAACAATTCCAACATAACATTCACATATATCCTTGACTAAAGTTGATAAAACTCAATCTAAGCTGGTAAAATTGGAATGAAGTATAAAATCCTCTCCCTTAATTATAGCAAACAACTTTTCAAAGCAAATTGAAACTTTTGTTTTCTATAATTAACATTGCTAACCTGCAATATTTAACATAATCGTCATGCTCCCACTAGCATAATGATTACCAACATAACACTTTATGCTCCCACTAGCTTTGACATGTACTCAGAAATCAACTGGACTTCTAGAAATCCATACTTTATTGACTTTCTTACCAAAGTTCATATTTCTGATACTAGATTGCTTTGATAAGACTTTATCAAAAACATACACCTTTCCTTAGATAGCTCACATGTTTGTCTAGACCTTTTGCAATTCTCACTAGTTAGTGTGCCGGTTAACCACACACGCTCCACTAACTATATGAGAATGCAAATATCACAACCGCTATCTACTTAAAATCTTCTTAGTGGAAGCGTTTCCTCACCATCATTTTCATGAATCGAAGAGAAACCTTATGACACTTAGATTTTATGGTGTATGTGTTCCTATCCATGTGAATTTGTCATAACCATAATCACAGGACTAGGTTAGTGACACTTCCAAATTCATATGGACTGAACTTGTGCAATCTTAATTTCTTGCCACCTGGTAGCACAATGCCCACCATTGCTTCCGGGTTGTTATGCAAACAATTGAGAACTCATAGAACTCACAAGCATAATCAACTTTCAACTGGAATAGACACAGAAACAAGAATATGTCAACACGATAGGTTACAAACCTCAAGTCGTGGGCTAGTGATTAACAAAACTCTTGATTTAGTTCTTGAAACTATTTCAGAATCATTTAGAATCCCACTATCCTCTTGACATATAAGACTTCTCTTTGTCAAGAACCATTCCTTGACAATACAAATATTCAAGAGCTAGTGCGGATTCTTATCAAGTTAAACACTTCTCAGTATTGGTCTTAGCTGGTCTTTGTTTTATCCAAAACATCACAACTTACCAATCTCAAATGTACAAGAATAGGAAACATCTTACTCTACATTTGACAAGTGTTATGAACTTTCTAAAGACTATGTCACTCAAGTTACAATCTTGGAGTATAACTCCAGGATTTGTTTTTGGCACGAAGTATGAATTATCTTTTGATTTAACCATTTCAACAATTCACGATTCCTCTCCTCAGGCAACAAACACACTAAAGTGTCCTTAGAGGATCAATTGTGATATGGTTCCATAATCACTAAGATAATCATAAAACAAAATACACAAGTACTCTCCCATCTCTTCAGATTGGAGAAAATTTTATCTTTCTGTCTTATTTGATTCTTCTTATTCATTCTGCCATACATTGAAACTTTTCCAATGTTTCAGAATTACACTTAAACTCGTAAGCATAACCATATTTACTAAACTTTAGTAAATCATAACGAATAATCTTATCTACCTTTGTGGTGGACCTGACCAGCACACAACCAAGTGTACCCAATCATTTAGTCCTTCACTTCACTCACATGTACATGTGAACAAGGAATTAGTCTTAATTTCCCAAAGACGAAAACCTCTCATTCATCATACAATACAAGTTGCATGATTCCAAGTTTCTATCTAACTGAAACTTGGGCGATGAGAATCTTTCCTTATTTGGTAAATTATGATACTACCACAAATGAAAGAATCAAATCCATTTTCAAATATTGCTATTAATGGAAACATATAATCAACAATTTTTCACAAATGCCATTGTAAGGATACTTAAAATAAATAAAATCAAAACTTTTCTTTATTTTAAAACTTTGCGGAAAACTTATCCTTACAACCCATATGAAAACCTTGTTGTTATCTATTCTTAAGCAATATGTCTCAACTCTTAAGTAATAGCTCAAAATTCTGATCACCGAACCATGCGATCAAAATCCCTCTTCGCGATCAGAATCAGCATATACTTCCTTTAAGTTTCTTCACTTTTCTTTGATTCTTAAAACATCAACATGTGACCCAGTCACATCATGCAATAAGAATCTCAGAATAGAAACTTAATAGAGTTAGACAATGGACTTTACCTGAAGTAGAGTCAAACATTTGACTTTACTATCCTTATGGACTTTTAGGTAAATTTGGCAGCTTCGCAACCAATGCCCTTCCTTTGGCAACAAAAACATATGGACTCTTTGGAAACGGTACACATGACTATCACAGACTTAGCCTTTCTCTTTACCATTTGGTCAACCGAGTTGACTATGGCCAATCCCTTTCAATTGGGAAGAGAAAGTTTTTCTAGACTTCCAATGTTACCATTGTCAATGTCCATGGAAGTTTGGGAAGTTGATCTTCCAATCAAATTTTGCTTTACCAATGCTCCAAATCATTGCTGATTCAGCATCATCAAGCAAATAGGTAAGATCATTAAGGGTCATGTCGTGATCTGTTATCAGGGAGTGACCAAGTCAACAGCCAGCTACCTTGAGACTTCGACACCCGACTCTCCCGGCTTGTCAATATGTGACTTAATCTCCAAGACCTAAGCACATATAGACTTTGTTTGCCAATAGGGATTGAGTGACTTAGAACTTATCATGTCTTGAAACTTGTGGGATAGGGAGATTTATTGGAGTAGGTGGAGGAAGTGAAGTATGATTTTCAGTCCCACTAATGCATAACAAAGGGATTGATCTTTCACCTTGATTGCCATTCGGGATATCATCTTCATTAGAAAGCTTATTCCTAAAGATTTGGGAAGACCATAGTTGTCTAAACTAGACATCTATAATGGGAGAAATTCAAGTTAGTTGATTTAAAGTCCTTAATATAACACCCAATATGAAATATTAAGGCTAGGACCCAATAACCTATTTATAACTGGAAGAGGGATGCCGTAATCCAAATTATAAAATAGTTAAAGGTAGGTAAATGACGATTTACCAATTTCCACCATGAAAAACGAAATATAATTAAGTTTTAATTGGATTTGAAACTCCTAGATCTTTTGAGATACATTGAACTTTCAATGGCATGTTTGAATCTCGATTGTGCCCTCTCAAGTTTGTGACTGGGATGCCGAGGATCACAAACAAGGTGTGAATAACCATACAAATTGACTTGGTACCCTCAACAATATTACCTAATCGATGTGCCGGTTAACCACACACGCTCCACCGATCTATAATAAAGTCAAGTTACCCTTTGACACTCTTACTAGTCCATGTTAGTGTGCCGGTTAACCACACACGCTCCACTAACGACTTGGTAAGGTACAAAGTGTAATTTTATGGGCTAGCACCAATTTCACATTTTCCTAAAGTAACTAAGATTGGGAATTTATAATGTATAGTTACTTTATAATTCATTATACTTTTAATGAGAATTTAAAGTCGTATCCTACCCGTTCGGCTAACGACCCTCCACCGATCAAGGAAGCGGTGGGTGAGAGTGGACACCCATTAAGTCACCATTTTATAGGCAACAACCTTATACCCCCCTTATAGACCGGCTTCGTGAATGAGGCCTACTAACGGTAAGAATGACATATTCTTATACACATCTATATAATAAAATTATAATAATAGTATAAGTGTTGATTTTTAAACTTTTTTAAAAATCAAAGGTTTAATTTGGAATTAAAGTGTAAGGCTTTTCAAATTCCAAAACTTGAGGGCAAGAATTGAAACTATTCCAAGTCTCTTCAATTTGTAACTTATGAGTTTTAATGGTTCATAAAAATGAAGACTCTTCATTTTATGAAACCTCTTTAGTTCTTTAATTACAATTTAAAGAAGTGACTTTTGGTTATCCATAACTTGAGGACAAGTTATGGACACCATCATTGCCATTAAGATCATAAATTAAACACACATGGAGGTTACACATAATTCCTATGATCTTCTAAAAACTCATAAGAACACAAATTCATGTCAAGCAATTTCAAGAAAATCATATAAACATATACAATACTTGAAAATTGATAAAGGTCATGTAAAATGGGTTAACATAATCATTATCATTTTGAAAAACAGATTTTACAAGTCCAAAACAGATTGGGATAATGATCTTAATCCATTTCCAGCAACAAAACTCGAAAAAACTGCCCAACACGCTCCTACTCGCCGAGTGCATTATTCTACTCGTCGAGTAGGATGAATTTGTTCATGGACTCGGCGAGTCCTCCCCATGGACTCGGCGAGTCCAGTCGTCAGAGTGCAGAATTTTCGATTTTTAAGCAGTTTTGCATCAAGTATACAGAAAACAATCCTAGGCTCTGATACCACTGATGGGTTTTTGAGCATTCTAACACTTCCTAAGTGTACATGCAACCCTAATAACCTTGAATCTATGTTTTCTCTATATACATGCAAATTTCTTTTTCAAGGTTATTTCCTAACTAGCATGGCATGGGGATTACATAAAACATAAAATCTAGTAGAAATACATACCTTGTTGTTGCTTGGATTCCTTCAAGACTTTGTGAGCCTAGCACCCCAAATGTTGTGCCTAAAATGCTTCACACAACACCAGAAGACTTGGAATAACTTGAGAGAATACTTCTAGCACTCAAAATCGGTTATGCCCTCTCTAGTAACACTAGGTCACGATTTTGCTAGCCATAGGGTTCCTTTTATAGTGTTGTCACAATTAGGGTTTACACATGAATGCCCTTAATTGTCATGACTCTTGATTTCTCATGACCCATGGGTTTGTAACTCCCATGGACTATCCATGGAGCTCCATATGGTTATAACCAAACCCATAAACCATGGATCATTAATCCACCATAAAAGAATTGATGATTGTCATAATCAACCCTATATATTTAATTAGTCTCACTTTGATCACCAAATTAATACTAGATTAATACTTGATCAATACTAATTAAATAATACTATTATTAATATATTAGAACTTATAATATATTAGTAATCATAAGTGCCTTATTCTCTCATTTAGTCTATCCAAGTATTGCAATGCCATGCAACCCAAATGGACCATGCCGGGTCGGGTCAAGTTCATACCAAATAAAGTTATGGACTTAGACACTATATCCAACATGCACATCATAGTTGTACATAACTAAGATTTTATAGTCTGAGAATGTTTGATTTAGCTTTATTTCCTGTTCTTGTCTAATTAAGGGCTTATGGTAGGATCAAGTATTCGACTGTTTATTGGATTCAGTGTTATATATGATTAGCAAGCACGAGTGGCTGAAGGGTTGGTGGAAGTTTCATGGGTGAGTAGGTGTGTGAGAAGACGGTCATATGAGGCGTGATTAACCACTCTCTAGGGAATGGGGATAGAATATGTGCGTATCCTAGTTTTTGTATTTGTTTTAGATGGTTGTGATGATCTTTGAGACAAATACGGGTAGGTGTGGAAGGTAGTATGGGCCTGTATTACTGAAAGCACATGACCCGTATGCGTATCAAGAAAGTCAGAAACCCCAAAGGTTTCATTTGTCTAGAATGGTTTTTATGGTATGAATTATGGAATTTCTGATTTATTTTGATTTATTTTCAGTATGATGTTCACGAGGGGATCAAGTTTTGGATCTGGAGCGGGTGGACAGGATATGCCAGGATTGACTGATGATTGGATTCGGGAGATCATCGCCACTAAGGTGGCTGCTACTGTCTGGAGGTCTACACCAGAGATGTTTGGGTCTATCAAGACCGTCGTGATTGGACTTTTCGATGATCGATATGCTGCACTTTCTGAGGCTGCTGTTGCTGCAGCTACTGCAGATATTACTGCCATAGGGGTTCGTGGGGAGAGAGCTTTCCAGTACCTGGACTTTGACAATACGAAGTCCCTGAAGTTTGATGGGGTGCGGGACCCGATTGTGGCAATGAGGTGGTTGTCTGATATGGATGGTTGTTTCTTCACATGTTCTTGCCTTGTTGGCCAGAAGGTCAAGCGCCCCCTGAACCTTCTCCGGTCAGGTGTGAAGGATTGGTGGAGATTGGTGATTAGCTCTTACACTCCCGAGCGGAGAGCTGATGTTACTTGGGAGCAGTTTTCTGAGATGTTCCGCACGAGGTATGTTCCATTGGTGGGGAGGGAGAGGTTGGCTCAGGAATATCTGGATCTGAGACAGGGGACTAAGACGGTGATGGGGATCACCAAGATGTTTACTGATAGGGCTCTCTTCTTCCTTGAGTTTGCTGCTTCTGAGCAGGATCAGATGACCTGGTACTTGAGCATGCTCAAGACGGATATCTGCCAGTTCGTGTCCACCCAGAGGCATGGTACTCTCGCTGAGCTTCAAGAGGCCGTGAGGAGGCGGGAGACTGAGATAGAGCTCCAGGCGAGGGAGCTGAGGCAGACTCATGTTCAGTCTCAACCTGCAGTGAAGTGGCTCAAGCCCGCTGATTCGAGATCTGTGGGATAGAGGTGCCGCACTTGTGGCAAGTACGCCAAGGTTCACAATGGTGCTTGTGGATCTTTATCTGGATGCCACAAATATTGCAAGGAGGGGCATTATGAAAAGGATTGTCGTCAGCAGGCCCCAATACTGCGCACCAGGATCTGTTACCACTGTGAGCAGGTTGACCATATTAAGGCCAACTGTCCCTTGCTCACCGTGAGGCAGGTGTAGGCTCCAGCACCGACCACCTTGAGGATCACAAATGGGTGCCAGGGTATGGCGGAGCCCCCGAGGGCTTGAGGTCGTGCTTTCTAGCTCACAGTAGAGGAGGCCAGGGCGGCGCCTGACGTTGTTACTAGTATGTTTCTGTTTATCATTTTGTCAGTTATTTTATGGTACACTTATATTTATGATTCTTCTAGGTACCTTCTTAGTGAATTCCTTGTCTGCTCTTGTGCTTTTCGACTCGGGTTCGTGTCGGTCCTTTGTATCTCGGTCTTTTAGTAGGAGCTTTGATACGACTCTTGTAGAGTTGGAGTGTCAGTTGCAGGTTTCTTTCGCTAACGAACACGGGGTTTCAGCATTGAATGTTTATGAGGGTTGTGTATTGGAGATTTTCAGAGTGCCTTATCCGATTGATCTGATTCCTATTCCCATGAGGGATGTATGTGTGATAGTAGAGATGGATTGGCTGAGAAAGTGTTGGTCTATGAGTGACTGTGAGGGTTAACGGATGGCGGTTCAAACCCCAAGTAGGGGAGAATTAGTTATTTATGGAGAGGGTACTAGGATTGGGCCAGCCTTTTGTTATGCTGCCAGGGATCGACAGTATATTCAACATGGTTGTATGGGTTATCTTGCGTATGTGGTTGACACTCGAGCTGGGAAGCAGGTTTCATTTTTAGATGTGCTTGTCATTAGAGAGTTTGTTGATATGTTTCCTTAGGAGTTACCCGGTGTGCCTCCTGAGAGGCAGGTTGAGTTTAGGATTGATTTGATTCCGGGTGCAGCTTTGATTGCCAAGGCGTCGTACCGATTGGCACCACCTGAGATATATAAGTTGTCCTCCCATCTTCAGGAGGTTAATAGGCAAGAAGTTTATTAGACCGAACAGTTGGCCATGGGGAGCACCGATTTAGTTATTCAAGAAGAAGGATGATTCACACCGGATGTGCATTGATTACCAGGAGTTGAACAAGTTGACGGTGAAGAACCGTTACCCACTTCCACTGATTGATGACCTCTTTGATCACTTGTAGAGTGAATCTTGGTTCTCCAAGATCGATTTGGGGTTGGGTTATCATCATATAAGGGCTATAGAGGAGGATGTGCCGAAGACCACGTTTTAGACACGTTAGAGTCACTACGAGTTCGTGGTGATGCCATTCGGGCTCACCAATGCGCCTGCAACGTTTATGGACTTGATGAATCGAGTATGCAGGACAATGCTCGATCGATCGGTCATTGTTTTCATTGATGATATATTGGTGTATTCTAAGACGTGAGAGCAACATGAGGAACACCTTCGATAGCTTTTGGGAGTTTTAAGGCGAGAACGACTGTATGCGAAGTTCTCGAAGTGTGAGTTTTGGTTACGAGAGGTCCAGTTCTTAGGTCATCTCGTCAACCAGAATGGGATTTGGGTTGATCTGGCCAAGATTAAGATTGTGATGCAGTGGGAGGTTCCGAAGCCTCCCTCAGAGATCAGGAGTTTCTTGGGATTAGTAGGGTATTATCGAAGATTTATTTAGGATTTCTTGAAGATCCTGGTACCCCTCACTTGTTTGACGAGGAAGGGCGTGGATTTCCGCTGGGGGCCTGAGAAACAAAAGTTGTGTGAGGCTGCAGTGTTGACCCTCCCGGAGGGTGTTAAGGATTTTGTTTTCTATTATGATGCATCCATCACTGGTTTGGGGGCGGTTCTTATGCAGTGTGGAAGAGTCATTACATATGCTTCTAGGCAGCTGAAGCCCCATGAGGGTCGGTATCCGACACATATTTAGAGTTAGGGGAAGTAGTGTTTGCCCTCAAGATTTGTTGACATTATCTATATAGGGTTCGGTATACCATCTACATGGACCAAAAGAGTTTGATATATCTCATGGATCCGCCCAATCTAAACATGAGACAACGCATATGGCTTGATGTAGTAAAAGGATTATCACTGTGAGATTCTGTATCACCCAGGGAATGTGAATGTGGTCGCTGATGCTTTGAGCCGCAAAACGACTAGTTCTGCTACTGAGAGCCTATATATGAGGATATCGATTGAGTCGTAATTATTGGATTTGATTAGGGAGGCTCAAGCTGAGGGAGTCAAGAAGGAGAATTGGAAGAAGGAGAGCTAAGGGGAGAGATTGACAGGTTTATTACTGACCGCCGTGGATTATTGACCCGGTATGGTCGGGTATGTTGGATTAGGTGTCTAAGCCCATAACTATAATTGGTATGTACTTGACCCGAGAGTAGCATGGTCCATTTGGGTTGCATATCATCAGGACAATTTGTTAGGATGGTCTTTTAAGAGGTTATTTATGGTTTATTAATATATTATAAGTTCTAATATATTAATATGAAATCATATGATTTAATTAGTATTGATCAAGAATTAGTTTGGAATTAATTTAGTGATCAAAGGAGACTAATTAAATCAATGGGGACTAATTGTATAAATTAGTTATATTTATATGTTGGGCTTATGATCCATGTTGGACTAAGTTTATGTATGGATACATAAAAAGTTAGGCCACATGAACCATGGAGCATAAACCCATGGGTATGGGATTAGGGTTAACCCATGACCTTTGGAATCCTACATATAAATATGTTACTCCATAGCCAAAATCACTACTAATGTATTCTTGGAGAATATGGACGATTTTGGTGGCTAGGATTCTCTCTCAAAATGTCATCCTTTGTTCATGGTGTGTTGTGATTCCATTTGAGGTATTTCATACTATTGGTGCTAAGTTCTTAAAGGCCAAATACTACAAGTTCTACAAGATACACAAAGAGGTAAACTCCTAACTAGTATTTTATGTTGTTTATGTCATTTCTATGCTAGTTGTAGGCTTAAAGCTTTGGAAACAATATTGCATGTATAATTAGAGAAAACATAGATCCAAAGCTTTTAGGGTTATATGTGCACCATAGGATGTTGTAGTATACTAATACCCTTGATGTTTTATAAGTTTTCAAAGTGAAAAAATCGAAATATTTGCCTTTTGCCCAGTGAACTCACCGAGCCTACTGGGTGACTCGCAGAGTAGCATGCATTTTTCCTTGGACTCGTCGAGTCCAGTATGGGGCTCGACGAGTTGGCAGTCCAGACAACAAAATTTCGAGTTTTTTGGCCTGTTTTGGATTAGAATCATTACCACAAAATGTTTTTGTTCATAAAATTTGATTTTGTTGTTTTGGTAATGATGATTCTCTTCCAATTAATAGATAATTGTCAAGGTTTCAAGAATTGTATTAGTTTATATGATTAGGCTAATTTCTTAAACTTTGTTTGATATGAATTATCTTAATTTATGAGTTTATTTTTTATCAATAGAAAGTTGTATGATGATAGTTATTGTTCAAAGTTTGATCTAAAATGTTCTTGATATGAATTTTGTAACTTGTCCTCAAGTTACATGAAAAGTCTCATTCAAGAATTTTAAAACTCATAAAGTTCCATAGGTTATGAAAATGAAGAGTCTTATTTTCTTAAATGATTTTAAAGTCTTCCATAACTTGTCCTCAAGTTATGGAACTTGAAGAGTTTTTTCATTAAACCACTTTAAACTCAAAAGTTATGGAATCCAAAAGTTTTTGAAAAGTTCAAAACTTGCCATCAAGTTTTGGAATTTGTAAATGTAAAAGTCTAACTTTTGAAACATTTAATTCCAAACCCTAGACATTTAAAGTTTAAAATTCTACCCTTATACTATTATAATATTATAGGTTTAATATTTATATATATGTATAAGAACAAAGTCAGTCTTACCGTTAGTAGGGCTCATTCACGAAGCCGGTCTATAAGGGGGGTATAAGGTTACTGCCTATAAAATGGCAGTTTAATGGGTGTCCACTCTCACCCACCGCTTCCTTGGCTGGTGGAGGGTCATTAGCCGAATGGGTAGGATAGGACACTAATTCTCCCTTTATTAAAAGTATAATGATAAATATAAAGTAACTAAACTTTTATTAAATTCCCAATCTTAGTTACTTTAGGAAACATGTGAATTTGGTGCTAACCCATGAAATTGCACTTTGCACCTTGTTAATTCGTTAGTGGAGCGTGTGTGGTTAACCATCACACTAATATGGGACTGACAGTGCATGGCAAAGGGTAGATTGATGTTAATCATAGGTTAATGGAGCGTGTGTGGTTAACCGGCACATTGATTAGGTGGTTGTAACATTGAGTGTACCAAGCTAATTTGCATGGTTATGCACACATTGTTTGTGATCCTTGGCATCTCAGTCACAATGTTGAAGGGCACAATCGAGATTTAAACATGCCATTGAATTGTTCAATGAATCTCAAAGGATCTAGGAGTTTCAATCCAGTTAAAACCTAATGATCAATTTCGTTTTTCGTGGTGGAAATTGGTAAATCGTCATTTACCTACCTTCAAATATTTTGAAGTTCGGATTACGGTATCCCTCTTTCGAATTGTAAAGTATTGTGTTGGGTCCTAGCCTTAATATTTCATGTTGGGTGTTATATTAAGGACTAAAATCAACTAAACTTGAATTTCTCCCTCATAAATGTCTAAGTTCAGACAACTATGGTATTTCCCAAATCTTTTGAAAAAACTTTCTTTATAAAGATGATTTTCCACAAGGCAATCAAGGTGAAAGATTAATCCCTTATTTGTGCTTTAGTGGAACTTCACTTCCTTCACCTCCTCCAATAATTCTCCCTAAACCACAAGTTCTAGGTCACTCAAAGCCCTATTGGCAGGAAGGAAAGTCTGTATGTGCTCACGTCTTGGAGATGAAGTCACATATTGACAAGTTGGGAGAGTTGGGTGTCGAAGTCTCAAGGAAGTTGGCTGTTGACTGGGTTCTTCAATCACTTCCTAAGTCATATAGCGGGTTCCCTTTAGGACTACTATATGCGAGACCACGACATGACCCTTATTGATCTAACATATTTGCTTGTTGCTGCTGAATCAGCAATGAGTTGGTGCACTGGTAAAGCAAATTTGATTGGAAGGTCTACTTCCCAAACTTCCATGGACATTGACAATGGTAACATTGGAAGTCCAGAAAAGCTTTCTCTTCCCAATGGAAAGGGATCGGTCATGGTCAAGTCGTTTGACCAAATGGTAAAGAGAAAGGCTAAGTCTGAGATAGTCCCGTGTACCATTCCAAAGAGTCCATATATTTCTATTGCCAAGAGAAGGGGCATTGGTTGCGAAACTGCCGTATCTACCTGAAGGACCACAAGGATGGTAAAGTCAGAGTGTATGTCTCTGCTTCAGGTAAGTCCACTATCTAACTCTATTAAGATCCTATTTGGATATGCTTAATACATGATGTAATGTAATTACATTTTGATGTTTTGAAGAATCGAAGAAATGAAAGGAAGCTTAAAATAAGAGTATGCTAAGTCTGATCGCGAAGAGATGGATTTCGATCTCATGGTTTGATGATCAGATTTGTGAGCTGCTGCTTAAGAGTTATGATAGATTGCTTAAGAACAGATAACAACATATTTTCACTTGTATTTGCATTGTAAGGATAAGTTTTCCGCAATTTTTATGAATAAAGAAAAATTTTGAAATTTATCTTATTTTAAAAATTTTCTTATAATGGCATTTGTGGAAAATTGTTGTTTATATGTTTCCATTGATATCAATATTGGAATATGGATTTGATTCTTTCATTTCTGGTAATGTCAAAATTTACCAAGTAAGGAAAGATTCTCATCACCCAAGTTTCAATTGGATAGAAACTTGGAATTATGCAACTTGTATTGTATGATGAATGAGAATTTTCATCTTTGGTAAATTAAGACTAATTCTTTGTTCACATGTATATGTGAGTCAAGTGAAGGACTAGGGGATCGGGTACACTGGGTGTGCGCTGGTCAAGATCCACCACAAAGATCAATAAGACTATTCGTCATGATCTACTAAAGTTTAGTAAACATGGTTATGCTTACAAGTTTAAGTATAATGCTGAAACATTGGAAAAGGTTCAATGTATGTCAGAACGAATGAGAAGAATCAAATTAGGTAGAAAGATAAAAGTTTCTCCAATCTGAAAAGATGGGAGAGTACTTTAGTATCGTGTTTTATGATCATCTTAATGTTTATGGAAAAAACATATCACAATTGATCCTCTAAAGACATCTTAGTGCATTTGTATGGCTAAGAAGAGGAATCGTGAATTGTTGAAATAGTTTAAATCAAGAAGATGAGTCATACTTCGTTAACAAGTCTTAGAGTCATACTCCAAGATTAAGCCTTGGGTGACATAATCTTAAGAAAGGTTTATAACACTTATCAAATGTAGAGTAAAATGTTTTCTACTCTTGTACATTTGAAATTGGTAAGTTGTGATGTTTTAGATAGAACAAAAACCAACTAAGGCCAATTGTGTGAAGTGTTTGTCTTGATAAGAATCCGCACTAACTCTTGAATATTTGTTTTGTCAATGAATGGTTCTTGACAGAAAGTGTTATATGTCAAGAGGTCAGTGGGAGTCTTAAATATCTTGAAAGTTTCAAGAACTAATCGAGAGTAAATCTATTGTTAAACCCTAGCACATGACTTAAGGTTTGTAACCTATCGTGTTGATATATTCTTATTTCTATACCCATTCCAGTTAAAGTTGACTATGTATGTGAGTTCCATGAGTACTCAATTTTTTACACGACAACCTGGAAGCAATGGTAGGCCTTTGTGCTACCAAGTGGCAAGAAATTAAGATTGAACAAGTTCAGTCCATATGGGTTTGGATTTTTCACTAACCATGTCTTGTGATTATGGTTGTGACTAATTCACATGGATAGGAACATACACACCATAAAATCTAAGTTTCATGAGGTTTCTCTCCGATTCATGAAAATGATGGTGAGGAAACGCTTTCACTAAGTAGATTTTAAGGAGATAGCAGTTATGATATTTGCATTCTCAAATTTGATTATGATTACGGCATACCTTTTCATAATTCAAATTGTGAGGAATGGCAAAAAGTCTAAACATTTGAGACTTATTGTTGTAAGTTCTTAAATTATTTACACACACATGTGAGCTATCTAAGGAAAGGTGTATAAGTTTGAGAAGCCTAGATAAAGTCTTATCAAAGCATCTCGTATCAAAAATCTGAACTTTGGTAATGAAACTCAATAAGTATTGATTTCTAGAAGTCCAGCTGATTTCTAGGTACATGTCAAAGCTAGTGGGAGCATAAATGTTATGCTAATAAAAGTAATGATTATTATGCTAGTGGGAGCATAATAAATTATGATGAATGTTGCAAGTTAGCAATGTTAATTATAGAAAACAAAAGTTTCAATTCGCAAGTTGTAGGGTTTGAAAAGTTGTTTTACTATAATTAAGGGAGAGGAATTCACACTTCATTTCAAATCTAAAAGCTTAGATTGAGATTTTAATCAGATTTAGTCAAATATAAATATGAATGTTATGTTGGAATGGTTCAACATAAGGAAATTCTATATATGGATGTGTTAATTGCATTCTCAAAATTCGACTATGATTACGACATCCCTTTTCATAATTCGAAAGATGAAAATATGGCAAATAGAAATATTATAGCAAAAGACTAGTCAAGTATCATGTCTTTATGTAAGACATCATGAATCGTGTCCTATATGCTTCGGTATAGGATCGATTACATGTGTTATAATATTCATCCGTTCTAATTTTCCAAATGCCTAGGCCATTAAGAGGGAAAAAGGTCTAGAACTAGATATGACTAAAATAGTTAAGCAATTATCGAGGACAATCTGAGGTTTACCAATGATTGGTTGCTCATGGACAGTTGGAAGTATATTTTAAATTTTCGAAAGGACCATATTGACATACTCTGAGAAGATGTAACTCTTGTTCAGAAGTGATGGTCAAAATAGGAATATGGAAATGTTTCCATAAGTGGAAGTTATTCTTTAAATCTGTGTAAGATTAGAAAACTTAATGCAAGAAGGATGTTCAAAGGAATGTACTTTGAATTTGAGACTTCGTTTCCATGGAATTGCTCTCAATTGGAATACTTTGTAATGTCAGTTGTCAAGTCTTCGTGGCTTTTGGTACCTAGACATTACAAAGAAATCATTGCATGATAGTTTAGAATCCATGGTTGTAAAAATCGGTCTAGACGGCCGATTAATCGGAGCCTAGGCGCTTGGCGGCCTCCAACCACCTATGAATAAGGGTTAGAGGGTAAAATAATTGGCTTTGGTCAATATCGGTCAAAACCGGTCCAACTCGGTCCAAATCGGACTAACACGGTCCAACTCAAACTCAAAAATGGGCCAGATCGGTCCAGCTAACCACAAGCTTAAAAGAACCAGCTAGCCCACCGAGTAGTTAGGTTTGAATTTTTAAAGGAAACTAAGTCTCCTTTTATAAGATACGAGTGCCTTCATTTATTTTGCCATCAGCGATGTCAGATGCGAAACTTGTAATAGTTTTATATATCTTTGCACATGGTTCCATTTGCATCTGTGATTCTGCTTGCATCTTCAATACACCTAAGTCTCATAAGTCTCTGATTTACCTTCAATTTAAACTCACTCGATCTGTGATTCTATTTGCATCTCGTTCTTCCCTAATTTGCATCTCGTTCTTTGGAAGGAGAATTTGAGTTCCATCACCGACCCACCCTTCTTCTTGAAGATAGAAGGTATCACGATTCAGTTGCTTCAATCACGATTCAGCTGGCGGAGCCGACAAACCCTTAACGAGGATAGTTCTTCTCAATCTACGAAGGTTAGTTCTTCAATCAAGATTCATTTGTGAGAAACAGATGTGAAATTACATAGACCATATTCGTGTTCAAAACTTTTTTGTTGGGATTAGATTTGATCGAGATGAAATTTTTCAGTTTAGAAGGCATCTATTTCAACGTAGGGGAGCTGATGACGATTACTCAAGCGACAACGAAGGCTCCGATGCTATACAACGACGACTCTGATGCTCTACTTCCCACAGCTTGTTATCGGCGAAGTGAAGAATCCCGGGCAGATGACAACGAAGAAACTGTGGGATATCTTGGTTACGAATTGATTACGAATATCTTGGTTACAAATTGAAATTGAAATTGGTTTCTGATTGTTACTAATTGAAATCGATTTTTTAAGCCGATGGTGCTTACAAGTTGTGCTTTTGGATTGGGTAGGTCTTTTAGATTGGATAGGTCTGTGTGATCGATACGGATTATGTGAGAATCAAGCTTCTAACTAGAATTCCATGTGTTTGAGTAAATTCTTAAGACAAGAAAGTTACAAATTGAAAAGAAAAATAAATTATGTATTACATATTTATTATTTGTTAACTTTTTTACTTATATTCTTAGCATTAATGTTATATTATTAATTTTTAATATATTTTTTAATAATTAATGGTCCTCGATTAATACCCGCCTAGTTGATTAATCCCTTGACCCCAGTCTACCGATTAGCCTACGTCGAGCGATTTTTGCAAAAGACTGGTCAAGTATCATGTCTTTATGTAAGACATCATGAATCATGTCCTATATGCTTCGATATAGGATCGATTACATGTGCTATAATATTCATACGTTCTAATTTTCCAAATGCCTAGGGCATTAAGAGGGAAAAAGGTCTAGAACCGGATATGACTAAAATAGTTAAGCAATTATCGAGGACAATCTGAGGTTTACCAAAGATTGGTTGCTCATGGACAGTTGGAAGTATATTTTAAATTTTGGAAAGGACCATATTGACATACTCTGAGAAGAGGTAACTCTTGCTCATAAGTGATGGTCAAAACGGGAATATGGAAATGTTTCCATAAGTGGAAGTTATTCTTTAAATCTGTGTAAGATTAGAAAACTTAATGCAAGAAGGATGTTCAAAGGAACGTACTTTGAATTTAAGACTTCGTTTCCATGGAATTGCTCTCCATTGGAATACTTTGTAATGTCAGTTGTCAAGTCTTCGTGACTTTTGGTACCTAGACATTACAAAGGAATCATTGCATGATAGTTTAGAATCTAACACATTCTGGCAGTGACAAGAATTTGGAATTCTTACACTGTTGATAAAGATTTGGAATTGTGAAATAAGTTTCATTGAAGATGTGTTCAATTGATCTATTTCACAAAGTAAGGACCACAGACAAACAGAGTGTGCATGCTTGGAGCATGGCATAGCTATTGTTTTAATTCAAATATTAAGTTGATTATTTGAAACATTATACAATGAATAATGAGTAATCAATATGACTCAAAAGTTTTTGGGCCATATAGGATTAGTATTATTATTGTGTTTCACTTTGCATGTTTTCACTTTGCATGTTTTGACTTCCCGAAGTAGGTATTGAGGCAAGACTGACATGAATAGGTCTGTAGTTTGTCTAGGACAAGGTGGCTGCAGTGTTCATGAGTACTCCTGGAATAAGATTCGAGTATTGGATTCAACCCACGCTCATCTAAATGACTTCATGGATTTCATCACGAGTGATTAGTGAGAAAGATAATATCTTATATTCTTGAAACGGAGACATGTGAGTTGTATTTAAAATTCAGTTGCACATTGACATATGTAAACGCACCAGTAATTTGGTGTTATAAAACATATCGTTGTGTGTGATTTGATGAGTAGATAGAGCAAGCATATGAGTCGAAGTTTATCCATTCCTTTTACCCTTAGAGGGATAAAAGCGATATCTGTGGGCCCCTCGATGATTTAATGATGACACCCCTAAGCGCTCGGCCGAGCCTGGACTGATTTGATTTGTTCAATTAGTCGGTCGTTATAAATCGGAAATCGAGAAACAATAGATGGACAGATAGAATGATTATAATCCATGTTTCAGTAAATATGATATCTTGTAGAATGGAGGAATATATGATCCCTTATCTATTGGATGCGACATTGACTAGGTCAGAGTTCGACATCGGCTTTTAAGAGCTACGATTGCTAGTCGGGATTTTGGAGTCGTACTTGCAATAATAGTTATTAGAATTATCCAAGTGGGAGACTGTTGGATTAGGTGTCTAAACCCATAACTATAACTGGTATGTACTTGACCCGAAAGTAGCATGGTCCATTTGGGTTACATATCATCAGGACAATTTGTTAGGATGGACTTTTTTGAGAAGTGGTTGTTTATTGTTTATTAATATATTATAAGTTCTAATATATTAATATGAAATCATATAATTTAATTAGTATTGATCAAGAATTAGTTTGGCATTAATTTACTGATCAAAAGAGACTAATTAAATCAATGGGGACTAATTGTATAAATTAGTTATATTTATATGTTGGGCTTATGATCCATGTTGGACTAAGTTTATGTATGGATACATAAAAAGTTGGGCCACATGAACCATGGAGCATAAACCCATGGGTATGGGATTAGGGTTAACCCATGACCTTTGGAATCCCACATATAAATATGTTACTCCATAGCCAAAATCACTACTCATGTATTCTTGGAGAATATGGACGATTTTGGTGGCTAGGATTCTCTCTCAAAATGTCATCCTTTGTTCATGGTGTGTTGTGATTCCATTTGAGGCATTTCATACTATTGGTGATATGTTCTTAAAGGCCAAATACTACAAGTTCTACAAGCTACATAAAGAGGTAAACTCATAACTAGTATTTTATGTTGTTTATGTCATTTCTATGCTAGTTGTAGGCTTAAAGCTTTGGAAACAATATTCCATGTATAATTAGAGAAAACATAGATCCAAAGCTTTTAGGGTTGTATGTGCACCATAGGATGTTGTAGTATACTAAAACCCAACAGGGTATAGGTACCAAATTTTGGTGGGGTCAAACAAGTTGTGTTGGAGGAGGCACACACGTCTAGGTTTTCGATACACCCTAGAGCCATGAAGATGTATCGGGATTTGCGACTTAGTTACTGGTGGCCATGCATGAAGAGGGAGATAGCCTGGTATGTTGAGAGGCACTTGACTTGTCGGATGGTCAAAACCCAACACCAGAGGCCTCATGGCAAGTTTCAGCCATTGGAGGTTCCCATGTGGAAATGGGAACATATCACTATGGATTTCATCACCAAGTTACCTCGGACGAGAAAGGGATTCGATGCAATATGGGTTTTAGTTGACCGCCTGACCAAGAGCGCCCACTTTCTAGCCATTCGAGAGAGCTCTTCGGTCGAGAAATTGGCCGATTTATATGTGCACGAGATTTTTGCTCGACATGGTATTCCACTCTCCATTGTATCTGATGGAGATGTTCGGTTCACATATCGTTTTTGGCATACGTTCCACGAGGAATTGGGTACATGGTTGCATCTTAGCACTGCTTATGATATGCAGATGTACGGTCAGATTAAGCGAACAATTAAGACACTTGAGGACATGTTGAGAGCTTGTGTCATAGATTTCGGTAGGAGTCTTGGGGAGAGTGATGGGTTATGAGCATAACAACAACCTATGTGTACATGCAACCCTAATTTCTTTGGATCTAAGTTTTTCACTAGTTGAACATGCAAATTTGAATACAAACGAAAAACCCTAGATCTAGCATATATAAATCGAAATGTACACATAATTAGGGTTTATAAGTTTACCTCACTTGTTATGTAGCAATAACAAGAACACCTTGTAGATCTTGACTCTTGAAATCTTAGTGCCTCAAATATGACACCTCTAATGGCTTACAAACACTACTAGCAAAATGATGAGAGGAGAGAGGAGGGATTCCCTTAGAAATTCGGCTAGGGTTTACAAATGTAAGCACTGGCCAAAAATCCTAAGCTATGGGGTCTTAATATAGCTGAGGGCTGCTAGGGTTTCTAGAGGAAACCGTAATTTCTTGTTTAAGTCTTAAGAAGCCCATAGACTCTTTACCAATAAGCCTTGGATGAAATCTAGAGGGCCTCCCTATAGGATCTCTTCCACTCCCATCTAAGGAGTCCATTAGCCCGGTTTCATACCTATCAATGATTTGGAAAACAACCCCTGTTCCTTTAATCAGTTCCTTTAATCCCGAAATTAATTACAAATTAATTTCTGATTAAATACTTAATTAAATAACACGATTTCTAATTAATATATTATATTAATAATACATTAATAAATCAATTTATTATTCCAAATAATAAAATTCAACCTCTCTCTCCAAAAGTCATCCTGTCAAGTTGCTAGAGTGAAGGCAACCTAAAAGGACCATGCTACTGTCAAATCAAGTACATACCAATTATAGTTATGAGCTTAGACACCTAATCCAACAGTCTCCCAATTAGATAAGTCTAATAACTATAATTGCAAGTATGACCTAAAAATTTGACTAGCAATCGTAGCTTTCAAAATTCGTTGTCGAACTCTGACCTAGTCAGTTATGTGTCCTTAGATAAGGGATCAAATATTCCTCCATTCTACGGGATATCGTATGAACATGAGACATGGATTATAATCATTCTCTCTATCCAAGGTTTGTTTCCCGATTTCTGATTTTTGACGACTGAAATCAGACTAGTAATTGAACACATCAATTCAGTCTAGGCTTAGCCAAGCGCTTTATATGTCATCATCAAATCATCGAGGGGCCCATAAATATCGCTTTTCCCGTTAGGTCAAAAGGAACTGATAAACTTCGACTCATATGCTTGCACTATTTACTCATCGAATCACACAAAACAATACGTTTTATAACATCAAGTTACTGATGTGTTTACGTATTATCAATGCACAACTGACTCGCAAACAACAACTCATATGTCTCCGTTTCAAGAATATAAGATATTATCGTCTCAAAATTACTCGTGATAAAATCCACGAAGTAATTCTCTGAGCGTGGGTTAATCCAATACTCAAATCCCCATTTCATAAGTAATCGTGAATGTTGCAGCAAACCATTGCTATGTCTAAACTCTTAGACAATCTACAATCTAATTCACGACAGTCTAAATTCATTACTTATTTCCAAAGTATGATCGACTGTGGATGTTTTGAATAATCCAATTATCCGGGAAGTAAAACATGCGAAGTGAAACACACTAACAACCTAATAAAATTTGGTCTCAAAACCATTGAATATAAATAAAACTCCTTTTATTTAATCACCATATTAATTAGACTTTATTAATTGTATAATGTTTCGATTAATCAACTAATCACTTGAATTAAGCATCAGTCATGCCATGTAATAAACATGCATACTATGTCTCTCTATGGTCCTTCCTTTGTGAATAGACCAATTGGACATAATT
The DNA here is from genome assembly GCF_052849685.1 of Lactuca virosa. Taxonomy (NCBI): domain Eukaryota; kingdom Viridiplantae; phylum Streptophyta; class Magnoliopsida; order Asterales; family Asteraceae; genus Lactuca; species Lactuca virosa. The sequence goes on from NC_136429.1 coordinate 54,430,561, forward strand.
CCAATGACACTCATATCACAATTCCAAATCCATATTACAAGTGTAATAATTTCCAAAATTCTTGTCACCACTAAATGTGTTAGAATCTATCCTTTTATGCAATGATAATTTTGTGATGACCTGGCCTAGAAGTCATAAAGACTTTTCCAACGATGTCACAAAATGCTCCAATGAAACTTTGTTACTTAAAACAATTTCATGGTAATGAAGTATCAGGATCAAGGTAACTCCTTGAACACCTTCTTTGCATTACGGTTTCTAAATTGGAAACATTTCCATATTTCCATATGACAATCAATTCTGATCAAGAATTATCCCAATCTGAAACATGTCAGTATGGCCCGTTCAAATGCTATACTTCCAACTGTCCATAAGCAACTAATCTTCAGCGAACCTCAGATTGTGCTTTAACAGTTATTTAACAACTCTAGTCATATCCAGTTCCAGACCTTTTCCCTTCTTAATGTCCTAGGCATTTGGAAAAATTAGAACGAGTAAATATTATAGCATGTGTAATCAATCCTGTATCAGAAGCATATGGGATTCGATACATAATGTCTTACATAAAGACATGATACTTGATTAGTCTCTTGCTATAATATTGCTATATATCGGATTTCCAATGTTGAATCACTTCAACACGGTAATCATATATGTTCATGACCAAGTTCCATTATAATCCTTCAATCTAAACTTTTAGATTTGAAATGAAGTATAAGTGCCTTCTCCCCTGAATCCTTGTACAACAAAACAATTCTCAAATATAGCAATTTGCAAACTGAAAACTTTGTTTCCCATAAATTGTATTGCTAACTTGGAATACTTACCATAACTATTATGCTCCCACTAGCATAATAATTATACTCTTGTTAGCACAACAATTATGCTCTCATTAGCATAATACTTATGCTCCCACTAGCTTTGACATGTATTTAGAAATCAACTGGACTTCAAGAAAATCAATGCTCTTAACTTTCTAACTAATGTTGAGATTTCTAATATGTGGTGCTTCGATAAGTATTCATATAGACTTCTCAATCTCATACACCTTTCATTAGATAACATACGTGTGTGTTTAAACATTTTCAGAACTAATGACAATAATTCCTGAGCGTTCAAACTATTTCTTGCCATTTCTCACAATTCGAACTATGAAAAGGGATGTCGTAATCATATACGAATTTGAGAACACAATTATTACACTGCTAACCATGATATCAATAAGATTCAAAATCTACTAGCAAAAGTGTTTCCTCATAATTTTTTTCAAGAATGAGAGTGAAAACTTTTGCCACCTAGATCTTATGGTGTATGTGTTCCTATCCATGTGAATTTATCAATTCCAACCTACAATCATAAGATAAGGTTGAGGACAAACCAATATCAAAATTTTGTTTTTCCTTTCATGGACTGAACTTTAGTTATTCTTAAATTTTGGCCTTCTGGCAGCACAAGGGCCTACCATGTCTTCCATGTTGTTTAAGCAGCTCACTTCCACTGACCAATGTACTATCATTAACAAAATTGCTCTGCCTATTGCAATCAAATGAGAACCATAGAGCTCATAAGAATTGCCAACTCAACTGGAAGGTGAACAGAAACAAGAATGTGTCAACACGATAGGTTATCAACCTCAGGTCATGTGCTAGTGATAACTAAAAGGTTTTATTCTTGATTGACTCTTGAAACTTTCCAAGACCAATAAGACTCCCACTTACTTCTTGACATATAAGTTTCTCTCTCAAGGAACAATACTTGACAAGCAAAAACAAATATTCAAAAGTTAGTGTGAATTCTCGATAAGAAAACACTTCTTGTAATTGTCTTAGTTTATCCTTTGTTTTAACCAAAACAACACTACTACCAATTCCAAATGTGCTAAAGTAAGAAAACATTTCTACTCCACATTTTCATGAGGTGTTATAAACCTACTTAGTTTGAAATAAGTTTCTAGATACGATTTGTAGTTACTAGAGTATGATTCTAAAACTTGATTTATGAAACGAAGTATGACTCATCTATTGATTAAACTATTTCAACAATATCCGATTCCTCTTCTTAGTCAAAACGATTTCACTAAGACGTCCTTAGAGGATCAATTGTGACATAGTTCCATAATCCTTGAGATGATCATAAAACATGATACTAAGGTAATCTCTTTTCTTTTCAGATTGGAGAAACCTTTATCTTTCTGCCTAACAGATTCTTCATATTTGTTCTGCCATTCTTTGAAACCTTTCAAAGAATCAGAATCACTTAATCTTATAAGTATAACCATATTTACTGAACCATCAGTAAATCATGATGAATAGACTTATGATCCTTTTTGTGGTGGATCTGACCAGTCCACATCAATGTGTAGTAGATCCTTTAGTCCTTCACTTGTCTCACACAAACATGTGAACAATGAATTAATCTTAATTTTCCAAAGATCAAGATTTTCATACATCACACAATTCGAATTGTTGACTCCAAGTTTCTATCCAAATCAAACTTGGGTGATGAGAATTCCTTTTCACTTGGTTGATTATGACATTTCCACAAAAGACACAACTAAGAATCAAATCCATCTTTAACATTGCTAGTAATGGAAATATTGATGGGTTTTGAGCATTCTAACACTCCTATGGTGTACATGCAACCCTAAATACCTTGGATCTATGTTTTTTCTAATATACATGCAAACTTTGATTTTTCCAAGGTATCATCCTAACTAGCATACAATGGAGTAACTATACTACAAAATTCAAGTTAGATGAAGCTTTTAGTGTAGTTGGAAAGCTTGAAGCTTTAAGAGCCTGGCACCAATAATGTGAATGCCTCAAGTGGAATCACAAATCACCACCAACAAATGGAAGAACTAGAGAGAGGTTACTTGCACTCAAATTTCGGCTAGCACTCTTGTGTGTATACTTAGTGGCTGATTTTGCTAGCTAGAGGGGTTCTTATATAGTGTGGCTTGATTAGGGTTACACCATGCAAACCCTAATGTGCATGACTTTCCACATTCCTCATGATCCATGGATTTAAACCTTCATGGAGTATCCATGGGTCACCCCATGGGTTTAGCCCAACATAAGGAATCATGGATCATTAGCCCACTTCATAAGAATGAATGATTTACACAATCAATCCCCATATATTTAATTAGTCTCATTTTGATCACAAAATTAATTCCAAATTAATTCTTGATCCATACAATATAAATAATATGATTTCATATTAATATATTAGAACTTATAATATATTAATAAATCATAATTATCCTCCTCTCAAAAGTCCATCCTTCAAATTGTCCCGGTGAAGTGCAACCCAAATGGACCATGCTACTCTCGGGTCAAATACATACCAAATATAGTTATGGACTTATACACCTTATCCAACAGTCTCCCACTTAGATAAGTCTAATAACTATAGTTGTAAGTCTAACTTCACGATCCGACTAGAAATCGTGGATCTTAAATGCCTTTGACAATATATGCTTGTACTAACTATTCACTGAACCATACACAACAACATGTTTTATGACATCGAGTTACCGATGCGTTTTCGTACTGTCAATGTACGACCACCTCATAGTCAACAACTCATATATCTAGGTTTGAAGATTATATGATATTATCATCTCACGATCACTCGAGATAAATTCCATGAAGTGATGCAAGTGAGCGTGGGTTGAATCCAATACTCAGACCTTATGAGCACTCATGAATGTCATAGCAATGTCTAACCATTTCTGACAATCTACAAGCCAAATTCATGATAGTCTTGATTCAATACCTACTTCCAAAGTATGATGGACTGTGGATGGTTTGAATAATCCAATTATTCTGGAAGTCAAAACATGCAAAATGAAACAATAGTAAAACAATTGACATGAGACAGTACCATACTAGTAAATAAAAAACACCTTTTATTTAAGCATCAAACGTCAATTACAGTTTATCTATTACAAGTTTTGTAATAGCTATCTAATCATTAAAACTAATATAATCTCTCAGCCCAATGCGCCTCGCATGCTGTAAATGCTTAACCCTACTCAGTCCCTTCGTGAGGGGATCTGCCAGGTTCTCATCTGATGATACCCTCTTTTCCATGAGGAGTCCTTATTCTATCTTGTGTCTTATGAAGGATATTTCCTGTCGATGTGTCTGGACCTGCCATGATCCCTTGGTTCCTTGGCTAAGGCAATTGCACTATCGCTGTCACAGAAAATCTCCACATGCTCCTTTATAGCCGGTGCAACTCCAAGGTCTCCGATGAAGTTCTTCGGCCATATCGCCTCCTTCGTCGCTTCACTTGTTGCTATGTACTCTGATTCGCACGTTGAATCAGCTACAGTCTCCTGCTTGGAACTTTTCCAAGTAATTGCTCCTCCATTCAGGGTAAAGACCCATCCCGACTGAGAGCGACAATTATCCATGTCGGTCTGAAAGCTGGCGTCACTATACCCCACCACTCTCAAGTCATCAGTCCCACCAAGTGTAAGGACCCAGTCCTTAGTCCTTCGCAGGTACTTGAGAATGTTCTTCACTGCAGTCTAGTGAGCCTTGCCAGGATTCCCTTGATATATGCTGACCATGCTCAGAGCAAAGGCTACATCAGGGCGAGTACAAGTCATAGAATACATGATCGAGCCAACAACAAAAGCATATGGTAATTGACTCATCTCAGCTATCTCAGCCTCTGTACCCAGACTCCAAGTTTTGCTCAGTCTGGCATTGTGCTGGATCGGTAAGTCACCTTTCTTGGAATTATGCATGTCGAACCTCTTCAACACTTTGTCCAGGTGGGTACTTTGACTAAGTCCAATTAGTCTCTTACTCCTGTCTCTCAATATCCTTATCCCTAGGATATAAGCAGCTTCTCCAAGGTCCTTCATAGCGAAACAATTCCCAAGATAGGATTTCACCTCCTGTAAGGTTGGGATGTCATTTCCTATGAGTAGTATGTCATCCACATACAGTACCGAAAAGCTAACTATACTCCCACTAGCTCTGACATATACACAGGACTCATCCTCACTTCTCGAAAAGCCAAACTCTTTGACTTTCTCATCGAAACAAAGATTCCATCTACGAGATGCTTGTTTCAATCAATAAATGTATTTCTCAAGCTTACACACTCTATTAGGGTACTTAGCATCGACAAAAACCTCTGGTTGACTCATGTAAACATCCTCAGCCAACTTCCCATTAAGGAAAGCGGTTTTCACATCCATTTGCCATATTTCATAGTCATGAAATGCAGCAATCGCTAGCATAACCCTAATAGACTTAATCTTCGCAACTGGTGAGAAGGTCTCATCATACTCAACTCCTGGAGTTTGAGTAAAGCCCTTCGCAACCAGTCGCGCCTTATAAGTGTGTACCTTCCCATCCATGTCGGTCTTCTTCTTGAAGATCCATTTGCACCCGACTGTCTTACGACCCGGTACATTGTCAACCAAGTTCCAAACTTGATTGTCATACATGGTCTGAATCTCGTTGTCCATCGCCTCTTTCCATTTAGCAGACTCGGGGCCTGCCATGGCTTCCCTGTAGTTGTTAGGTTCATCCAAATTTACCACTGTTCTATCACTGATATATGTATCACCTTCAGTAGTAATATGGAAACCATAAAACTCAGGTGTATTTCTAACTCTACCGGAACGCCTCAGAGGTAAGGACTCGTCAATCGGCTCAACAGGAGTTTCCTCCTCAGGTTGATCGCTAGTGTTTGAGGTTCCTTCACCACTTGACTCTTGAAGTTCTTCAAGGTCAATTTGCCTCCCACTGTCCCCTTGGAATATAAGTTCCCTCTCTTGGAAAACCCCTCTCCTCGTAACGAAGACAACATTGTCACTCGGTCTGTAGAAGAGATAACCAAAGGACTTTTGCGGGTAGCCGATGAAAATACACCGCTCACTCCAAGGTTCGAGCTTGTCGTGAGTCTCGCGCCTCACGAAAGTCTCGCAACCCCAAAACTTGATGTGTGCTAACGAGGGAACCTTCCCTGTCCACATCTCGTGAGGTGTTTTGGCAACCTTTTTAGTTGGGACTCGATTAAGGATATGGGCGGAAGTGTCCAAGGCATACCCCCAGAATGAGATTGGTAACGAAGCTCGACTCATCATGGAACGGACCATGTCTAACAAGGTTCGGTTGCGCCTCTCAACCATACCATTAAGTTGTGGTGTCCTATGTGGCATCAACTGTGAAGCAATTCCACACTCATTAAGATAGTCCAGGAATTCGATACTAAGATACTCACCACCTCGATCGGATCGGAGCATCTTTATCTTCCTGCCCAAATGATTCTCCACTTCTTGCTTAAACTCTTTGAATTTCTCAAAGGTTTCTGAATTATGCTTGATTAAGTAGATATAGCCATATCTGCTGTAATCATCAGTAAAAGTCACATAGAAGCGGTTAGCATCCCTTGTGGCGGTTCTGAAGGGTCCACACAGATCGGTATGTATGAGATCCAACAAACCTTCACCCCTTTCACAAGAACCAGTGAAGGGTGACTTAGTCATTTTTCCACGAAAGCAAGACTCGCAAGTGTCATCCGACCTTAAGTCGAATGACTCCAAAACTACAGCCTTTTGGAGTTGGCCCATGCGATTCTTGTTGACATGTCTAAGACAACAATGCCACAAGGATGCCTTATCCAAATCATTAGAAGAATCGATATGCAACACATTATTTCCTAAGTTGTCTACAACCATCCTAATTTCATATACACCATTACAAGGAATGCTTTAAAATAAAAAACACCATTATAATAAGCATTTATTGCACCAATTTCATTATCAAACAAAAATGTGAAACCTTGTTTGTACAAACCATGAAAAGAAATAACATTTCTCGCCATTTAAAATGAGTAGCAACAATTATTCAAATCTATTTCTAACCCACTACTAAGAAATAAAGAATAAACTCCAATCTTGGTGACAGGTGAAACTTTCTTATTCCCCATGATCAAGTTTATCTTCACATGCTCCACATCCTTACTTCTTTTTAGGCCCTGCACATCAAAATAAATGTGAATTCCACAACCTGTGTAAAGAACCCAAGAGTTAGAATGCGATGAGTTTTTAGATAGAATAGTGTAAATACCTGCATGGGTGGGTTTAACCTTCCCATCCTTAACATCCTGCAAGTACTTGGGGCAACTTCGCTTCCAGTGCCCCTTTTCATGGCAATAGAAACATTCTGCTTCTTTTGGGATGACCAAGGGAGTAGCAGAACTTCCTTTGGTTCCACTTGAAGAAGATCCATCAAGAGACTTTCCCTTGTGGCTCTTGGAAGGAGCCTTCCTCTTCTTCCCCTTACCTTGCCCAATTGCTAGAACAGGGGCATTAGCAGTAGGAGTGGTTACAACAGATTTACCTTTGACACCACTTTCGGCAGTCCTCAAAAGGCCTTGAAGCTTGCTCAGAGTGACTTCCTCCTTGTTCATGTGATAAGTCATGCAGAACTAATCATAACATGGAGGTAAGGAGTGTATAATAATGTCTATAGCCAACTCCTCATCAAATTTCACATTCAATTTGAGCAGACGGTCCTCAAACCTTTGCATTTTCTGCAAGTGGCCCGTGATGGGTTCACTATCCTTCATCTTTGTTGTAATCATGGAGCAGATGATTTCATATCGCTGTTGAAGAGCACTCTGATTCTATCTTTCCATCAGGTTATGGTGCATCTCAAAAGGGTTGAAGTCCTCATAGGACTTTTGGAGTTCATAAGACATGGTGACAATCATGATACAAGCTACCTTGGTGGCATCTTTCTCATGTGCCCTAAAATTAGCAATCTCCTGAGGAGTAGCATCAGACTCATCGATATCCTTAAGCTCCTTGTCTAGGACATATTCCTTGTCCTCGTAGCGAGTGACCATCCTGATGTTCCTAATCCAATCATTGAAATTAGTCCCATCAAAGATGAATCTCCCACAAAGGTTCATGAGAGAGAAGGAGCCGGTAGGGTTTGAGCCCGAAGTAGTGTTGGAAGACATCTGAAAAGAAAGAAAGACAAAGTTTAGATTAGATAAAGAGTCCTTAATATAACACCCAAAATGAAATATTAAGGCTAGGACCCAACATAATATTTTACAATTTGGAAGAGGGATGCCATAATCCATCTTGCAAAATATTTGAAGGTAGGTAAATGACGATTTACCAATTTTCACCATGAAAACGAAATTTGTTAATTAAGTTTAAAATGGATTTGAAACTCCAAGATCCTTTGAAATTCATTGAACAATTCAGTGGCATGTTTATATCTCGATTATGCCCTTCAGGTTTGTGACTGAGATACCGAGGATCACAAACAAGGTGTGAATAACCATGCAAATGTACTTGGTACTCTTAATGTCAATTATCACCTTAATCAATGTGCCGGTAAACCACACACACTCCATTGACCTCATGATAAACATTAAGGTACCCTTTGCCACTCTTACTAGTCCAAGTTAATGTGCCGGTTAACCACACACGCTCCATCAACGACTTGGTAAGGTGCAAAGTGTAATTTCATGGATTAGCATCAATTTCACATTTTCCTAAACTAACTAAGATTGGGAATTTATAAAAGGTTTAGTTACTTTATTACTATCATTATACTTTTAATGAGAATTATAGTCTTTGTCCTACCCGTTCGGCTAACGACCCTCCACCAGTCAAGGAAGCAGTGGGTGAGAGTGGACACCTATTAAACTGCCATTTGATAGGCAGTAACCTTATACCCCCCTTATAGACCGACTTCGTGAATGAGGCCTACTAACGGTAAAACCGACTTGTCTTATACATATATATAAATATTAAACCTATAATATTATAATAGTTTCATTTGGTGAGACTTTACAAATTCCAAAACTTGAGGGCAAGTTTTGAAACTTGTCAAAACTCTTCAAGTCCATAACATATGAGTCTAATAATCTATTTATGAGAAAAACCTTTCATGTTCCATAACATCCATAACTTGAGGACAAGTTATGGAGTCCATTAAAAACATTTAAAACATACTTTAGCTAACACAATAATCAAATAATTCATGCAAGATTCAATCAAACTCATATGAACAAGGGAATTCACATCAAACAATTTTCATGTAATTAGATTAATCATATAAACTAATACAAAACATGAAACTTTGACAATTACCTTCCAAATGGAAGAGCATGATCATTACCATATCTTAAAAAAACATATTTTTATGATTCAAAATAGTTTGGGTAATGATCCTATCCATTTATGGCCTAAAAATCGGTTTTTTGCACTCTGTACAGCCAACTCGGCGAGTCAATGAACCAGAATCGTCGAGTAGCTCATTTTGTGCTTGGAGTCGTCGAGTCCATCAGTGGACTTGGCGAGTTCATCAGTCAGAATGCATAAAACTTGATTTTTTCAACTTCAAACAACAAGTAGCATCTAGTATATTGGAAAACAATCCTAGGCTCTGATACCACTGATGGGTTTTGAGCATTGTAACACTCCTATGGTGTACATGCAACCCTAAATACCTTGGATCTATTTTTTCTCTAATATACATGCAAACTTTGATTTTTCCAAGGTATCATCCTAACTAGCATACGATGGAGTAACTATACTACAAAATTCAAGTTAGATGACATACCTTTTAGTGTAGTTAGAAACCTTGAAGCTTTAAGATCCTAGCACCAATAATGTGAATGCCTCAAGTGGAATCACAAATCACCACCAACAAATGGAAGAACTAGAGAGAGGTTACTTGCACTCAAGTTTCGGCTAGCACTCTTGTGTGTATACTTAGTGGCCGATTTTTCTAGCTAGAGGGGTTCTTCTATAGTGTGGCTAGATTAGGGTTACACCATGCAAACCCTAATGTGCATGACTTTCCACATTCCTCATGCTCCATGGGTTTAAACCTCCATGGAGTATCCATGGGTCACCCCATGGGTTTAGCCCAACATAAGGAATCATGGATCATTAGCCCACTTCATAAGAATGAATGATTTACACAATCAATCCCCATATATTAATTAGTCTCATTTTGATCACACAATTAATTCCAAATTAATTCTTGATCCATACTAATTAAACAATATGATTTCATATTAATATATTAGAACTTATAATATATTAATAAATCATAATTATCCTCCTCTCAAAAGCCCATCTTTCAAATTGTCCCGGTGAAGTGCAACCCAAATGGACCATGCTACTCTTGGGTCAAGTACATACCAAATATAGTTATGGACTTAGACACCTTATCCAACAAATATAACCACCGATTTTCATAAATACCATTGCAAGGAAATATAAAGTAAATAAGATTAAACCAAAAATTCACTTTATTGATAAAATGCAGAAAAATTTATCCTTACATTGCAAATATATGAAAACTACATATTTCCTAAGCAATCTATTAAGCTATCATAACTCCTAAGCAGCAGCTCCAAAATCTGATCATCGAATCATGTGATTGAAATCCATCTCTCACGATCAGAATTAGCTTACTTCTTCTTAAGCTTCCTTCTTTCTCTTAGATCCTTCAAAACATCAAAATGCGAATATCATATCATGTAATAAGAATCTATGAATAGGAACTTATTAAAATAGAGTTAGATAGTGGATGTACCTGAAGTAGAGTCATACAACTTGACTTTACTATCTCTGCGATCCTTCAGGTAGTCAGGGCAGCTTCGCATCCAATGTCCCTTCAATTGGCATTAGAAACATATGGACTCTTCAGAAATGGCACATGGGACTATCTCATAATTAGCCTTTCTCTTTACCATATGGTCAAACTGTTTGACTTTGTCCGATCCCTTTCCATTGGGAAGAGAAACCTTTTCTGGACTACCAATGTTCCCATTGTCATTGTCCATGGAAACTTGGGAGATTGATCCTTCAAACACATTTGGTTGACCATTAAACTTTAGCATTTCTGCTTCAGATCAATAAGGGTCATGTCGTTGTCAGTTAAATAGTAGTCCTTAACAAAACTGACTATATGACTCAGGAAGCGAGTGAAGAACCAAGTTAGTAGCCAACTCCTTTAGAAAAATGAAACCCAACATTCCTAATCTGTCAAGGTGTGACTTCATATTAAGAACATGTGCACACACATAATTTTCATCTAAGTGTTTACATGCCAAAAGGGCTTGAGTAACTTTGAACTTTTCAATTTGACGAAAACGTAGGTCGGGGAGAATCACTGGAGGAGGTCGAGGAAGAGTTGAACAAGGATGATTTCCAGTTCCACCATTTGAAGAAGGGAACATTCTTACACCTTGATCAACTTGTGGAAGATCATCTTCAGTTAGAGAAGGAAAAACATTTTCAGGAAGACCATAGTTGTCTTGACTCGACATCTATAAAGGGAGAAAAGAATTCAAGTTAGTTGATTTATTTAATCCTTAATTATTAACCCAAATATCAAATCAAGGCTAGGATCCATATTTTCGAATCGAATTCTGAAGAGGGATGCTGTAATCAAATTCAAATCTATTTTAGGTAGGTAAGCATTTACCAGTTTCAATCTAATGAAACTCCTAGATCTTTTGAGATTCATTGAACTATTCAGTGGCATGTTTAATCTCGATTATGCTCTCACTTTGTGATTGGGATGCCGAGGATCACAAACGAGATGTGAATAACCATGCAAATTAGCTTGGTACTATCGATGTCATTTATCACCCAATCAATGTGCCAGTTAACCACACACACTCCATTGATCAATGATAATTTACGAGATACCCATTGCCAGCAATATTGGTCTATATTAATGTGTCGGTTAACCACACATTCTCCACTAACAACCAATAAGGTGCAATGTGCAATTTCATGGGTTAGCATCAAATTCACATTTCTCCTAAAGTAACTAAGAATCGGATTTTAGAAAAGGTTTTGTTACTTTAGATCATTATAATTTTAATGGAGTTTAGTGTCCTATCCTACCCGTTCGGCTAACGACCCTCCACTAGTCAAGAGTGGGGTGGGTAAGAATGGATACCCAATGGCGGTTATTTTACAGGCCGCTTCCTTAAACACCCCTTATAGACCAGCTTCGTGAGTGAGCCCTACTAATGGTAAGACTGACTTTTTCTTATATATATATATATATATATATATATATATATATATATATATATATTAAACTTTTAATTCTATAATAATAAGGGTGTATTTTAAACTTTTAAAATACTTTGGTTCTCAAACTTAAGATTTCAAAATTAAACTATTTAATTAAATTTTAAATTGTAAAACCATAAGGTGTATTTTTAAAAATATTCATAAATACTATATCAAATTATAAATAATTAAATTATTAAATTAATTTTGTCTTAATCTAAAAATTTGACCAAATCATATATTTTGATAAGGATATAACATTACCTTTTCAGAAAATTCAAATTTAAGCAATAAAAACGAATTAAGGTAATTATCCTAATCAAATCAAGATATGAAAATCAAAAAATCAGGCATCTGATGAGTCAACTTGTCGAGTTCAGGGCAGTGAACTCGTCTAGTTTGACCAAATCGTCGAGTCCCAAGAGGAACTCGTCGAGTTCAATGAATAAATTGACGAATTTGTTCCCTCCTCCTTTGGACAATTCATATATGCATCAAATTCAACTGAAAAACATCCTAGGCTATGATACCACTGATGAGTTATGAGCATAACAACAACCTATGTGTACATGCAACCCTAATTGCTTTGGATCTAAGTTTTTCACTAGTTGAACATGCAAATTTGAATACCAAAGAAAAACCCTAGATCTATCATATATAAATCGAAATCTACATATAATTAGGGTTTAGAAGTTTACCTCACTTGTTATGTAGAAATAACAAGTACACCTTGTAGATCTTGACTCTTGAAAGCTTAGTGCCTTAAATGTGACATATCTAATGGCTTACAAACACTACTAGCAAAAGGATGAGAGGTGAGAGGATGGATGCCCTTAGAAATTCGGCTAGGGTTTACAAATGCAAGCATTGGCCGAAAATCCTAAGCTATGGGGTCTTAATATTGCTATGGGCTGCTAGGGTTTTTGGAGGAAACCTTAATTTCCTGCTTAAGGCTTAAGCAGCCCATGGACTGTTTACCAATAAATTTTGGACGAAATCTATAGGGCCTCCCTATAGGATCTCGTCCACTCCCATCTAAGGAGTCCATTAGTCCAGTTTCACAACTATCAATGATTTGCAAAATAGTCCCTGTTCCTTTAATCCCAAAATTAATTCCAAATTAATTTCTGATTAAATACTTAATTAAATAACATGATTTCTAATTAATATATTATTTTCATAATACATTAATAAATCAATTTATTATTCCAAATAATAAATTCAACCTCTCTCTCCAAAAGTCATCCTGTCAAGTTGCTAGAGTGAAGGCAACCAAAAAGGACCATGCTACTGTCAAATCATGTACATACCAATTATAGTTATGGGCTTAGACACCTAATCCAATAGAGAGGTGGGTCATAGGGTCATGGGAAGGACTGAGGTAGTCCTTCAGATGACAGAGCTTATTCAGCAAATTAGGTAGATGCTACAGAAAACTCAGAGCCGACAAAAGAGTTACGCTGACAAGTGTCGAGCTGAGTTAGATTTCGAGGTTGGCGACATGGTCTTGCTAAAGGTATCACCTTGGAAGGGTGTAATACGTTTCTGGAAGAGGGGAAAGTTGGGGCCCCAGTATATTGGGACATTTCAGGTGATTGGTGGGGTTGGCAAGGTAGCTTACATGCTGGATTTGCCTGAGGAGCTCAATCAGATCCACAACACTTTCCATGTTTCACAGCTACGGAAATGTGTGGATAATGATTCAACAGTTTTCCCTTTGGAGGATATTCAGGTGGATGATATCCTGAATTATGTTGAGAGATCAGTAGCGGTTTTGGATAGGAAGACGAAGACCCTACGCAACAACGAGGTGCCTTTGGTAAAGGTCCAGTGGTAGCATCTGAATGGTTCTGAGTAGACATGGGAACCTGAGGCAGACATGCGTGAGCATTACCCTGAGTTATTCGTAGTTGAGGACTTCGAGAATGAAGTCTGATTCAAGTGGGGGATAATTGCAACACCCGTTTCAGGTACAAATTAATTAAAAAATGTCAATATTCTATTGGGTGGCCACAATGTGATGGAGCCTCACCACGACATGAGATTATCTTTTGGGTTGCGGCTTTTAATGGACCACCACGACATGGCGATCAGGTGCCACGACGTGGCAGCTAGTTTTTGTGAAACCGTAATCTTTTGGGCTTTCATCCCTATTTAAAGGACATTATGGCTAGGTTTCAAGGTCATTTAGCCTCCATCACCCCCTCAAGCACTAAAACCCTAACCCTAGCCTCCATCACTCTTGAAAGTTCATTGTTCGTACTTGTTGGCACTTTTGAAGGAGAAGGAAGCCTTTGGTGAGGATTATCATCTTGGAAGAAGCATATTTATCTTCTAGCTTCTGTTCTGGACTTGGGTGAGTGTTCAAGACCCAATCTTTTCTTTGCTAGGTTGTTACATCTTGGATTTTGGCCCTTTTCTTTATGTTTGGTGGGTTTTAGAAGGTGATATGTCATAAAGTTGGCAACTTTATGAATCTCCAGGCCATTTGGAGCATTTAACTCTTTGGATCTGAAGTAGACTTGAGTTTTGAGTCCATACATGGAATCTTGGCCCCTTTTGCCCTTGTTTTGCCCTGAAAGTGGAAAGGACATGCATGTACCTAAATATATGATTTTTATAGTCTAGAAGGTGTTGGAAACCCTTCTGGAAACCTTGGAGAAGTAACCCTAAGGATTAAGTGCTTAATGAGTGCAATGTGCTTTATACTTCCATTAAGGACTTAGGGCTTTAGATCTTGACTTATTGGCAAGGTTTAAAGGATAAAGTTGGAAACTTTATCCATCAAGGTTATGGTTTGGACCTAGTGTAGGATTGGGAACTCCTAGACTGGAATAGAAATCAACTTAAGGAATTAAGTCATTCTGATTGATCACCATGACATGGTGGTTCACTACAAGAAAAATCCGAAATAAATACGGAAAAATTCCGTAGCTAAAACATGATATTTCGTAGTTAAGTGTGATTAGAGACGAAATTTGCTACAGAACTCATCTGTTGCAAAAAACTTTGTTACTAAACGTTTGTTACGGAATCCGTAGGACCTTCGCAAGGGATTTTGCAACAAACTTATTCCGTAGCAAAATACCTATAAACTATATCCGTAGCAGTGACGTAGCAAATTAACTACAATTGTTGTCCGTAGCAAATTACCTACGACCCCATTCGTAGTTAATCTGTCACAAATTAACTACAAACCATACCCGTAGCTAATTTCTATAGCAAATCTACTACAGGTAATGTCGTAGCAAATATTCCATAGTGAATCTACTACGATCTAATTCTGTAGCAGATAGTTGGTAGTAAATTTACTACGATCTACATCTATAGCAAATTTACTACAATATATTTTTGTTGCAAATATTCCATAGTAAATTTACCACACCATATTTCCGTTGCAGAAAAAATATGACGTGATAGATTCCATAGAAAAATCCATTATAATTCAACTACATAATAACACCGTAAAAATATCCATAGTAATTCTGTACAAATATCAATAACAAAAAATGGTGACATGATTAGTTAAAAAACATACAAAAATGATTCAATTTTTTTCTGAAGCAAATTTATAACAAAATCAAGATTCTGAAATTGCAATAACAATAAAAGAAATTACAAAAATTCTTAATAAAAAAATTGTTTATCATCAAATGAAATACCCCTTTGTCCAAAGCACCAATCAAATTAGTCTAATACTCAAAATCAACTATAAATCCTAAAATGCAATCAATAAAAAGTGTATGACTGATTATTTGTGCTTCTCATATCATTAACCATATTTCTCACATCATCCAACTCCATCCTTTGTTGGTCTATGGTTTCCTCTAATTTCTGGATCTTCCTCTTGAGATGATGTTTCTCAAAACTTGTATCTGGTGAAGTGCATGTTTGAGAGGAGTTTTCATGAAAAATGGACCTGCCATATGATCAAAGCCCATAAACTCTTTTCTTACGGTCATGTCCTCTAACAGCTGCATAAAACAGTTCGCTTTCAGGAACTTCCTCTCCTAGCAATGCCAAATCCGCACATCGAGACACAAATAAATCCTACAATGATATTGTTGCATTAATATATTTTTTATACAAGATTTTTTTTTTCAATTCCTTTTATCAAGTAAATTACAAATAAACTTACATGAACTTCTTTAGCTTTGTCAACTTGAAATGTCTTTCCGTCATGATCCTTAGTATGAGTAAACATGAACAGTTCATAGCATGACAGAGCTTTTCCCGTATATTCATCCTACAATAATACCAAATATATGTCAAATATCACCACAAGATGTAATGAAAGAAATAAATTATCATACTAGACTTTAATAATTTACATTAACCAATAATAAGCCAAGAAGGTGGTTATATTATACAGATATTATAGGATGCTATAACACTTTTCAAAAAGTGGTCATAAGTAAAAATGAATGTAATATGCCATAATAATTAAAACATACCTCCCTTAGATGAAATGAAAATAAGATGTTAAAAATAATATTAATAGTTAAAATACACATACCATAGCAGCAACAATTTGTTGATGTGAAACGGATCAACCATTATGGGTAGGTGGGGCTTTTCCACCAACTACACATTTACGCCTGTGTTTTTTTTTTTAATTTAAATTTTGCTCTGATTTTTTCTTGAAGTCCTCTGAATTCCATATTGCATTCCAAGCATTCCATACTTGTATTTCTATGTGACATGGCTTTTCACGAGTTGGGTTTCTTGTGATTATGTCATAGATGTACCGTCGATATCTTTCTTTGGCCTTTTGTTCCCAAGCAACCTTGATGACTGAGTCACTAACAGCAACATCCCACTAGCATTTTTTCTATAATACATAATAACAATTAAGTTATAATAGGTGAACGGTGTGTCTAATAATTACACAAAAGCATAATAATAAATAATCTACCTGAAACTCTTCCCAATAAAAATGTTTTGTCTCGTCGCTTAAAGTTACCCACTTATATCCATTTTCGTCCACTTTATCTAGGAATGATTTCGTAATTATGGACGAACATTTACCTGAAGGTAATAATCTACAAAACAAAAAAAATGCATAATAATATGAACTAATCAAACTTAAACAAAAAAATATGAAAATCAATTAGTATTTTCACTTATGCATTTGCCCGAACTGTAATATGCATGCGTTGTTCTAGTTGTGCATCTTGTTGTTCAGTAGCAACCAGTGTCGATGTGGTTGCTGTGGAGGAAGGGGCTGATGATGGGGATGTTGTAGATGAAGGGGATGATGATGTGGCTGATGTGGATGAAAGGGTTGATAGGGTACTAAACAGTGGGACTGATGTGGAGGAAAGGGATGATAGGAATATAATGTGAAGTACGAAATTAACCTTTCAAATGGATACATCCAATGATATTGAACAGGACCTCCTATCTTTGCTTCATATGGAAAATGTATCGGTAAATGTTCCATCGAGTCAAAAACGCCAGGGACAAATATCTCATCCAACTTACAAAGAATTACAGGAAATTCAGCTTCAAGCCTTTTCATGTCTTCAACAGTAATTACTGTTGCCGTTAAGCTTCTAAAGAAAAGACTTATCTCAGTAATTGCTTCCCACACCTTGGTTGGCAACATCTTGCGGAACGCAATTGGCAACAATCTTTGAATAAAAACATGGCAATCATGACTCTTCATTCCAAACATTCTATGTGTGCTCAAGTCTACACATCTCCCTAGATTCGACACATAACCATCTGGGAAAGTCAAATTCTCCACCCATTTACATAAGAATTTTTTTTCCTCCTTGCTTAATGCATCTGGTGCTTTTGTATACTGACCTGTAACTTAATTTTTACCAAAACCTTTTCTATTATAGAAGACTTTCAAATCAACTCTTGCTTTTGTATTGTCCTTTGTCTTGTCCTTAACATCCATTATTGTGTAAAACAAATTTTCAAAAAAATTCTTCTCAATGTGCATAACATAAAAAAGTATGTCTTATTAAATTTGTTTTCCAATATGGCAAATCCCAGAATATGCTTCTTTTTTTCCAACCACATACAACTTTTTTGCTACATGATTTATTTACTAACTCAACATTAACTTCTGTCACTTTTAACAAGCCAAAATCTTCAATTTCCCTTAAAATTTCTACACCATTCATAATTGGAGGAGGACCCCTTTCTTCTGTACGGTTCTTGGTGAAATTAGTCTTATTCAATCTGAATGGGTGATCAGATTAGAGAAATCTTCTATGACAATCAAACCAAGAAATCATTTTACCGTTTGGCAGCCTAAATGCTTGTGAATATTTTCCACAATGTGGACATGCTAGCTTACCTGCGGTTACCCAACCAGATAGCATGCCATATGTAGCGAAATCGCTAATTGTGCACATTAAAGCGGCTCTCATTTGAAAATTTTGTCTAACTGATACATCAAAAGTTACGATTCCATCTTCCCATAAGTCTTTGAGTTCTGCTATAACAAGTTGAAGGAAAACATCTAACCTTTGCTTAGGGTTTTTAGGTTCGGGCACAATTGCAGTAAAAAACATGTAGGGTTCTTTCATACACATAGACGGTGGCAAATTATATGGTGTAATTATAATGAGCCACATTGAATGTTGTGCTCCTGAGGTTCCATGGGGTTGGAACCCATCTGTGCATAGTCCCAACCTAACATTACGACTTTCGGCTGCAAATGACGGATGGATGACATCAAATTGCTTCCAAGCATCAGAATCAGACGGATGACACATAACTACAATATCATGCCCATGATCTTGTGCATGCCATTGCATGGAAGCGGCTGTTGCTTGAGAAGCATACAATCTCTTCAGCCTTGGAGTCAAAGGAAAATAATGCATTCGGGAAAAAGGTACACGTGAAAACTTAGAAGAATTTCTTGAAATTTTATACCTTGGCGCTTCACAAAATTTTCATTGATCAAGATCTTTATCTCCTCACCAATATAACATGCATCCATACATACAACAATCAATCAATTCCACGGGTAGGCCAAGTCCTTGTATTAATTTTTTTGTCTCATATAAACTATCAACCATGGTATTGTCCTTTGGTAAACCATCCTTCATCAATTGAAAAATTGAATCAAAACATTCCTCAGGGATGCGATATTCAGATTTGATATTCAATAACCGAGCCACAATAGACAATTGTGTTACTTTTTCACAACCAGACCACAACTCTCTATCAGCAGCCTTAAGCATATAAAAAAATCTTATCTTCTGGATTTGGCTCGTCGTCGATATGCCTTGTCATGAAATCAGGTCCCGCAGCATCCAAAATCATCTCCCTATAAGAGGGTTCATGTTGTTCATTCAAAGTCGTGGTTATGCCATCCATTTGTGATGAAGTACAACCTGTAGTTGTTTCTCCATGTTTATCCCACACATGGTAGTTTGGAATAAAACCAAACTTAGACAAGTGAAACTTTACATCTTCAACTTCTCGATATGGTCTGTTAAGGCATTTTTTTCAAGGACATTTAATTTTTTTCTCCATCCATAAAACGTTGTTTGCAACAAGCAAATCGATGAAAGTATTCAAGCCATTTCTAAAAATAGGAGATATGAATCCATCGGCATCTAGCCTTTCATAAATCCAATTCCGATCTCTATCGTCCATTTCTAATATTTTCTTACGTATATCAAAACTATACGAAAGAATGTAACAAAAGTGTTAGATATGCAAAAAGAAAAATTAAGATGCAAATTAAAAAGTTAAATAATACATGATAATTCCAAGAGTATGTAAAATTAGATAGTGTGTCACTGTGACTTCCAAATTTAATCAATACAAACGGACCTAATTTCTATTTATAGCAACCACAGATAAAATGTAACATAAATATTAAGAAATAGCAACGCACATTTATTAGATAAAGATAGATGTTTACCTGTCGGTCAAATCTGACTAGAGTGTGCAGAGCATTTCCTTATTACTTGGTTGGCACGTTTATTAGTAAAAAAATTTCTCAAAGAAAAGATATATGTTTCATATCATTTGAAGCAATCTGACATGGAAAAAAAATGGAATTCATGAGGTCCACTACTGAGATAAAACTTTGCAAGACTCAAACACAAACCTTAAATAGATTTAATGTAATTGTAAATCTCTTACTGCATTCACCATGTTAATTGATAGAGTCTGACAAGTACCTATCTTTGTTTGAGAGGAAATCACTAAAGAAGTGAGAACGAAAAGTACATATCGTTGTTTAAGAGGAAATTGCTGTCAAATACTAAAATAGAGAGGAGGAATAATGAGAACTGTCAACTATATGTCTTCGTCGGAGATCAAATCGTCGGAGAAGAGAGACATCAGCGATACCTACTATTGTTGGATAGAAAATCTCACAGGAAGTGGGAGAATGGAATTATTAAGCGGGATGTGAAAATAAGAAAGAAAAGGGGATTTTCTTATTTAGAGTTAATTAATTGTTTTTTATCTTTCTTTTCTGTCAAAGTCATTGTGATTTACTTTATCATTATAATTATAAGAAAAATACCATTTATAATAATATAATCAATGGCAGATTACAAAAATATTAAATATACAATAGTAATTAAAAACATACCGATGATGTAGCAGTCTTTTTCAATTTGGGAATCGGAGTGTGGCCAGGTTATTTGAATACAAATAAGTTAATTAAATCATAAGAGGGGAAGTGGGCTATAATTATAATTATACATATATGACGTGAGCTTAAAAATCAATTCTTTAATGTTTTGATGTGTTATCTAATTAGTACATTAAAATTAGAAAACATTGGGGGTGGCTAGGCATCCGGCTGCCCCTGTATTAACTCCGCAACTGTCGGGTAGCATCGAGGTGGTGTGAGTCAGAGTCTGAAATAAAATTAAAGTCAGGTGGATTGTATATGAATAATGTCACACCCCCAAACTAGAACGGCGGAAACGTTTGGGGGCGGAGGACTTCAGGTATGTATCACAACACATGCAATATAGTAATCAAAGTACAAACAACCATTGCATTAATAAGTATAAGTTTTACATAAGCGTTTAAACATTACATATTCAAACACCAAAGTAAGTACAGTAGAAGACAAGAGTCGCAGGCGGTATGCCCCTACAAGACCGATTCTGGTAAGAATATCGAATGACCCTATGTACCTTGAATTTAGTATTCCACGCTTTCTCAAGCGTATCTTGTCCTTCCGGGGTGAGACCTTCATATGACAAGGTCATCAATCCTGGAATGCCAAGGGTTTTCTTTTGTCGAAGCCATAGCTTCTCTTGATTAACTCTGGAAGCTTTATGTCGCTTCCTGATTCGTATTTTCTTTTTGGTAGTTTCTCGGATGAATTCTGGACCAACGAAGGTACCGTGTGGAAATTGGACCTCTAGCTAGTTGGGTGTCACCAACTTTAGTCCAGTACAGATAGGATCTGTACTTGTGACCACAGAAGGTTTCGAATGGAGCAACTTAATTGCTAGCATGATAAAGGACTCGACTAATTGGTAAATGGGTATCCTATGCTTTACCAAGGTCGATCACATACATTCTTATCCATTCTTACCAAGGTTTCACCTGCCACATTTTCAGGTTTCAAGGTTTCATGTCAAACCTCCTTACTTTGTGTGGACAGAGTTGAATGGAATATCATACTCAATGATTGGCTCTATGACCTGAGTACCCCTTCCGACTTAGGGTGTCAGCTACTATATTGGCGTTGTCGGGATGATAACGAATTTCGAATTCGTAGTCATTTAGTAGCTCGATCCACTGTCGTGGTCTCACGTTGAATTCCTCCTGATAGAATATGTGATGAAGGTTGTTGCTCCGAAGTTTATGATAAGGCTCATACCTGGCTCATCCACCATCACCTCGTGTATACAAGTCGTATATAATTTAGATTTCACAAAACGTTCGGATGGGTGACTCTGCCCCATATCCACAACCAAACAAGGAACATGAGATAGGGCGGAATTACACATCCTTAATCTTGTTAAGTCTAAATTATATACCACTCTCGTATATACACTTTGCAGCGATAGATTAACCTAATGAGTTCTTAGTCTCTATTCTTGAACTTGACCTACGGTACAATGATTTTCCTACGAGATCTATTGGGGTACTTCGGTGGTTACTGACTTCGAAAACTACTTCGGTGCTTTTCGTTTGAAGTTTCCTGTCTACTGAGTAGGCTAAAATGGCGTGGTACCCTTCGCATGGTTACTTTTGAAGTTTTGAAATAAGAGACAACCTAAGGGTTTGCGTTATGGATTGGAAGAATTTCATCTTACTGCTGATTAAGGAAAACTCCTCTTACACAGCATAAGAATTTTCACATGGTAAAGGCCAGGCCAAACCATGTCGAATGAGGATGTCAGAATTTTCTCGACGAAATAGATATTAAGTCATTCTGGGAGGAATGATTACTAGGATGATATCCTATGTACCTAAGTTTTTAGCGCTTCCGGTTTTATTTTGTTATTACTGTTACAAATCCCCTTTTTGATTTGAAATTGGTGGGTACTACCAATACGAGGGTTCTGATAATTATGAACTTTCATGAAATGATCCTTACTAGGTCTCTCTATAATCGCTTGGTGTATACAAGTCATGTATAATTAAGATTGGTAGAACCTTTGACTGAGCAACCCTGCCCTAAATCCACAACCAAACAAGGAACAGGAAATGAGGCGGGATTACTCACTCTAAGTTTACAAATCTTAATTATAAATGACCCTTATGTATACACTAAGTCATCATAGCTTACCTGTTAGGGTTTCAAATTTTATATAAATGTTGTGATTTAATTTGAACGGGAGAGTACTCATAATTATAGATAATTATCGGGGTTTGGAAGGGTACCAAAATATAGCAGGGTTCTTTGATTCCTTCCCATGCATTGGGGTCAAAACTCTCCTGCTCCCCCGTCGTTCTTTTCTGTTGGATAGTCCCTATTGTAATGTCCTATTTCACCACAAAGGTGACATATGAGAATGGTTCCAACATTGGTAGTTGAAGTGATGAACTCAACCGGAGTTCTACAGATGCACTTGCTGCAGTGTGGGAGGTTTCCTAAGTACGGCGTGGTTGGTACTGGAATAACAGGGCTGATGGGGGTATTGACTGCCCCAGTTCGTTGCCCTCTATTAGGTTCTTGAGTTGAACAACTCCCTTTCTTGTTCTCGAACTTTCGTTTCATGATATTAGGCTGAAGGTTCAAAGTGTCCTTACAAGTAGGTGATCGTTGTTGTACTTGGCCATCACCACGATCGGGGTTACCGATAGCATTACCACTAACATTTGCATTGTTAGCATTAAGGTGTGCCATGACAGCTGCTACAGCTGCTGTGACTGCAGCTTGAAACGTAGCCGCATCTATTTGAAGGATTGGTGTTTTGCTGGTGGGTTGGTTACATTCCTTCGGAGGCATGATTCTGTTTCATGATAAGAAAAGGAGCTCGTGAGCGACTATCGTTGTCTCTAGATGTATTCTAACAATTTGTATCTATGTATAAATTTTTCGTTTTGTTATATTGTTCTCAATGATTCGACCTGCATACCTATGATGCAGTCCTGGTAAGGAACAAAAATAAGTTTCTAGAATGGTTATGAACCGAGTATCATCCGAACTAAGTTACCTTCGATTGGTGGATATCGTTTTACAACTTTCGAAAATATTCGAAAACAATTCATAACAGTGTCTACATAAAATAGACTTATGAATTTGAGAAGTAATCACTATCAATTAAGATTTCGTGATTTGATTTATTGTTATTAGCCGTGACAGGAAAAGAGGATGAGCTCAAAACCTAATGTGCGTAATGTAATCACTAACTCACTAGGTTGAATCGATTTACTAGTTATTACTTAGATGAAAAGGTGCTCAAACACTTCACATGAATCACACGTGGTTTTCCTTTGTTCTCTGTTCTATTCTGGGTGGTAATGATTTGTTAATTTCTTCCTGGTATCTATAGGGTGTCCTTCTCCTCTGTAGGTATATTGAATTCCCGAGCTGTCTTACTTCCGATTCTGACATTGATCCCCATTACTTCGTAATGAAGTTTTTGAATCTCGGAAGTTCATGCGAATCTCTCATTGGTGTCCTTAATAGGGTAAGGGCACTAAATGATTTCTATAGTTTATTTACTTATCATCTGTTTCTTTCTTGGAATTCTCCTAATGAAATTATGTTGGATCCTCCTTGACTCTTCTATTGATTGCTGGAGTGACTACATCTATCTAAGGGGTTTATACGAGAATAGGAATGTCTAAAGAGTCTATGAGAAAATTTAAATTTTTATGAAAGTGATTCTTTCTGGTCCTTCTATAATCACATGGTGTGTACCGATTATATATAATCCAGATCAAATAGACCTTCGAATAAGTAATCCTACTCTAAACCACATCCAAACAAGGAAAAGGAAGTAGAGTGAAAATCACATATTCTAAGTCTATAAAATCTCGGCTATATATAACCTTAACGTATCCACTTAGTAATTATAGACTTATCAGAAAAGATCTTTTTAACATTTCCCCAAAGGTATCTAAAATACCTCCATGTTATTTTTGTTATGAGTTTAGACTTCTAAATATAAGAAGTTGATAAGTTTTTAGTTTTCTTGTTATAGCATCCTAAAATACTCCTATAGTATTTTAACCTTTATGTTTGGTTCTAGAATTCTTCTGGTACTTAGGTAAGTTTTAGACCTGTTGCAACACTACAATCACTCCACAAACACATGTTGGGCATATCTCAAATGAATATAGTTGATCAGGCTATATTGATCCCAGATATGATTACGTCACTGTCTAGGTTTAACTGTAATGTCCAACATCCAAATACTTTTGTTTTGTTCTTCTTGTGATACTCATTCTAGTATATATATTCTGCATGTACTTATACTTTTATAAAATACTGTTATATTTTTAAAGTATAACTCTTGGTCAGAGTGTTTTTATCCCAATGGGTTTATAGTTGTATATCTTTTATGACTGATATACTGAGTTCACTATAAACACTGCTTTGATACCAATCTGTCACACCCCCAAACCAGAACGACGGAAACGTTCGGGGGCGGAGGACTTCAGGTAAGTATCACAACACATGCAATATAGTAATCAAAGTACAAACAACCATTGCATTAATAAGTATAAGTTTTACATAAGTGTTTAAACATTACATATTCAAACACCAAAGTAAGTACAGTAGAACACAAGAGTCGCGATACGGTACTAGGTAGTCTTCTCAAAAGCTTCGGGAGTGTACCTGTCTACTGGATTCCTGAGAATACAAGTTATTTGGAAAGAGTAGATCAGCATTTAAGCTGGTGAGTTCATAAGTATTTTAGTTCTGTTAAGTATACTCTAAGTTCTTTGGAAAAGTTCACTGGTTCCTCCAGAAAATCCTATATTTCCCGAGGTGATAGACTGATAACCTCAATAGTTTCCCTCTGTAATTACTTAGTTTATACTAATTATATATAACCCAATATCGAATGGAAAGTTAAATGGGTGTATCTGCCCTAAGCCCACAACCAAACAAGGAACAGGAAGTAAGGCGGAAGTCACACATTTCACTGTCAATCGGATATTACTTATGTATAACTCTGATGTAAAAACTAAGGAATTATAGAATTAACCACTAAAGGTCCTTTATGTTATACTAGTTTACAGAAAGTGAATGACTAAGTTCCCATTTGTAAAAGTGGTTTAATCCCATAAACCGTTTCATTTGTAAAAGTGGTTTAATCTCATAAACCGTTTCCTTTGTAAAAGTGGTTTAATCCCGTAAACCGTTTCCTTTGTAAAAGTAGTTTAATTCCATAAACCGTTTCATTTGTAAAAGTGGTTTAATCCCATAAACCGTTTCATTTGTAAAAGTATTCTTAGTTATATCCGTTCTACAGTAAAAACATTAGTATTAATCATGGAAAATATTATATTATCCATAATACTGCTTTGTGGTTTTAAATGTTCCAAAACCAGAAGTACAAGTATATTTGCCATACTTGATTTCATGATACGTAGCTTTTACTGTAAGTAAAAACTAACAGAAGGTATATTTGGTCAGGATGTAATTATCTTTTCTTACTGTTTTAAGAGAAGTATATTACTTAGTAATTTACTCGTTGTTTTATCCATGTGAGTTCTCTTAACCATACTGATATGACTGATGTGCCTGCTGCGACGTTCTTCAGGCGTCGGAAACGATATGATATTTGACACCCTAGGCCTGCCGGCCAAACTGTAGCGAACAATAAAGGTGCGGGATTGTCAGTCCCATATAGATATATACACAAATTCACGCCCTCCCTACAGGAGATTCTGGTTAATAAGTCAGGACTTAAGGTCGTACATTGATAAGTACACCATGAAGAGTCTCACAAATTTATTGTTTCAACGAGATTTACGATGTATTTTTAACCCGTGATTGCTAACCCTAGTACGTTGTATTGTACCCCTGTTAATGCAAACCCGGTATGATGTATTATTACCCCGTGGTTGCTAACCCTGGTACTTTGTATTGTACCTTTGTTATTGCAAACCCGGTATGATGTATTATTACCCCGTGATTGGTAACCCTGGTACTCTGTATCGTACCTTTGTTAATGCAAACCCAGTATGATGTATTATTACCCCGTGATTGCTAACCATGGTACTCTGTATCGTACCTTTGTTAATGCAAACCCGGTATGATGTATTATTACTTCTTTAATATATTATCCTTATATTAAAAGTATTATACATATCTTGGTATAGATAAATGAATTGTTGGTAATTTCCTTGGAAAGTATACAATCGTGAATCATACTTGTATATTTAGTTTTGAATCATAAATTATACCTATTATAATTTATATGATTAGCATGATTTCTCATGGATGAACACCTTTGCTCAGCATGATACAAAGGTAATGATACCGAATGAAGTAACCTTTTATATTCATATATGTATAATATATATAATTAAGAAGGAAACGACCTTCGGACAAATAACACCACCTTAATTCCACATCCAAACAAGGAAAAGGAAATAAGATAATTCATTAGTCCTAAGCCCTTCAAATCTTATTTATATATTTATACATATATAAACATGATTTTGGCGATTATAATTTGAAATAGTTTATAAAACCTTTTTCAAAGAATTTAACGGAGTTTACATGACTTTAAAGATTTAACATGCCTTTAAGTCATTTTGGAAATATTTGGTAATCCTTAAAAGCATAAGGAAACCCTTTGTGTGATTATTATCACATACAATTATTAACACAATTTATATTGTGTTCAACATGTATTCCCCCCCTAAAAGCATTTAAAAACCATTAACAAGGTAAATTATAGGGGTATGAACTCACTTTGATAAGTGGTGATTTGGGCAGCGTTTCGTTTCTATAGATGATCTTTCTCGAAGAAACCGCGAGTTTTTGAGTAAAAACCGGGCTTTACGCGGGCAACACTTCGACTGGAAAAAGGCTAGCTTCTCGAGAATTCTGCGGCTTCGGGGCTTGCTTCGGGTTTTTGATATGATACCGGGCCTTGGGGGTTGTAAGGAAGTTTGGGGAGGTGAAAGAAGTGAAAAAGGTGAGAAAATGGAGTAAAAATGGTTAAGGAACCGGGAGGGTTTGCACCATTTATATAGGGCCGAAGCCTTGGATCCGAAGGGGAGTCAACAGCAACGTGGCAGGGAAGGAAGGGATACGCGTGTCTCGGTTCGGAAGAAGCCAGGTGGCCGAAGTCTGAGGCGGTTGTGCGAAGCTCGGATGCGCGTCGGACCAGGAGAGGACCGAACTTTGGTCCAATCAGGAGATGCCACGACAACTTCGGTCCAATCAGCAGGTGACACGTGTTGGACACGGGGAAGCCTCGCATGCGAGGGTGACGTGGCCAGAGAGGGTCCATGCGAAATTTCCCGGTTTTCTAGATTCTTCGATTTTTGTGTCGAAAACTTGCGAAATTCATAACTTTCGCATACGAGCTCCGTTTTTGGCGTTCTTTCTATGCACGCGTAGGTAAAATTATACTCTACGACTTTTGTTTAGACTTCGTCGGCTAATTTTGAATTTATTTTTAATATTATTATTTTTAACAGACCGGACAGGAAATCCGTTAAAAATTCATAACTTCTTCATCCGACGTCCGTTTTCGTCTGTCTTTTTACCGTTGTACTACTTTTGACGAGACCTTCGATTCTCGTTTAAGTTGCGTCGGTTGAATATCGATCGATTTATATTTCGAATTTTTAGCTGTCTACTGCTAAACCAAAACTTAGAAAAATCATAACTTCCTCATACGAAGTCAGATTTTTACGTTCTTTTTATGAACGTTCTCGGTTTAACATATTCTACAACTTTCATTTAGATTGTTAAGGCTAAAAAGCCTTTTATCGAAAATTCACTTTTTACACTGAACATTGTTTTGCTGGTTTTGTCGCGGATCTTCGATTGGTCATAACTTCTTCGTTATAACTCGGATTTCAGTGTTCTTTATATTTTTGGAAACCTTGTTACAATCTCTACCACTTTGTTCATCCCAATTACGATTATTGATCAATTTATTTTTGACCTAAATTTTACTGGTGTCACAAATAATTCATTGATATGAAAGTTAAAGGAAACTTGGTCATTTGGCTTTTTTTTTGCTTTTGCTTTACTCAATGACTCAAATGCAACTTGGTTGTTACAAAAATTTGGACCTAGAACTCAAAAATGACTTTAATCTTAGGGTGGTAATCGGTTTCGGTTCGCTTTAATATAAAAATATAAAATATAACCTTTTAATTAATTAATTAACGCAATTCAAATGTTCGGTTCGGTTTGGTTTAAAGTTTATGAGACCAAAACTACAACCAAAAAACAAATTCAAAAACTGAATTTGATATATGGTTGAGTTTAAAATCGATTTCGATCGGTTCGATTTGGTTTTCGGGTTTTTCGGTGTTCCAGACCAAATAATTTCCACCTTTTTTAATCTTTCACTTCTTGTTGTCATATATATAGTAATTTTAGTCTTGAATATAATGTTTCGGTCTCTAATGCATATATATTAAAATCAATCAGATAGTATTGGACTCATTCGGTGGGTGCCGAGATACGTTAAGGGTTTAAACTTTACTTGGATAGCCTCTAAACACTTAAAATTGAATATTGAAAAACTCTATTGCATAATATTTATGGTTTTTATTTTATAGTACGTATAATAGTTACGACCTATGATCTCGTAGCAAACTCTATAGCGACATATCTACGAATTTGGACTCCGTAACAATTGTCGTAGCGAGCTACTTACAAACTTACATTCGGTAGCAAATTTTGTAGTGTAATAGCTATAGATTTTGACTTCGTAACAAATTTTGTAGGAAAATAACTACAAAATTTGATCTGTAGTAAAATTTATAGCAAAATACCTACGACTTATAATTCTCTAGCAAATTCCGTAGCATGATAACTACGGACTCCGATTACGTAGCAAAATTCTGTAGTTATCCGAATATTAGCTATAGAACATAATTCTGTAACTAATTCCGTAGCAAATATACCTATGTCCAACTCTTCTGTAGCATAGTCCATAGTAGAATATCTACAGTTTTTAATATCGTAGCTGAATTCCCTAGTTATTCAGGTATTAGCTACAAAATGCAATTCTATAGCAAATTCCATAGTTAAATAGCTACAACAAGCCATTCTGTAGCATAATCTGTAGCAAAATAACTACGGATTGTACTTCCATAGCAAATTTCCGTAGTTATTTCAACCTTTTCTTGTAGTGGTTGGGATGAGCACACCTGTTTTGTCATATTATGACCACGGCGTGACCATGGATGGCCACGACGTGGCGATCAGCTGTAGATTGACTTGGACCGTTGACTTTGACCTAAATTTGACTTTGGGCATTTTGGATATTTTGATTAGTAGTTGGAGCTTAAGTGTTTGTGATTGTATAGGTGGCTGGTAGAGTCAACATTTGAGGCAGTAATCTGTGTAGCTATTTCTTCAGACTGTGAGGTGAGTTTCCCTCACTGTACTTGTTGGTCGAAGGCACCAATACCGGCCCACTAGGTTATGTATCCCGGTATATAGGATGATGTTATGCAAGTTATATGATAGATTAGTAGATCTGTATGATTACCTGTATTTGTTGGATATGTGTTTATGTTTATCTGTTGTACATGTCGACATATTATGGTTAGGTTGAGGCGGCCCCACTTTGTGCTAAAGGCCAATACACCACGGGTGGTCCGGATAGGATGTATGCCCTAAGAGGCGATCCAGTCATGCCGAAGGCTCGTAGAGCGGTCAAGATAGGCTGTAGGCCCTGCAAGGCGGTCCAGTCAAGTTGAAGTCTCATATCTGCATGCTATTGTTTGTTATGTTGTGTGATAGTACTTTGGGGGAACTCACTAAGCTTTGGCTTATAGCTTCAGTGTATTGTTTTAGGTACTTCAGAGGATCGTGGGAAAGAGAAGGTGTGATTGTGTACATCTTCCTGTTTCTATGACATTGGATATTGGGATACTCTGATTATGATTATACTTTTGAAAAAATGGTTTTTGTAAACACTTTATGGTTGATGGATGTTTTTGAAAATTTTAAATTTCTATGATTTTTGGGATGTTACAAGACATTTGTACTCCTACTGCCATTCATATGTGTCACACCCCCGACCGATGGTGGAAACGTTGGGTTGTGGGACTTATTCATGGATCAAAGTCATTTGCATACATAGAACAATACAACAACACATCATAATGTGTACACTTTTATTTATAAAATAGAGAAAGTACATAGTAGTTCAACATACGATGTGTTCCTTAATAGTTAGGCATTTAGATAAACAAAATACAAAAGTATGGTTAATAACAAAATTTCCCGTAAGTGCTTCAGAGTGTGTGTAACTCCAGCTTCTTAGATTCCCGAGAATACAATGCGTTTTGAAAGATATGCCAACAAAAAGTTGGTGAGTTCATAGGTTTGACTTAAAGTATTTTTCAACCCAAAAAAGTATACGTGTACAGTATATAAGTGTTTTTATACCAAACGCATGTTTACTGAAAGCATACTTTTATAGACAAAGTATGTTTACTGAAAGAGTACTTTTATACCAAAAGTATATTATTGAAAGCGTACTTTTATACCAAAAGTATGTTTACTGAAAGAGTACTTTTATACCATAAGTATGTTTACCGAAAGCGTAATTTTATACTAAAAGTATGTTTACTGAATGAGTACTTTTATACCAAAAGTATGTTTACCGAAAGAGTACTTTTTTTACCAAAAGTATGTTGATACCGTATATAGCTGCTTTTCTAGCGTATATAATAATGTACTTAACAAAAAGTATGTTTTCTATGTATAAGTGCTTACCTGACTTATGTGTACTTGTAAAACCTACTAGCATGTGTTTGATGTGTATAAGTGTTTACCGAACTTATATGAAAATATACTTTTATTAACCAAAAAATATGTTAACATCGTATATAAGTGCTTACATGACTTATATAAAAAGTTACTTTTTATAATTCAAACAGTATATGTATAAATGTTTAATTTATAATAATCTTATACTTGTAAACCCTACAAGTATGTGTTTTGGGCTACATATAAGTACTATTTCAACTTATATGAGTGCTTTTAGAGTGTACTCGTGTTACAGTGAGACCCTATAACCAAGCTATATGACACATTCTCGCCTATGTTTGGAACCAACGTTGTGCGCCCGATGCTATCGTGGTGTGCCGTAAAATGTTATCGTGATGCTTCATCGACGTCGTAACAGGGGGACAATTAGCACCCGATGTGACTTGTCCTTCAAGGTTGTAGCTTGCAACCACAGGTAGGGGTGTTAACTCGTATAGATCTATACATAACGTTCCTTGATTGCTCAGGATTAAGGGTTATAAGTCATAGGTCTTTGTTAAAACTTTACAGTTAGTTGTTGAATAAGTCTCGTGTAAATCCTTCTGAGTTTAACATATCTAAAAGTGAGTGTGCATGTGTGCCTTAAACTTTAAATACCAAATTCACTAGGCAAAAAGTTTGATCATATGTGATAACTGTGTAAAGTTCCTAAAAAATCGAGCAACATAACGACTGTAAATTTAATAAAACTACGTTTTATCCAACATACAACCAACAATTCCAAATATGTGTAATAAGTCTAAATAGATGTATAGATCACTTTAATTTAACATTTGACGATAAAACAAATATTTAACGGTTTATAATTATATAACTATAAATAAACATTTAACATTTATAATTATATAACTATAAATAAATATTTAACATTTATATAAATAAAAAATATAAAATATGTATCATGTATTCTCCCCCGAAAAATATTAAACAGTTTAAAAGTGGGGCTGTGAAACTCACTTTCGAAGCCTGCTTTAACGTTCCGTTTTTTGACAGAAAGGGGATCATGTAAAAAACCAAACGAACGGAGTTTCGTTTACGATAGATTGGAAAGTGGCTCGAGATCGTGACGATTCAGAACTGAATTTCTCTGAAAAAGATTGTCGGAAAACTCCCCGGCGGTGGTTGTCGGCGACGATGCTACGTCCGCCGGTGGTGGTCTGCAACGACGCTACATCGACCGGTGGTGGTCTGGAACAATCGTCTGTTGGAGCTGTCGTCGACTGTTTTGTGGGAGGCCTGAGCTGCACTGGTCGTCATTGAAGGCAGGAGGGTCGGCTGGAGGAGTGCCAGTGGCGGCGCGGCGGTGCATCACCGCGGAAATGGGCGGCGGACGGTGGTCGTCGTCCGAAGAGAAAGAGAAAAAAACCAGGAAAGAGAGGGGATCCTCTCTCCTATATATAGCCAATTTTAGGGTGATATGGACCACCATATTGTGGACAATTGGTAGCACAACGAGCGCGACAATTAGCTCCTCCCGTTTTGCGACAGGTGTCACGCCTCGATCCTGCAACTTTTGACAAAAAACGACATTTCACATTTTTTTTTCTGAAAAAAGTAGTTCAATGTCCCAGAAATTAAAGTTTGAAATCTGTAAAAATATTAACCAAACGAATAGCATAGCAATCTGAAATTTTTGTTTGAACTGCTTTGTCGGGTGTTTCCCGGTTCAACGATTCGACTATTTTTTGGGAAAGTACTATAACTTTGAGTTATGGAAATTTCGAAAGTAGAATCAAATATTAGAGTATAGCCTGATTCATTAAATGTTTTCAATTTTACTTAATGAGATGCGTAGCTAATCCAATGAATCATTTGAAGATTCGTTATGGGAAAACCGAGTGTTGCATTGTCTGTTTTTTAGTTTTTCAGGAAAAATGAGTTAGCTTCATAATCAAGAACTAGATTGTATCACGATCGTGGGAAAACTGTTCGGAGTTGAAAATTCATTGTCAAAGGCATCTAAGAAGCGTTTAAAGTTCCGTTAATTTACACTTTTAGCTGGCTGGTTTTATGTTTTCTTCAAAAGTCACTAACTTTTGCATACAAACTCCGTTTTCGACATTCTTTTTATCTACGAAATCGTACTAACAACTACTTTCCTGATTAGAGTATTGTTTGTATAAAATAATACTTAATACATATATCTACTTTAAATATGTGTATTAATTCACTTTTTGTGTATTTCGACGAGTGTTCGTTCATCCAAAATTTCACATATTCGGTTAATTACATTACATGTTCTTCGCGATTTCCATCGAAAAACGTTGACCTGAACTTGATGGTCGTTACAATATGGCTCATCTTCATTTCTCGAGATATAAACATTTTGAATTTTTTTCATTGAAACAAGAATTCCAATTACTCCCACTGGCTTTAACATAGTTAAGGTCCACCTTTGCTTCTCAGAATTCAAAACTCTTTGAATTCTATCATTAGAACAAGGATTTCATTATGCGAGACGCTTGTCTCAGTTCATAAATGAACTTCATAAGCTTACATATTCTCGACAACCTATCATGGTTTGATTATGTGTTTTTCCACATCCATATTTGTTACCTTTTGAAGATCCACTTATGCTTAATGATTAAGGTTAAGTGGTTGATAAACTAACTTTCAAACATATATGGATTCAATCTCGCTCTCTGTGTCATTCTTCACTCATGCAACCTTTTAGGGCATGTCATGAATTTCAGTAGTTGGCATACTCTGATTGTCATCTACCAGTGACTCATATTCCATAGTAATATAGATTCTATATAACTAGGTCTATGACGTCCAATGAGATAACCCATCTCTCTTTCTAAGTCCTTAATTGTCGAGCAATTTATAACGATAGTAAACTTCATAATCGTAGACTTCCAAATGTGGTAGAGAGGGACGGGACCTTATTCCACATTTCTGAGAGTGTCTCATAAACCTATTAGTTAGTTTAAGACTAAGGACTCTTGTAACACATGTTCATGGTATAATCTATTAACTGTTTTAAGCATTAGACTCATCAAGTAATAAATCAACCAATGATTTGTTTCTCTATCCAACCACACTTATTGTAGTAGTATTTATGGTGGAGACACTTTATGAAATATTTTTCATAATTGCTTAGATGATCGATGTGGTTTGGACTAAGATGCTTGCAATCCCTATAGGATCTAAGTATCTCATCCTCTTGCCCAATTCATTCTTAATTTCAATTTAGAAGAACTCTAGACACCTAAAAGGTTCTACTCATGTTCATATGAAGTTGGGAATGTATTATGGTTAATCTGAATAGTTTAACCAACATAAACTAATTCTAACAGATATTCAAGTTAGCTAGTGATGTCTTTAGATCGTATGAATAGTAGAAAGGGGCCCCGTATTGTAGGTTCGTTTGATCGGATACAAACAAGATATAATAAGGAACAAAAGAACAAGAAGATTATCACATAGATGGTTTTCACTAAGAAAAGTTCTCACCAAGAGAAGGGATGCACAAAGCAGTTGGCACAAAGCCGTCACAAAGACCTTATTAGAGTTTTACGCTAATACTTGATTACATACTAATATATTCTAGAGAATCCCTTCCATCATGGGAATGATTCTAATCTATTTTAAATTCGAAAATTGATCTTTATCACAAAGATATCAGATGAGTTATCTAAAATGCAATATATTCCTATAATTACATATAACAGAAACACTGTTGGGTTTTGAGCATTCTAACACTCCTATGGTGTACATGCAACCCTATAAACCTTGGATCTATGTTTTCTCTATTATACATGCAAATATTAACTATTCCAAGGTTTCATCCTAACTTATGAAGCACCTATACTACAAAGTTCTAGTTAGATGACATACCTTTTGATGTAGCTTGATGTCTTCAAGCTTTAAGAGCTTAGCCCCAATAGTGTGGAAGCCTCAAATGGAATTACAAATCACCAAAACACCTTGGAAGAAGTTGAGAGAATATGTATGCACACTAAAATCGGCCCACACTTTTTTTCACACACTTGTGCCAATTTTGTGAGCCAAGGACCCCTTTATATATTATGGAGGATTAGGGTTACATCCATGTAAACCCTAATACCCATGACCTTTCATTTACATAGGATCCATGGGTTAAAAGCTCCATGGACCATCCATGAAAGCTTAGCCCAACCTAAATGAACTTGGCCCATTCCATATATATAAGAGTCCATATTTAATTAGTTCTTTTTGATCACTTAATTAATTCTAAATTAATTCTTGATCAATACTAATTAAATAATATGATTCCATATTAATATATTAGAACTTATAATATATTAATATAAATCATAAATATACTATTCTCAAAAGACTATCCATATAAATTGTGCCGGTGAAGTGCAACCCAAATGGACCATGCCGGGTCGGGTCAAGTACATACCAAATATAGTTATGGACTTAGACATTAATCCAACAGTCTCCCACTTGGATAAGTCTAAAACTATTATTGAGTATGACTTCAAAACCTAACTGGAAATCATAGCTCTTAAAGCCGCTGTCGAACTCTGACCTTGTCAATGACTTGTCCATTAGATAAGGGATCATATATTCCTCCATTCTAGATATCATATGGACTGAGACATGGATTATAATCATTCTCTCTGTCCATTTGTTGTTTCCCGATTTCCGATTTATGATGACTGACTGATTGAACAAATCAAATCAGTCCTGGCTTGGCCAAGCACTCACATGTGTCATTGCTAAATCATCGAGGGGCCCACAGATATCGCTTTTATCCCGAAGGTAAAAGGAATGGATAAACTTCGACTCATATGGCTTGTTCTACTACTTGTTGAATCATACACAAAGGCACCTTTTATAACATCGAGTTACCAATGCGTTTTCGTGCAATCAATGTATAACTAACTCATAGTAACAACTCATATCTCTAGGTTTTAAGAATATAAGATATTATCGTCTCATGACCACTCGTGATAAAATCCATGAAGTGATTCAAATGAGCGTGGGTTGAATCCAATACTCAGAACTTATGAGCACTCATGAGTGTTGTAGCACCACTTTGTCCACCAACTTGGACCTCTACAAACCAACCCATGACAGTCTTGATTCATATCTACTTCCAACATATGACCGACTGTGGATGGTTTGAATAACTTAATCATTCAGGAAGAGCGACTTAGTTATTCTGGAAGTCAAAACATGCAAAGTGAAACACAAGAATAAATGAATCAAATATGGTATCAAACCCTATGAATATAAATAAACACTTTTATTTATCACCATACTGATTACTCATTATTCATTGTTTCGGTTTTATCACCTTTATACTTGAATTAAAAACACTAGTTGCCCCATGCTCCAAGCATGTACACTATGTTTTTCTTAAACAATAGCTTTGCCATACACCAAGTATGCACTCTATGTTTGTCTATGATCCTTACTTTGTGAAATAAACGAATTGAACATAATTTCAATGATTCTAATTTCACACTCCCAAATCCTTATCGAAAAATGTGAGAATTTCAAATTCCTATCATTTATCGAAATCTGTTTAGATTTTAAACTTATATGCACTGACCCTCCTGTAATGAATATGTACAAAGTCACAAAGACTTGTCAACAGTCATTATAAGGTATTCCAATGGAGATCAACTCCATGGAAACTAAGTCTCATATTCAAAGTACATTGCTTTGGACATGCTTCTTGCATTAAGTTTTCTAATCTTACACAGATAACTTCCACCTATGGAGACAACTCCATATTCTTATTTTGACTATCACTTCTGAATAAGAGATGCCTCTTTTCAGAATATGTCAATATGGTCCTTCCAAAATTAGCACTATACTTCCAACTGTCCCTGAGCAACCAATCTTTGGTAAACCTCAGATTGTCCTCGACAATTGCTTAATCATTTTAGTCATATCCAATTCTAGACCTTTTCCCTTCTTAATGCCTCTGGGCATTTGGAAAAATTTAGAAATGAAAAATATTATAGCACATGCAATCGATCCTGTACCCAAAGCAAATGGTACACGATTCATGATGTCTCACATAAAGACATGATTCTAAACCAGTCTTTTGCTACAATATTTTTATTTGCCATGTTTTCAAAAATTTGACTATGAAGAGGGATGCCGTAATCATAATCGAATTTTGAGAACGCAATATATAGAATTTCCTTAAGTTGAACCAATCCAACATGAAATTCATATATATATTCTTGACTAAAGATGATTAAGGTCTCAATCTAAGCCTTTAGAACTGAAATGAAGTATATCATCTCCCTTAATTATAGCAAAACAACTTTTTCAATCCCTGCAGCCTCACGAATTGAAACTTTTGTTTTCTATAATTAACATTGCTAACTTGCAACACTAACAATAATTATCATGCTCCCACTAACATGATGATTATTAGCATAACACTTATGCTCCCACTAGCTTTGACATGTACTCAGAAATCAGCTGGACTTCTAGAAATCAATACTTTATTGACTTTCTTACCAAAGTTCAGATTTCTGATACGAGATGCTTTGATAAAACTTTATCAAAATCATACACCTTTCCTTAGATAGCATGCATGTGTGTCTAAACAATTTCAGAACTATGAAAAGGGATGCCGTAATCATAGTCTCAATTGTTTAGACCTTTTCCCATCTACTTCAAATCTACTTGGTGGAAGTGTTTCCTCACCATCATTTTCATGAATCGGAGAGAAACCTTATGACCCTTAGATTTTATGGTGTATGTGTTCTTATCCATGTGAACCGTCAAAACCATAGTCACAAGACAAGGATAATGACAAATCCAAACTCATATGGACTGAACTTATGCAATCTTAACTTCTTGCCACCTGACAGTACAGGGCCTGCCATTGCTTCCAAGTTGTTATGCAACCAATTGAGAACTTTCGGAACTCCTATGCAAAGCCAACTTTAACTGGAATGGGCACAGAATATGTCAACATGATAGGTTATAAACCTCAAGTCGTGTGCTAGTGAAGAACCTCAGGTTTTATTCTTGATTAGTTCTTGAAATTCTTTTTAGGATCTTTAAGACTCCCACTATCCTCTTGACATATAAGACTATCTTGCCAAATATTCAAGAGATAGTGCGGATTCTTTATCAAGACAAACACTTCACACAATTGGCCTTAGTTGGTCTTTGTTTTATCCAAAACATCACAACTTACCAATTTCAAATGTACAAGAGTATGACACTTTTACTCTTACATTTGACAAGTGTTTTAAACCTTTCTTTAAGATATGTCACTCAAGTTACAATCTTGGAGTATGACTCTAAGAATTGTTTTGGAACGAAGTATGACTCATCTTCCTGATCTAACCATTTCAACAATTAATGACTCCTCTTCTTAGTCATAAGAATGCACTAAGATGACCTTTAGAGGACTAATTGTGATATGATTTCTAAATCTTTAAGATGATCACAAACATGATACTAAAGTACTCTCCCATCTTTTCAGATTTGAGAAACTTTTATCTTTCTGCCTAATTTGATTCTTCCCATTCGTTCTGCCATACATTGAGACTTTTCCAATGTTTCATAATTATACTTAAACTTGTAAGTATAACCATATTTACTAAACTTTAGTAAATCAAATAGTCTTAACGAGCTTTGTGGTGGACATGACCAGTGCACAAGAATGTGTACTCGATCCCTTTAGTCCTTCACTTGACTCACACATCCATGTGAACAAGTAATTAGTCTTGATTTTCCAATGCTTGAAAGTTCTCATTCATCATACTATTCAACTTGCATGATGCCAAGTTTCGGTCCAATTGAAACTTGGGTGATGAGGAACTTTCCTGATTTGGTAAATTTAGACACTACCACAAATGAAAGAATCAAATCCATTTTCCAATATTGCTGTCAGTGGAATCATATAAGCAACAATTTTCCACAAATGCCATTGTAAGGATACTTCAAATAAATAAAATTAAACAATTTTCTTTTATTTTAAAACTTTGCGGAAAAACTTATCCTTACAATCCACATGGAAAATTGTTGTTATCTATTCCTTTGCAATATATCATAACTTCTTAAGCAACTGCTCAAAATTCTGATGCGATCGAAATCCACCTTCGCGATCAGAATTAGCATATACTTCCTTTAAGATTTCTCTCTATTCTTTGATTCTTAAAACATCAACATGTGACCCAGTCACATCATGTAATGAGGATCTCAGAATAGAACTTAACAGAGTTAGATAATGGGCTCTACCTGATGTAGAGTCAAACTTATTGACTTTAACATCCTTAGGTAAATTTGGCAGCTTTGCAATCAACGCCCCTTCCTTTGGCAAAATAAACATATGGACCCTTTGGTAATGGGACTATCTCAGACTTAGCCTTTCTCTTTACCATTTGGTCAACCGGGTTGACTATGGCCAGCCCCTTTCCATTGGGAAGAGAATGCTTTTTCTGGATTTCCAGTGTCACCATTGTCACTGTCCATAAAGTTTTTGGGAAGTTGATCTTCTAATCAAATTTGCTTTACTATCGTTCCAAATCATTGCTGATTCAGCAGCACCAAGCAAATAGATATGATCATTAAGGTTCATGTCATAGTCTGTTTCATAGTTGTCCCAAAGGAACTCACTATGTGACTTAGAAAGTGATTGAACATCCAACTTTCTCAAGACTTTGACACCCAACTCTCCCGGCTTGTCAATATGTGACTTCATCTCTAAGATGTGATCACACATAGACCTTGCTTGCCATTAGGGCTTGAATGACCTTGAACTTGTGGGTTAGGGAGAATAATTGGAGGAGGTGGAGGAAGAGAAGTATGACTTCCATGAGCCAAACTCGGGAAGTCATATTCATTAGGAAAGCTTGGTTTGGGAAGATCATTGTTGTCTAAACCAGACATCAACAATGAGAGAAATTCACGTAAAGTTGATTTAAGTCCTTAATATAACACCCAATATGATATATTAAGGCTAGGACCCAACAAACTATTTTATAACTTGGAAGAGGGATGCCGTAATCCAAGCTATAAAATATTTGAAGGTAGGTGAATGACGATTCACCAATTTCCACCAAGATAAACGAAATGTATTATTAGGTTTTAATTGGTTTTGAAACTCCTAGATTCTTTTGAGATTCATTGAACTTTTCAATGGCATGTTTCAATCTCGAGTGTGCCCTTCAGGTTTTGTGACTGGGATGTCGAGGATCACAAAACAAGGTGTGAAGTAACCATGCAAATATACTTGGTACCCTTAATATTTACCACTCAATCGATGTGCTGGTTAACCACACACGCTCCAACGATACTATGATAAACATTAAGTTACCCTTTGCCTACCTTGTTAAGTCCAGGTTAGTGTGCCGGTTAACTACACACGCTCCACTAACAGCTTAAACAAAGTGCAAAGTGTAATTTCATGGATTAGCACCTTATTCACATTTTCCTAAGTAACTAAGATTGAGAATTTATAAAAAGTTTAGTTACTTAGTATTTATCATTAATACTTTTAATGAAGGGAAAATTATAGTCCTTGTCCTACCTGTTCGGCTAACGACCCTCCACCAGTCAAGGAAGCGGTGGGTGAGAGTGGACACCCATTAAACTGCCATTTTATAGGCAGTAACCTTATACCCCCCTTATAGACCGGCTTCGTGAATGAGGCCTACTAATGGTAAGACGACTTGCTCTTATACATATAATA
The DNA here is from genome assembly GCF_052849685.1 of Lactuca virosa. NCBI lineage: Eukaryota > Viridiplantae > Streptophyta > Magnoliopsida > Asterales > Asteraceae > Lactuca > Lactuca virosa. The sequence continues at coordinate 54,471,715 of NC_136429.1, forward strand.
TATTAAACTTTTAATATTATAATAGTATAAGGGTGTATTTTAGACATTTAAAATACTTGGTGGTTTAATCTATTAATTAAACTATACTCTTAATTTAATTAAATTTAAACCATGTCATTATGGAATTATTACTTCTCTTTTAATTAAACACTTTAATTATCTATTAATAAAGTCCATAAGAGTTAATTGAATTATTCAATAAAAACATCATAATTCCAATTATTAAATTCAAAATTAAAACCATTTAATTAATTGTTTAAGTTATAAACCCAAGAGTTTTAGAATTCAATTTTTTTTTTTATTATAAAAAAACTTTTTCCAAATTCCAAAACTTGAGGGCAAGTTTTGTAACTCTTGAAAACTTTTGGATTCCATAACTTATGGAGTTAAATACTTGTTTTATGATGAAACTTTTCATGTTCCATAACTTAAGAACAAGTTATGGAATTCTTTAAAACATTAAGACCAAGTTTTGTAACTCCATAAAAAACTTTGAATCAATTTTTTTAAAAAACCTTTTCATATCCATAACTAATGGAGGTTTCAAAAAATTCTTTAGATCAAACTTTTAAAACTAATAAAATAATCATATCATTTTATCTTTTACTAAATTTGACCTAATTCAACTCATATAGCAAATTATTCAAATTTTACAAATAATTAGTTTTTCACAAAAACAAGTAATTATCTTAAAATTTGACAAACGTCATGTTTTTTTTTCCAACTTTGAAAATAAAACGTTTGCATCAATATAACAGAAAACAACCAGGCTCTGATACCACTGTTGGGTTTTGAGCATTCTAACACTCCTATGGTATACATGCAACCCTATAAACCTTGGATCTATGTTTTCTCTATTATACATGCAAATATTAACTATTCCAAGGTTTCATCTTAACTAGCATATTATGAAGCACCTATACTACAAAGTTCTAGTTAGATGACATACCTTTTGATGTAGCTTGATGTCTTCAAGCTTTAAGAGCTTAGCCCCAATAGTGTGGAAGCCTCAAATGGAATCACAAATCACCAAAACACCTTGGAAGAACTTGAGAGAATATGTATGCACACTAAAATCGGCCCACACTTTTTTTCACACACTTGTGCCAATTTTGTGAGCCAAGGACCCCTTTATATATTATGGAGGATTAGGGTTACATCCATGTAAACCCTAATACCCATGACCTTTCATTTACATAGGATCCATGGGTTAAAAGCTCCATGGACCATCCATGAAAGCTTAGCCCAACCTAAATGAACTTGGCCCATTCCATATATATAAGAGTCCATATTTAATTAGTTCTTTTTGATCACTTAATTAATTCTAAATTAATTCTTGATCAATACTAATTAAATAATATGATTCCATATTAATATATTAGAACTTATAATATATTAATATAAATCATAAATATACTATTCTCAAAAGACTATCCATATAAATTGTGCCGGTGAACTGCAACCCAAATGGACCATGCGGGTCGGGTCAAGTACATACCAAATATAGTTATGGACTTAGACATTAATCCAACAAATACAACTGTAGAAATCGTTATACGGTGACGTTGGTACTTCAAGCCTTGTACAAATGTTGTCACTCGCCCTCGAACTGGTGGTAAGTGTGTGAAACCAACTATACTTCTCCCACTTTTTGGCGTCAACATAATCAACATTATGATTTATGAGGAGAAGTCAGAGTGACATATGTGGTAGTGGAAACAGTAGGCGTATCGTGAGATGCATCGAAATGATAGGCTAGATTATGATGTCTCCTGATAGCATGTGATTTTGCTATAAATCATTGACATAGTATTGTGAAGTCTCATCAGCGTATGGTTTGTTACGCTAAATCATAAACTTCATTTATTAGAAGAACAGAGACAAGAAAAGAGTGTTGCATGTAATACACTTTGGTGTTTAAGTGTATCCATCGACATAGAGTGTCAAAGTTTTATCAGTGTATGGTAAATACAATGAATTATTAACTTCTTTTATAGAATATTGTTAAGGCGAGAGTGGGTAGGTGCATGTAATACATCACGATACATGATATACCCATCGACATAGATTTGTCAAGTTGTCATCAGCGTCTGGTATCATACGCTAAATCATAAAACTTTAAAGAAGAAAGTAAGGTAAGAATGGGTTGGTGAATGTGATAAACTATGGTGCATAGTCTAACCATCTGCATAGAAGGTCAAACTTTCATCAGTGTGTGGTATTTCATAGTGACTCGTCAACTTCTTTAAAGAAGACTTGTAGGAGAGAAATAGGATATCTCAATCACGCTGAGGTGAAATCAGCATGAATCATTGACAGTGAGTGACTCCTCAACAAGGGATGGTTTAATCCTTGTATCATAGAGTAATGTTTCAGACTAGAATCAACTTTCACTATTAATTAAAGAAACATGGTACATGACAGAATAGGAAAATAGCTAAGTGAAAACGAAATAGTGAAAGAAGAATAAGCGAAAAAGGAAATGTGCAACTTTTTCAAGAGAATCATAAAGATCCAGATGCAACTTTTTCATAAGAATCATAAAAGTTGATATGAAGATCTTTTCAAATGAATGCTCATAAAAGTAGCTCCTCTTCTCAATACACCTCCCATCGGAAAGACGGCTATAAAGGAAGAAGTTTTAACATCTCAGATTATAGATAGAAATTTCAAAACAAGTCATGAAGAAAAAAATACTTATCCTTGAAAGAAAGGATAACCCTGAGAAATTTTCAAGCTTCAAGATCAATATCATGAGAGAGAGAGAGAGAGGAAGGACAAAAACAGTCTATGTAACCAACAAGTTAAGTGGCTCAAATATTTGTAACCATCGAGTTACTGAAATCAATAGGGAGGTACTCGAGGTTTTAACGAAAAAATGAGCTAATAGATGGAATTAAGACTCATTGTATCGACAATGACTGCTTGCGTCCATGACAAGGGATGAAGGGAGAAAGAGGCATCATTAACAAGAAGAAGATTTGATGCAATCTTTGCCTTCACATCCCTCATTGCATCAGATGAAAGAAACAGGGGTGACACTTAGATCTATTAAATACTAGTTCAAAACCACAACTCTTTCTAATATAGTGTCAAGTGAGAAACCTCAATGCAACAATCACTAGTCATCATCTACAAATTGAGAATTGTAGTCGTTGAGTTGGTGTTTCTTTCAACTCAGCTTTGAATGCAACAGACAGGAAGTCCTGAGATTTAAAAAGTAGAAAAAGAAGGAAACACTAGTAAACATTAGATATAGAAATAAGTAAGCAATGTATACTAATTTGAATAACAAAGACAATAAAAGTACTTGTGTTTTCATGTTATTGTTTTTAACGTAAGCAAGGTAGAAAAAATAAAGAAAGCATAAAGTAGTAAATGTTCAACAAAAGACAGAATTAAAATAAGTAAAGGTGGTTCATGAAAACATAAAAAGAACAATATGGATCATTATATATTTTTCAGCTTAAGAATGATCAACATCAAAACTTGTTGAGCCTGCTACCATTTTCTTCAGGATGAGCTTAATTGATGAGGGTCATTAGACACTTTTCTTTTGGTCCTTCATCTTTAGAAAATTCTTCTTCCTTATCATATTTCTCTGATCTCTTCTGCTTAACAATAAGGGATTTTGGGAGAGAGATGTTTTCTTTTTCCAAATGTGTCAGCAGCTTTTTGTATAAAGCCTCATAGCTTTCATCGCTTTGAGTCTCTCTTTTTTTTGCACTCCCTGATAAAATAATTAGGGCTTCCACAGTTGAAGCACTTACCTTCATCCTTTCTTTCATATGCATTCTTTCTCGCTGAGCTATTTCCCTTGTACAAGATGTCTTTACAAAGAGCCTTAGTTTGCTCGAAGTTATGTAGATTTCCAAAAAGTGAATTAAGTTCCATGGAGTTGATTTTCTCATTATTCTTTAGAACATCAGCATTATATTCCCAACTTTTATCCAAGGAGTCTAAGAACTTCAGCACCAACTAAGATGAATGTTTCGTGGTGCCCAACCTGCGCATATCATTCACCAAACAGTTAAACATATTAAAAGTTTGAGTCAACGTCTCAACTTGATGAGCAAAAAAAATGCTCATATCTCCGATTTAGGTTGTTGATGGTAGTTGCTTGGATTTCAACAATGCCCTCGTATGCTACGGTCAGGTCAACATCTCCATCATCTCCTGAGCGAACTCACAATTCTAAACCAAGCGGTAGATGTGATAAGGAATGGAGTTTCCTATAGAAACCCTTGCCTTTACATCTATACTTATGAGTCTCTTATCTGTTGGGTTTTGTATACTACAACATCCTATGGTGCACATTCAACCCTAAATGCTTTGGATCTATGTTTTCTCTAATTATACATGCAATATTGTTTCCAAAGCATTAAGCCTAAAACTAGCATACAATTGACATAAACCACATAAAATACTAGTTAGGATATTAACTCTTTATGTAGCTTGTAGAACTTGTTGTATTTGGCCTTTAAGAACTTAGTGCCCCAAATGTTGCACCTCAAATGGTTCACAACACACATTAGACAAAGGATGACTTTTGAGAGAGTCTATGCACTCTAAAATCGGTTATGGCTCTCCAAGAACACTCTAGCAAAACTTGTGCAACCAATTTTAGGCTATAGGGTGTCATATATATAGTGTAGGAATCCAAGAGTCATGGGCAAACCCTAATCCATACACTTGGGCTTATGATCCATGATCCATGATTCAAGTGGTCTAACTCTTTATGGATTCATCCATAAACTTAGTCCATCATGTATCATAAGCCCAAACCATATATATATATATATATATATATATATATATATATATATATATATATATATATACCTAATTTACATAATTAGTCCCTATTAATTTAATTAGTCTCTTTTGATCACTAAATTAATTCCAAATTAATTATTGATCAATACTAATTAAATCATATGATTTCATATTAATACATTAGAACTTATAATATATTAATAAATCATAAATAACCTCTTCTCAAAAGTCCATCCTATCAAATTGTCGTGGTGATATGCAACCCAAATGGACCATGCTACTCTCGGGTCAAGTACATACCAATTATAGTTATTAGCTTAGACACCTAATCCAACAGTCTCCCACTTGGATAAGTTTAATAACTATTATTGCAAGTACGACTCCAAAATCCTGACTAGCAATCGTAGCTCTTAGAAGTCACTGTCGAACTCTGACCTAGTCAATGACGCGTCCATTAGATAAGGGATCATATATTCCTCCATTCTAGATATCATATGAACTGAGACATGGATTATAATCATTCTCTCTGTTCATGTGTTGTTTCCCGATTTCCGATTTATGACGACTAACTAATTGAACAAATGAAATCAGTCCAGGCTTGGCCAAGCACTTAGGGTTGTCATCACTAAATCAACGATGGACCCACATATATCGCTTTTATCCCACTAAGGGTAAAAGGAATGGATAAACTTCGACTCAAATGCTTGCTTGTACTTACTCATCAAATCACACACAACAATATGTTTTATAACACCAAGTTACTGGTGCGTTTATATATGTCAATGTGCAACCGACTTGTAAACTACAACTCACATGTATTGGTTTCAAGAATATAAGATATTATCGTCTCACAATCACTCGTGATAAAATCCATGAAGTGATTCAGATGAGCGTGGGTTGAATGCAATACTCAAATCTTATTACAGGAGTACTCATTAATATTGCAACAAACTTGTGCTATGTCTAACACCTTAGACAATCCTATAGACCCATTCATGACAGTCTTGCCTCAATACCTACTTCCAAAGTATGATCGAATGTGGATGGTTTGAATAACCTAGTTATTCGGTAAGTCAAAACATGCAAAGTGAAACACAAGAATAATACTAATCCTATATGGCCCCAAAACTTTTGATTGTAAATAAAACACCTTTTATCTAATCGCCATATTGATTACTCATTATTCATTGTATAATGTTTCGAATAATCAACTTAATACTTGAATTAAAACAATAGTTATCCCATGCTCCAAGCATGCACACTATGTTTGCATATGGTCATTTCTTTGTGAAATGGATCAATTGACAAAATTTCAATGATGCTCATTTCACAATTCCAAATCCTTATGATAAATGTAAGAATACCAAATTCATGCCATTTACTGTGACAACCCAAAATTTCTAACTTATACATTCTTCATTTTTATTAAAGTTAGCCTCGTTTCGCTATTTTGTAATGAAGTTTTGGGTCTATATGAGTGCTTGAGGCTTCGTATAACCTTGATATGAGTCTTAGGAAGGGTGAGAATGTGTTTAGCATCACTAAAACGAGCCAAACACACCCAACAAGGTGTGTGCGGCCGCACACCCGAGTGTGCGGCCAGCCAGCTCACACAGCCAACCGCACACCCTCCTAGCCTCACACTCCAGCCTATATAAAGGACCCTAAGTCAACCATACACCCTTTTTCACACTACTTAAAAGCTAGAGCATTTTCTCTCAAGAATTCTTCAAGTTTTCCACTCCCATCATCAAAACAAGATTCGTTTGTGCTCGAGACTCCATTTGACACCCAACAATCCTATATCGAACTTCCATCCAAACCACTCACTGCAGGTGAGTTCATACCCCTGAATTAACCTTTTAAATGATTTTTAAATGCTTTAATGGGGGAGGGGGGATACAAGTTGAACACTTCTAGTTATTGCTTTAATCACATGTGATTAATAACTAGAACAAACAGGAAGATTTGCTACTACTTTCAAATTGCTATCAAACTTATGGATTTTCAAGCTCTCCAACCTTCTATTAAACTCTTATGATGCTAAAACAGTTTTCAAACTCTTTTATACTTGCAATATTTTCACATCCATATCTACACCAGTATATTTTTATAAGTAAGACTTGAAGGACTTAGGACTGATAGCTCACCTTATTTCCTGTTCCTTGTCTGGTTGTGGACCTAGGGTACCCTGTTATTTGTCCGAATGTCGTTTAATTCTTAGTTATATATCATGTATTTATGTGTTGGATATAAAGGCTTTTCACTTCAGTTCAGTACCTTTGTGTAACAAAGGCATCCAAACAACCTTACTATTTAACTATTATAGGTATAGTTAAGGGACTACTACTCACTACTATTATTACAACGACCCATACAAGAGTCAATACATTTATGAGTCACTACTTAAGTACTACATTGAGTAAGAGGACATACTATACACTATACGAGAGAACATACTATAGATTATACAAAGAGAACATATTATACACTATACAAACATTAAATACTAAAACAGAATGTGACATACTACTTCTCGATACGACACTTCATTGTGCTATCACCTTGTAACCAGAGTCTCCTGGAGGGAGAGCGGGCATTATGTGTATAGATCTATACGGGACAGACACTCCCACATCCTGACTGCTAGCTACAGTCCGAGCCGTTAAGGCCCAGGGGTGACAAAATGTCAGCATACTACGTGTGACCTGGAGGGTCATCAGTTATTCAGCCGTCGATCAGCATGGTTACATACGAGTTCACATTCAAAACTTAAATTAACTAAATAAGGATTTAAGGCAATAATGGAATTTTCGAGGCGTATCGCCTGGAGTCTACATATTTCTACTTGGGACTTTTCGAGGCATATCGCCTGGAGTCTACATATTCTACTTGGGACTTTTCGAGGCGTATCGCCTGGAGTCTACATATTTCTACTTGGGACTTTTCGAGGCGTATCGCCTGGAGTCTACATATTCTACTTGGGACTTTTCGAGGCGTATCGCCTGGAGTCTACATATTTCTACTTTGGACTTTTCGAGGCGTATCGCCTGGAGTCTACATATTCTACTTGGGACTTTTCGAGGCGTATCGCCTGGAGTCTACATATTTCTACTTGGGACTTTTCAAGGCGTATTGCCTGGAGTCTACATATTCTACTTAGGGCTTTTCGAGGCGTACCGCCTTGAGTCTGCATATTTTTACTTTAGGCTTTTCGAGGCGTATTGTTCATTCAGTACCACCTGGAGTCTGTATTTTCATTACTTTGTAACTTTGTCACATACTCGTTTCAGTAAACTATATTTTTATACTAATAGTTTTCACTGGGGAAAAACCCTTACATTTACGAAAGGACAAACACACAACCAATCGGGTCTTGGTAGAAGACTACTTTTTACTAGGAAACATAGGGTTTTCTAGGGAGTATACTATTTCCAAAACACTTGAAATCAATTACTACACTACATTGTTACTAACATTTTTATACAAGCAATGACACTAAATACTTATGAACTCACCAGCTTTATGCTGATACTCGCTTTCAAAATAACTTGTATTCTCAGGTCATCAGTAGACAGGTACAGATGAAGCTTTTGAGAAGATGGAGCACATATAAGACTCATCTTTTATTTTGATTATACTTTTGGTGTCTTACAAACTATACAGAACACGCTTGTAATACAATTATTATATTAATGCAATGGATGTTGTTGCTTGTTTTTTTTACTATTATGCATTGTTATGATACTGTACATGACGTCCTCCACCCCAGAACGTTTCCGCCGTTCTTGGTTTTGGGGTGTGACATTTACTGAAATATGTTAGATTCTAAACTTATATGCATTGATCCTCTTGTAATGACTATGCACAAAAGTCACAGAGACTTGGCAACAGACATTACAAAGTATTCCAATGGAGAGCAATTCCATGGAAACGAAGTCTCATATTTAAAGTACATTCTTTTGAACATCCTTCTTGCATTAAGTTTTCTAATTTTACACAGATTTAAAGAATAACTTCCACTTATGGAAACATTTCCATATTTCCATTTTGACTATAACTTCTGAACAAGAGTTACCTCTTCTCAGAGTATGTCAATATGGTCCTTTCCAAAATGTACAATATACTTCCAACTGTCCATAAGCAACCAATCTTTGGTAAACCTCAGATTGTCATCGACAATTGCTTAACCATTTTAGTCATATCTCGTTCTAGTCCTTTTTCCCTCTTAATGCCCTAGGCATTTGGAAAATTAGAACCGATTAATATTATAGTATATGTAATCGATCCTATATCCGAAGCATATGGAACACGATTCATAAAGACATGATACTTTACCAGTCTCTTGCTATAATATTTCCATATATAGAATTTCCTTATGTTGAATCATTTCAACATAACATTCACATATGTCCATGACTAAATTCGATTAAATTCTCAATCTAAGCTTTTAGATTCGAAATGAAATATGAATTTCTCTCCCTTAATTATAGCAAAACAACTTTTCAATCCCTGCAACTTTGCGAATTGAAACTTTTTGTTTTCTATAATTAACATTGCTAACTCGCAACACTTACCATAATAATTATGCTCCCACTAGCATAATAATTATTATCTTACTAGCATAACACTTATGCTCCCACTAGCTTTGACATGTACCCAAAAATCAACTGGACTTCTAGAAATCAATACTTATTGACTTTCTTACCAAAGTTCAGATTTCTGATACGAGATGCTTCGATAAGACTTTATCTAGGCTTCTCAAATTCATACACCTTTCCTTAGATAGCTCACATGTGTATCTAAACAATTTTAGAACTTACAGCCATAAGTCTGAAATGTTTAGACCTTTTTCCATTTCTCACAATTCGAACTATGAAGAGGGATGTCGTAATCATAATCGAATTTGAGAATGCAAATAACACAATTACTATCTCCTTAAATCTACTTAGTGAAAGCATTTCCTCACAATCATTTTCATGAATTAGAGAGAAACCTTATGAAACTTAGATTTTTATGGTGTATGTGTTCCTATCCATGTGAATTTGTCATAACCATAATCACAAGACAAGGTTAGTGACAAATCCAAACTAATATGGACTAAACTTGTTCAATCTTAATTTCTTGCCACCTGGCAGCACAAGGGCCTACCATTGCTTTCAGGTTGTTATACAAACAAATGAGAAATCATAGAACTCACATGCGTAGTCAACTTAACTGCAATGGGCACAAAAACAAGAATATGTCAACACGATAGGGTCCAAACCTCAAGTCGTGTGCTAGTGATAAACAATAGGGTTAGTATTGATCAGTTCTTGAAACTTTTCAAGATCTTTAAGACTCCCACCGACCTCTTGACATATGAGATTCCCTTTGTCAAGGAACGTTACTTGACAAACAAATATTCAAGAGTTATTGCGGTTTCTTATCAAGACAAACACTTCACACAATTGGTCTTAGTTGGTCTTTGTCTTATCCAAGACATCACAACTTACCAATTTCAAATGTACAAGAGTAAGAAACATTTTACTCTATATTTGATAAGTGTTATAAACTTTTCTTAAGATTATGTCACTCAAGGCACAATCGTGGAGTGCAACTCTAAGACTTGATTTTGGAACGAAGTATGATTCATCTATTTGATTTAACCATTTCTACAATTCACGATTCCTCTTCTTAGCCATATAAATGCACTAAGATGTCCTTTGAGGATCAATTGTTATATGGTTTTCATAATCATTAAGATGATCATAAAACACGATACTAAAGTACTCTCCCTTCTTCTCAGATTGGAGAAATTTTTATCTTTCAGGCTAATTTGATTCTTCTTATTCGTTCTGCTATACATTGAAACTTTTCCAATGATTCGGAATTAAACTTAATATTGTAAGCATAACCATATTTACTAAACTTGTAGTAAATCAGAACAAATAGTCTTATCGCTCTTTGTGGTGGACCTGACCAGCACACAACCAAGTTTACCCGATCCCTTTGTCCTTCACTTGACTCACATATACATGTGAACAAGGAATCAGTCTAAATTTCCCAAAGACGAAGTTCTCATTCATCACACAATACAAGTTGCATGATTCCAAGTTTTTATCCAACTGAAACTTGGGTGATGAGAATCTTTCCTTATTTGGTAAATCTTGACACTACCACAAACGAAAAATCAAATCCATTTTCTAATATTGCTATCAATGGAAACATATTAGCATTTCAGAAATGCCATTGTAAGGAAACTTAAAATAAGATAAATTTCAAAAAATTTCTCAATTTATAAAAATTGCGGAAAACTTATCCTTACAATGCAAATATATATGAAAACTATGTTTTTATCTATTCCTAAGCAATCTATCATAACTCTTAAGCAGCAGCTCAAAATTCTGATCATCGAACCATGCGATCGAAACACATCTCTTCACGATTAGAATCAGCTTACTCTTCCTTTAAGCTTCCTTTCATTTCTTCGATTCTACAAAACATCAAAATGTAATTACATTACATCATGTATTAAGAATATCCAAATAGGAACTTAATAGAGTTAGATAGTGTACTTACCTGAAGCAGAGTCAAACTTTTTGACTTTACCATCCTTGCGATCTTTCAGGTAAATGTGGCAGCTTCGCAACGAGTGCCCCTTCTCTTGGCAATAGAAACATATAGACTATTTGGTAATGGTGCATGGGACTATCTCAAACTTAGCCTTTCTCTTTACCATTTGGTCAAATGACTTGACCATGGCCGATCCCTTTCCATTGGGAAGAGAAAGCTTTTCTGGACATCCAATGTTGCCATTGTCAATGTCCATGGAAGTTTGGGGAGTAGACCTTCCAATCAAATTTGCTTTACCAGTGCACCAAATCATTGTTGATTCAGCAACAACAAGCAAATAAGTAAGATCGATAAGGGTCATGTCGTGGTCTGTCATATACTAGTCCTTCATGAACCCGCTATATGACTCAGGAAGTGATTGAAGAACCCAGTCAACAACCAACTTCCTTGAGACTTCGACACCCAACTCTCCCAAGTAACACCAGTCAAATTTAGGTCAAAAATAAATTTATCAATAATCATGATTGGGATGAACAAAGTGGTAGTGATTGTAACAAGGTTTCCAAAAATATAAAGAACACTAGAATCCGAGTTATAACGAAGAAGTTATGACCAATCGAAGATCCGCGACAAAACCGGCAAAACACTGTTCAGTGTAAAATGTGAATTTTCGATAAAAGGCTTTTTAGCCTTAACAATATAAATGAAAGTTGTAGAATATGTTAAACCAAGAACTTTCATAAAAAGAACGTAAAAATCTGACTTCGTATGAGGAAGTTATGATTTTTCTAAGTTTCGGTTTAACAGTAGACAGCTAAAAATTCGAAATAAAAATCGATCAATATTTAGCCGACACAACTTAAACGAGAATCGGAGGTCTCGTCAAAAGTAGTACAACGGCAAAAAGACAGACGAAAACGGACGTCGGATGAAGAAGTTATGAATTTTTAACGGATTTCCTGTCCCGGTCTGTTAAAAATAATAATATTAAAAATAAATCAAAACTAGCCGACGAAGTCTAAACGAAAGTCGTAGAGTATAACTTTACCTACGCGTGCATATAAAGAAAGTCAAAAACGAAGCTCGTATGCGAAATTTATGAATTTTGCAAGTTTTGGGCACGAAAATCGAAAAATGTTGAAAACCGGGAAATTTCGCATGGTCACCCTTCGGCCATGTCACCTCGCATGCGAGGCTTCCCCGTGTCACCACGTGTTCGCAGCTGATTGGACCGAAGTTGCTCGTGGCACCTCCTGATTGGGTCGAAGTTCGGTCCACTCCTGATCCGACGCGTATCCGAGACGGCCTCTTGCTTCGCTTGTCCTTCTGATGTGTGGTTGCTGACTCCTCCTCCCCCTCGCCACCTGTCCGAACACGCATCGCCACTCCTCTCTTCGGACCAATCCTTGCAACCCTATATAAATCGTGCAAGATCTCTTGTATTTTTCACACATTTCACCCAAATTTCACCCTTTTTCACATAGTTCACCCCCGTAAACTTCCTTATAACCCCCCCAAGCCCCGGTATCGTATCAAAAACCCAAAGCAAGCCCCGAAGCCCCAGAATTCTTGAGAAGCTAACCTCTTTCCAGTCGAAGTGTTTCCCGCGTAAAGCCTGGTTTTCAATCAAAAACTCGCGGTTTCTTCGAGAAAGATCATCTATAGAAACGAAACGCTGCCCAAATCACCACTTATCAAGTGAGTTCATACCCCTATAATCTACCTTTTTAATGGTTTTTAAGTGCTTTTTAGGGGGGGGGGGGAATACAAGTTGAACACAGTCTAAATTGTGTTAATAATTGTATGTGATAATAATCACACAAAGGATTTCCTTATGCTTTAAGGATTACCAAATACTTCCAAAATGACTTAAAGCCACGATAAATCTTTAAAGTCATGTGAACTCTTTTAATACTGTTAAATTCTTTGAAAAAGGTTTTATAAACTATTTCAAATTATAATTGCCAAAATCATGTTTATATATGGATAAATATATAAATAAGATTTGAAGGGCTTAGGACTAATGAATTATCTTATTTCCTTTTCCTTGTTTGGATGTGGAATTAATGTGGTGTTATTTGTCTGAAGGTTGTTCCCTTCTTAATTGTATATATATATATATATATATATATATATATATATATATATATATATATATATATATATATATATATATATTATACATATATGAATATAAAAGGTTACTTCATTCGGTGTAACATCCCAATTTTCGAGGCTAAAAATTTTCATTTTTAATTAAGTGATCATATAAAATCATTTGTCAAACATTGCTAACATTATATTAATTCATAAAACCATTACGTCATGTCTCAAAAGCATATCATCAGATAGTAATAGTAATAGTAATGATCAGAGTACAAATCCCAGAAACTCAATGCGGAAACCATGCGTGAGTGTGATGTGCCGCTACCGCGCCGACTCATTCCCCTTCGCTGAGGAGCTACCTGAAACAAAACTGAAAACTGTAAGCACGAAGCTTAGTGATTTCCCCCATCATACCACATACCATACTATAACATACTGTCAGGCATATCTGGGTGCCCGACCTACCTTGCTGAGCATACCGGGGTGCTCAAGCTACCCCTGTCAGACATACCGGGGTGTCTGACCTACCCCTCGGTCCTAACAACCGAACTTGGGGACTATTCCCCTCCTACTACCACTACCACATAAAACATATCATACGTGCACATAACATCACAAGTAGTAGCACACAAAGATGAATATCACAAAGACAATCATCCAACATAACTCCTACTGGTGGGCCGGCATTGTGGCCGTAGACCCACCGCTACTGGAAGGTAACTCACCTCGTAAAGCTGAGTGTCGAATCTCACGGGAAGTAACCTCTAACAGGTGCTCCGACGACTCCCAGCTATAATAATAATAATAATGCTCAATCAGAAACCACAACACTGCTCAGGGTAAAATGACCATTTTACCCCTTGGTCCAATTGGAACATACATAAGTTCCAAATTCTAACTTATGAAGTCCAACCCTCTTATGGCCTAATAAGGGATCCCTAAGGGCCCACTAATTGCCCAATTTCTGAATTGGGCCTTAACCCCCAAATGGGCCCAAAAGTTCAAGTCCTAATATAATGGTTCCAAGGGGTCCAATTGTAGCCCAATTGGCCCAATACCCTAACTTCAGATTCCCAAGTCCAGAATTATACTTCCCAGTGGGCCACTGGGCCCAAAAGTCCAGGCCCATCTCCTTAAGGCCCCAAAGCCCAAAATACTCATTTTGCATGCGTACGCGCGGCGTACTTGGCATGTACGCCCAGCGTACGCTGGCCTTGACCAGGTCGGGGGTTGACCCAGTACGCGCGGCGTACCAGGGAGTACGCCCAACGTACTGGCCAGCTTCTTTAGGACTTCATTCAGGACTTAATCAGTTAAGTCTTTACGTCCAAAATACAGATCCAGGTCCTTTAAGATTTCCTAAACCATAAAGTCACAAACTTTATGTGCTTGCATGCAAGGTTGGGGTCAAAACATGGCTTTGGTCCTTTTAACAAACTTTAAGACCTAAAGACACTTGCATGGTTGTGGCTTAACCATCAAGGTTCAATTTTTATGACTCTTAGTGACTCTAAGAGCCCAAAAGGACAGTTCTTATGCTCTGAAACCAACAATACACAAACACTCTCAACAATGGGGTCAAAAAGGACATAAAAACCCCCCAAATAAAGAAATCTAAGCATACAATGGTCAAGTATGGAGCTTGATACCTCAAAGGAGTCAGAAATGGTGCCAATCCTCTGGATCTACAAGCTCTTGGTGGATCCTTACTTCTTCTTCAATCTCCTTTCTTCTTTTCTCACTATAACAACACCAAAAACACTCTCAAATGGCTTCTAGAACACAAAGGCACACAAAGGGAGCTAGGGTTTTCGTGGTGGATGGGTAAGAGTGAAGGGAGGCTGAACAAACAGGGGTAATGTTCTATATATAAGGAGTAAACCCTAAATTTTAGGGTTTAATGAGCTGCATGCGTACGCTGGGCGTACTCCTGGTATGGGCGTACGCACCTGGCCTCCGCGGTTCATTCTCACGAGTACGCTGGGCGTACATGGCTGTGTACGCCCCGCGTACGTCGCTCCCTTAGTCCACTAATGAGGCCCAAAGGTCAAGCCCAAACCAAACCCTTCCATTCTTCAATTTAAAATGTTTAATAATACCTGGAAAAATCTCGGATGCTACATTCAATATCATTACCTTTGTATCATGCTGAGCAAAGGTGTTCATCCATGAGAAACCATGCTAATCAGATAGAACACATAAATTATAATAGGTATAATTTATGATTCAAAACTAAATATACAAGTATGATTCACGATTGTATACTTTTTATTCCAAGGAAATTACTAACAATTCATTTATCTATACCAGGATATGTATAATACTTTTAGTATATGGATAATATATTAAAGAAGTAATAATACATCATACCGGTTTGCATTAACAAGGGTACAAATACAACGTACCAGGGTTAGCAATCACGGGGTAATAATACATCATACTGGGTTTGTATTAACAAGGGTACAAATACAACGTACCAGGGTTAGCAATCACGGGGTAATAATACATCATATCGGGTTTGCATTAACAATGGTACAAATACAACGTACCAGGGTTAGCAATCACGGGGGTAATAATACATCGTAATCTCGTTGAAACAATAAATTTGTGAGACTCTTCATGGTGTACTTATCTAAGTACGACCTTAAGTCCTGACTTATTAACCAGAATCTCCTCGAGGGAGAGCGTGAATTTGTGTATAGATCTATACGAGACTGACAATCCCGCATCTTCACTGTTCGCAACAGTTTGGCCGGCAGGCCTAGGGTGACAAATGTCATATCGTTTCCGACGCCTGAAGAACGTCGCATCAGGCACATCAGTCATATTAGTATGGTTAATAGAACTCACATGGATAAAACAACGAGTAAAATTACTTAGTAATATACTTCTTTTAAAACAGTAAGAAAAGATAATTACATCCTATCTATTTTACTGACCAAATATACCTTCTGTTAGTTTTTACTTATAGTAAAAACTATGTATCATGAAATCAAGTATGGAAAATATACTTGTACTTTTGGTTTTGGGACGTTTAAAACCACAAATCAGTATTATGGATAATATAATATTTTCCAGGATTAATACCAATGTTTTACTGTAGAACGGATATAACTAAGAATACTTTTATAAATGAAACGGTTTATGAGATTAAACTACTTTTACAAATGGAACGGTTTTACGGGGATTTAAAACTACTATTCAGAAACGGTTTTATGGGGATTTAAAACTACTATTCAAAAACAGTTTATGGGGATTTAAAACTACTATTCAGAAACGGTTTTATGGGGATTAAATACTACTTATCAAATGGAACTTAGTCATTGACTCTCTTTAAACTAGTATAACATAAAGGACCTTTAGTGGTTAATTCTATAATTCCTTAGTTTTTACATCAGTGTTACACATAAGTAATGTACGATTGATAGTGAAATGTGTGACTTCCGCCTTACTTCCTGTTCCTTGTTTGGTTGTGGGCTTAGGGCAGATACACCCATTTAACTGTCCATTCGATATTAGGTTATATATAACTAGTATAAACTAAGTAATTGCAGAGGGAACTATTGAGGTTATCAGTTTATCACCTCAGGAAATATAGGATTTTCTGGAGGAACCAACGAACTTTTCCTAGAACATAGAGTATACTTTATAGAACGAAAATACTTATGAACTCACCAGCTTAAATTCTGATCTACTCTTTCAAAATAACTTGTATTCTCAGGAATCCAGTACACAGGTACACTCCCGAAGCTTTTGAGAAGACTACCTAGTACCGTACTGCGACTCTTGTCTTCTACTGTATCTACTTTGGTGTTTGAATATGTAATGTTTAAATATGTAATGTTCAAACACTTATGTAAAACTTATACTTATTAATGCAATGGTTGTTTGTACTTTGATTACTATATTGCATGTGTTGTGATACTTACATGAAGTCCTCCGCCCCCGAACGTTTCCACTGTTCTGGTTTGGGGGTGTGACAGATTGGTACCAGAGCAGTGTTTATAGTGAACTCAGTATATCA
The DNA here is from genome assembly GCF_052849685.1 of Lactuca virosa. Lineage (NCBI taxonomy): Eukaryota > Viridiplantae > Streptophyta > Magnoliopsida > Asterales > Asteraceae > Lactuca > Lactuca virosa. Next base: position 54,489,176 of record NC_136429.1, read on the forward strand.
GTCATAAAATATATACAACTATAAACCCATTGGGATAAAAACACTCTGACCAAGAGTTATACTTTAAAAATATAACAATATTTTATAAAAGTATAAGTACATGCAGAATATATATACCAGAATGAGTATCACAAGAAGAACAAAACAAAAGTATTTGGATGTTGGACATTACAGTTAAACCTAGACAGTTATGTAATCATATATGAGATCAATATAGCCTGATCAACTATATTCATTTGAGATATGACCAACATGTGTTTGGGAATGATTGTAGTATTGCAACAAGTCTAAAACTTACCCAGGTACCAGAAGAATTCTAGAACGAAACATAAAGGTTAAAATACTATAGGAGTATTTTAAGGATGCTATAACAAGAAAACTGAAAACTTATCGACTTCTTAATCAAACTTATAATTAAAATACCAAGGAAGTATTTTAGATACCATAAATAACTTTGGGGAAATGTTAAAAAGATCTTTTCTGGTAAGTCTATAATTACTAAGTGGATACGTTAAGGTTATATATAGTTGAGATTTTATAGACTTAGAATATGTGATTTTCACTCTACTTCCTTTTCCTTGTTTGGATGTGGTTTTAGAGTAGGATTACTTATTCGAAGGTCTATTTGATCTGGATTATATATAATCGGTACACACCATGTGATTATAGAAGGACCAGAAAGGATCACCTTCGTAAAAACTTTAAACTTTCTCATAGATTCTTTAGACATTCCCATTCTCGTATAAACCCCTTAGATAGATGTAGTCACTCCAACAATAAATAGAAGAGTCAAGGAGGATCCAACTGAATTTCATTAGGAGAATTCCGAGAAAGAAACAGATGAGAAGTAAAGAAACTATAGAAATCATTTAGTGCCCTTACCCTATTAAGGACACCAATGAGAGATTCGCATGAACTTCCGAGATTCAAAATCTTCATTACGAAGTAATGGGGATCAGTGTCAGAATCGAAAGTAAGACAGCTCAGGAATTCGATATACCTATGGAGGAGAAGGACATCCTATAGATACCAGGAGAGAACAAATCATTACCACCCAAAATAGAACAGAGAACAAAGGAAAACCACGTGTGATTCATGTGAAGTGTTTGAGCACCTTTTCATCTAAGTAATAACTAGTAAATCGATTCAACCTAGTGAGTTAGTGATTACATTACTCACATTAGGATTTGAGCTTATCCTCTTTTCCTGTCACGACTAATAACAATAAATCAGATCACGAAATCTCAATTGATTGTGATTACTTCTCAAGTTCATAAGTCTATTTTATGTAGACTTTATTATGAATTGTTTTCAAATAATTTCGAAAGTTGGAAAAACGACATCCACCAATCGAAGGTAACTTAGTTCGGATGATACTCGGTTCATAACCATTCTAGAAACTTATTTATGTTTCTTACCAGGACTGCATCATAGGGATGCAGGTCGAATCATTGAGAACAATATAACAAACGAAAGATTTATAGGTAGATACAAATGATTAGAATACATCTAGAGCCAATGATAGTCGTTTACGGGCTCATTTTCTTATCATGTAACAGAATCATGCCTCCAAAGAAACGTAACCAACCCACCAGCAAAACACCAATCCTTCAAATAGATGCGGCTACGTTTCAAGCTGCAGTCACAGCAGCTGTAGCAGCTGTCATGGCACACCTTAATGCTAACAACACAAATATTAGTGGTAATGCTATCAGCAACCCCGATCGTGGTGATGACCAAGTACAACAACGAGTACTTATTTGTAAGGACACTTCGAACCTTAAGCCTAATATCCTGAAACGAAAGTTCGAGAACAAGAAATGGAGTTGTTCAACTCAAGAACCTAACAGAGGGCAACGAACTGGGGCAGTCAATACCCCCATCAACCCTGTTATTCTAGCACCGACCACGCCATACTTAGGAAACCTCCCACACTGCAGCAAGTGCAACTACCATCATCATGGAGTTTGCCGAGAGCTGCATTGCAATAGATGCAACATGAAGGGACATACCGCCCGCATCTGTAGAACTCCGGTTGAGTTCATCACTTCAACTACCAATGCTGGAACCATTCCAATATGTCACCTTTGTGGTGAAATAGGACATTACAAGAGGGAATGTCCAATAGAGAAGAACGACGGGGGAGCAGGAGAAGTTTGATCCCAATACATGGGAAGGCATCAAAGAACCCTGCTATATTTTTGGTACGATTCCAAACCCCAATAATTATCTATAATTATGATTACTCTCCCGTTCAAATTAAATCACAGCATTCATATAAAATTTGAAACCCTAACAGGTAAGCTATGATGGCTTAGTATATACATAAGGGTCATTTATAATTAAGATTTGTAGACTTAGAGTGAGTAATCCCGCCTCATTTCCTGTTCCTTGTTTGGTTGTGGATTTAGGGCAGGGTTGCTCAGTCAAAGGTCTTACCAATCTTAATTATACATGAATTGTATACACCAAGCGATTATAGAGAGACCTAGTAAGGATCATTTCATGAAAGTTCATAATTTCAACTTATCAGAACCCTCGTATTGGTAGTACCCGCCAATTTCAAATCAAAAAGGGGATTCGTAACCAGAAGCGCTGAAAACTTAGGTACATAGGATAGTTCATTATCCTAAGTAATCATTTTCCCCAGAACAACTTAATATCTATTTCGTCGAGAAAATTTCGACATCCTCATTCGACATGGTTTGGCCTGGCCCTTACCATGTGAAAATTCTTATGCTGTGGAAGAGAACTTTTTCCTTAATCAGCCGTAAGATGAAATTCTTCCAATCCATAACGTAAACCCTTAGGTTGTCTCTCATTTCAAAACTTCAGAAGTACCCATGCGAAGGGTACCATGCCCTTCTAGCCTACTCAGTAGACATGAAACTTGAAACGAAAAGCACCAAAGTAGTCTTAGAAGTCAGTAACCACCGAAGTCCCCCAATAGATCTCATAGGAAAATCATTATACCGCAGGTCAAGTTCAAGAATAGAGCCTAAGAACTCATTAGGTTAATCTATCGCTGCTAAGTGTATACACGAGAGTGGTATATAATTTAGACTTAACAAGATTTGGGATGTGTAATTCCGCCCTATCTGCTATTCCTTGTTTGGTTGTGTACCTGGGGCAGAGTCACCCATCCGAACGTTTTGTGAAATCTAAATTATATACGACTTATATACACGAGGTGATGGTGGATGAGCCAAGTATGAGTCTTATCATGAACTTCAGAGCAAAAGCCTTCATTACATATTCTACCAGGAGGAATTAAACGTGAGACCACGACAGTGGGTCGAGCTACTAAATGACTACGAATTCGAAATTCGTTATCATCCCGACAAAGCCAATATAGTAGCCGACAACCTAAGTTGGAAAGAGTACTCAGGTCGTAGAGCCAATCATTAACTATGATAACCCATTTAAATATGTCCACACAAAGTAAGGAGGTTCAACAAGAAGCCTTGAAACCTGAAAATGTGGCAGTTGAAACCTTGGGAAGAATGGATAAGAACTTGGACAAATAAGTCAAAACCGTATGCTTCATGCCATTAAAAGAAACACATAAGATATAGAAACTAACTATTAAGTGTGTCCGAGAGATTAGCTAGACTGCACGGTGTTCCAAAATCTGTTATCTTTGTTTGAGATAGCATAATCATCTCCCAGTTCAGGCAGTCACTTCAGAAATCTCTGAGAACTAGGCTAAACATAAGAATAGCCTACTAATCCACAAACCAGCAGACAGAATGAGAGAACGATTCAACCATTAGAAGTCATGCTAAGAATGTATGTGATCGACCTTGGTAAAGCATGGGATACCCATTTATCAATTAGTCAAGTCCTTTATCATGCTAGCATTTAAGTTGCTCCATTCGAAACCTTCTGTGGTCGCAAGTGCAGATCCTATCTGCACTGGACTAAATTAGGTGACACGCAACTAGCTAGAGGTCCCATTTCCACACAGCACCTTCGCTGGTCTGGAATTCATCCGAGAAACTACCGAAAAGAAAATACGAATCAGGAAGCGACATAAAGCTTCCAGAGTTAATGAGAGAAGTTGCGGCTTCGATAAGAGAAAACCCTTGGAATTCCAGCTTGGTGACCTTGTCATATCAAAGTCTCACCCTGGAAGGGCAAGATACGCTTGAGAAAGCATGGAATACTAAATCTAAGGTACATAGGACCATTCGATATTCTTACCAGAATCGGTCTTGTAACTTATAAACTTAAACTACCACAAAAACTTAATAACATTTATCCCACCTTTCACATATCTAATCTAAAGAGGTGTCTATCCGATGAAACATTTGTTATTTCACTCAATGAAATCAAGTTAAATAAAAGTCTACACTTTGTAGAAGAACCAATGGAAACCATGGATAGGGAAATCAAAAGAACCAAGCAAAGTCTTATCCCGATAGTGAAGGTTCGCTGGATTGCAAACCGGGGACCTGAATTCACTTGGGAAAGGGAAGATTAGATAAAACGAAAATATCCACATCTTTCCCCTAGTCCATGAGTATCACTTTAGACTTAATTTCGAGACGAAATTCTCTCTAACGGGGGGATAATGTAACACCAGTCAAATTTAGCTCAAAAATAAATTGATCAATAATCGTGATTGGGATGAACAAAGTGGTAGAGATTACAATAAGGTTTCCAAAAATATAAAGAACACTGAAATTCGAGTTATAACGAAGAAGTTATGACCAATCGAAGATCCGCGACAAAACCAGCAAAACACTGTTCAGTGTAAAATGTGAATTTTCGATAAAAGGCTTTTGAGCCTTAACAATCCAAATGAAAGTTGTAGAATATGTTAAACCGATAACTTTCATAAAAAGAACGTAAAAATCTGACTTCGTATGAAGAAGTTATGATTTTTCTAAGTTTCGGTTTAGCAGTACACAGCTAAAAATTCGAAATAAAAATCGATCAATATTTAGCCAACACAACTTAAATGAGAATCGAAGGTCTCGTCAAAAGTAGTACAACGGCAAAAAGACAGACGAAAACGGACGTCTGTTGAAGAAGTTATGAATTTTTAACGGATTTCCTGTCCCGGTCTGTTAAAAATAATAATATTAAAAATAAATTCAAAATTAGCCGAGGAAGTCTAAACGAACGTCCTAGAGTATAATTTTACCTACGCGTGCATATAAAGAACGTCGAAAACGGAGCTCGTATGCGAAAGTTGTGAATTTCGCAAGTGTTGGGCACGAAAATCAAAAAATGTTGAAAACCAGGAAATTTCGCATGGTCACCCTTCCGCCACGTCACCTCGCATGTGAGGCTTCCCTGTGTCACCACGTGTTTGCAGCTGATTGGACCGAAGTTGCTCGTGGTACCTCCTGATTGGGCCGAAGTTCGGTCCACTCCTGATCCGACGCGCATCCGAGACTGCCTCTTGCTTCGCTTCTCCTTCTGATGCGTGGCTGCTGACTCCTCCTCCCCCTCGCCACCTGTCCGAACACCCGTCGCCACTCCTCTCTTCGGACCGAACCCTCACAACCCTATATAAAGGGTGCGAGATCTCTCGGATTTTTCACACATTTCACCCAAATTTCACCCTTTTTCACATAGTTCACCCCCGTAAACTTCCTTATAACCCCCCGTGTCACACCCCCAAACTAGACGGCGGAAACGTTCGGGGGTGGAGGACTTCATTTGTAGTATCACAACACATGCATTATAGTAATCAGAGTACAAACAACCATTGTATTTAAAAAGTATAAATATTTACATGTGTTTCAACCTTCTTTTATGAAACTAAATAGTTATACAAAAGAAGAAGATAAAACATAAATAGCTCCATCTTCTCAAAAGCTCGGGGTGTACCTGCCTACTGGTTCCCTGAGAATACAAGTAATTTGAAAAGAGAGTATCAACATAAAGTTGAGTGAGTGCATAACTATTTATGTTTTGAAAGAATGTCTTCTGTTTCTTGAATATGTAACTGTTTCCAGAAAACCTTATATTTTCTGCTGTATATGAAAAGTAGTTTTAGTTGCATAAAACTGTTCTATTTGTAAACCAATGTTCTGTATTTGTAATCCTTTAGTAAACTTGTATATGAGAGTATATCTGAATTCATCAACTGTTATTGTAAACTGTAATGTAATACTGTAAACTTTATCTTGTAAACTAGTACTTTGGAATGGTACATAAGTTTAGTTAATTATACACTAACGTATTGTTAATATCTTTTAATGAGTTATTATAACCATACTGACTAGGTGGCCTGACCCAACGCTATGAGTGCGCTGAAAGTTGATGATAACAATTGTCACTCACAGACGTGTATGCCTGACTATAGCTATTAGTCCGAGTGCGGGATTGTCAATCCCAATATAGATCTATACACACATTGTTTCGATCCCCTGCTGGAGACTCTGGTTATAATATCAGGACTTTACTATATTGTTTAAAATGAATTAAACAAACTGTACTACTTGACTCATAAAAGCATATAAACGTTACATGTATACTACTTATGAAAACTCAATCAATCTGAAAAAAATGATTAATAGTATGTTCTTGAATTAGTACTCTTAACCTGTATCTGAAAGAATGTATACACTTGGATAGTTTTGAATTAAACCTTTGTTTTTGTAAAACAATGTACTCTAGTATGTTTGAATCATGAATTAATGTTCCGTGAATCATAAATTATACCTATTATAATTTATATGTACTTTCTGTATTGATACTTAGTATTAATGAATACAACCCCTTGCTCAACTTGTTACAAAGGGTAATTGAAACTAAATGAATAAACTTCTATACTTGTATACATATACAATATATATAAGTAAAATTTAAATGACACTCGGACAAATAACTGATACTTGTAATCCCACATTCAAACAAGGAAAAGGAACTAAAGTGGGTTATCAGTCCTAAATCTTTTAAATCTTATTTATATAAATATATGTATACTAGTATGATTTTTGTGGAAAAATATAAGTTTATAAAATATTTAAAAGAAGTTTCATATTTTGAAGTCCATTTTGGTGACTTGATGTCTTTTTGAAACAATTACTTAAAACCACTTGATTTGATGATACTGAAATTCATTTCGATAAGATATTTGAAACCATTTGTTTTGATAACTGTAATCCATTTGAAATTATTTGTTATAACACAAAATCTTTGTGTTAGACTTGTATTCCCCCCCCCCCTTAAAACAGTAAAAACTATGAAAATGTGGGGGTATGAACTCATCTGTTGTAAGTTATTCAAATGTAAGATTGGTGTAGGATGCTAAGTGTCAAGTGAAGTCTTGAACACAACGGATCCTATTAACATATAATGATACATATATGTATATAATTAGTGAATAAACAACTACTCATGAAAGGTAACACCCTATTAGACTAGGAAACCCTAGGATTGAAGTACTACAATCACATATGATTGCATACTAAGGGTGTATGTCCATTCTAGGGAGTTTACGGCCATGAGTTCACGGCCTCATGAGTTTACGGTCGTAAACTCATGATGATTTGTGTCAAAAGGTGTTTCAAGGTCTTACAATCCACAAGGAAGTGTTCTAGCCCTAAATCCAAGCCTTAGGAAGAAGTTATGGTCCATATACATCACTAATTAGGGTTTACGGCCAAGGGAGATTGTCTTGGCCGTAAACTCTCTTTGATCTCGGATATTGGATGATTTCAAGTAGCATAACTAGTAAGTACTACACATAGGAAGGTACTCAAGAGTTTAGAAGCCTTTAGGGGGTCTAAGGCCGAAAAATGCACCCTTAACAAGGGTTTACGGCCAAGGGAGATGGTCTTGGCCGTAAACTCCTATTGATCATAAGATTTGGACGTTTTTAAGGTCTAATGGTCTTCCAAGAAGTATTCTAGTTCACAAGTTTAGCTCCTAGAAGAGTTTAGGGTCAATATGGCACCATTTTAAGGGTTTACGGCCAAGGGAGATGGTCTTGGCCGTAAACTCCCTTTGTTCTTGTCAAATGGATATTTTCTAAGTGTTCTTCAAGTATTACATGTATACAACAAGCTTAGGAGAGAGTACTTACGATATAGAAGCTTCAAAGGGTGATTAAGGTTCAAAAACACTAGTGTGTTCTTGGTGTTCTTGGTGAAATGAAGAACACTTGATGATCTAACCAAAAGAAGATATTTCATGGATGAAATCATGTATATTCACTAGATATGTAAGGATATCAAGTTGAAATTGGAAAGATTACTTACTAGATTGAAGATTTTGATGAAAGTTCTTAAGATACTTGAGAAAAATCCGATTTCTAGGCTTGAAATGTGAAAAGTGATTGAAAATGACTAAGGACCATATATATAGTATGGAGTTTACGGCCACCATGACCGTAAACTCATGGTGCCTGTCCGTAAACTCCTCATTTGAGGGTTTATGGCTTGTTTGATAGGTTACAACTTCAATTGGCACTTCCTTTCACTCATTCCTTTGGTGCACTAGGCTTAGAATGCACAAACAGACTCTAAATAGTGCTAAAAGTTAGCAGAAACAAGTCTGACTTTGATTGAAGTGAATGGTTTGTACAAGATAGAAATTTCGGGTTGTCACACCCCGAAGCCCTGGTATCGTATCAAAAACCAGAAGCAAGCCCCGAAGCCCCGAAATTCTCGAGAAGCTAACCTCTTTCCAGTCGAAGTGCTACCCGCGTAAAGCCCTGTTTTTAATCAAAAACTCGCGGTTTCTTCAAGAAAGATCATCTATAGAAACGAAACGCTACCCAAATCACCACTTATCAAGTGAGTTCATACCCCTATAATCTACCTTTTTAATGCTTTTTAAATTATTTTTAGGGGGGGAATACAAGTTGAACACAATCTAAATTGTGTTAATAATTGTATGTGATAATAATCACACAAAGGATTTCCTTATGTTTTAAGGATTACCAAATACTTCCAAAATGACTTAAAGCCACGTTAAATCTTTAAAGTCATGTGAACTCTTTTAATACTGTTAAATTCTTTGAAAAAGGTTTTATAAACTATTTCAAATTATAATTGCCAAAATCATGTTTATATATGGATAAATATATAAATAAGATTTGAAGGGTTTAGGACTAATGAATTATCTTATTTCCTTTTCCTTGTTTGGATGTGGAATTAATGTGGTGTTATTTGGCCGAAGGTTGTTCCCTTCCATTTTTCAATTTAAAATGTTTAATAATACCTGGAAAAATCTCGGATGCTATATTCGGTATCATTACCTTTGTATCATGCTGAGCAAAGGTGTTCATCCATGAGACACCATGCTAATCACATAGAACATATAAATTATAATAGGTATAATTTATGATTCAAAACTAAATATACAAGTATGATTCACGATTGTATACTTTTTATTCCAAGGAAATTACTAACAATTCATTTATCTATTCCAGGATATGTATAATACTTTTAGTATATGGATAATATATTAAAGAAGTAATAATACATCATACTGGGTTTGCATTAACAAGGGTACAAATACAACGTACCAGGGTTAGCAATCACGGGGTAATAATACATCATACCGGGTTTGCATTAACAAGGGTACAAATACAACGTACCAGGGTTAGCAATCACGGGGTAATAATACATCGTAATCTCGTTGAAACAATAAATTTGTGAGACTCTTCATGGTGTACTTATCTAAGTACGACCTTAAGTCCTGTTATTAACCAGAATCTCCTGGAGGGAGAGCGTGAATTGGTGTATAGATCTATACGGGACTGACAATCCCGCACCTTCACTGTTCGCAACAGTTTGGCCGGCAGGCCTAGGGTGACAAATGTCATATCGTTTTCGACGCCTGAAGAACGTCGCATCAGGCACATCGGTCATATTAGTATGGTTAATAGAACTCACATGGATAAAACAACGAGTAAAATTACTTAGTAATATACTTCTCTTAAAACAGTAAGAAAAGATAACTACATCCTATCTATTTTACTGACCAAATATACCTTCTGTTAGTTTTTACTTATAGTAAAAACTATGTATCATGAAATCAAGTATGGAAAATATACTTGTACTTTTGGTTTTGGAACGTTTAAAACCACAAATCAGTATTATGGATAATATAATATTTTCTAGGATTAATACCAATGTTTTACTGTAGAATGGATATAACTAAGAATACTTTTACAAATGAAACGGTTTATGGGATTAAACTACTTTTACAAATGGAACAGTTTTATGGGGATTTAAAACTACTATTCAGAAACGGTTTTATGGGGATTTAAAATAACTATTCAGAAACGGTTTTATGGGGATTAAAAACTACTTATCAAGTGGAACTTAGTCATTCACTCTCTTTAAACTAGTATAACATAAAGGACCTTTAGTGGTTAATTCTATAATTCCTTAGTTTTTACATCAGAGTTATACATAAGTAATATCCGATTGATAATGAAATATGTGACTTCCGCCTTACTTCCTGTTCCTTGTTTGGTTGTGGGCTTAGGGCAGATACACCCATTTAACTGTCCATTCGATATTAGGTTATATATAACTAGTATAAACTAAGTAATTGCAGAGGAAACTATTGAGGTTATCAGTTTATCACCTCAGGAAATATAGGATTTTCTGGAGGAACCAGCGAACTTTTCCTAGAACATAGAGTATACTTTATAGAACTAAAATACTTATGAACTCACCAGCTTAAATGCTGATCTACTCTTTTAAAATAACTTGTATTCTTAGGAATCCAGTAGACAGGTACACTCCTGAAGCTTTTGAGAACACTACCTAGTACCGTACTGCGACTCTTGTCTTCTACTGTATCTACTTTGGTGTTTGAATATGTAATGTTTAAATATGTAATGTTTAAACACTTATGTAAAACTTATACTTATTAATGCAATGGTTGTTTGTACTTTGATTACTATATTGCATGTGTTGTGATACTTACATGAAGTCCTCCGCCTCCGAACGTTTCCGCCGTTCTGGTTTGGGGGTGTGACACCCAGCCTGTCAATATGTAACTTCATCTCCAAGATGTTGGAAAATATAGACTTCCATCTTTGTGTTTGCTTGCCAATAGGGCTTGAGTGACCTTAAACTTTTCAAGTCTTTGAACTTGTGGGTTAGGGAGAATAATTGGGGGAGGTGGAGAAAGTGAAGTATGATTTCCAGTCCCATTAATGCACGACAAAGGGATTAATCTTTCACCTTGATCGCCATGTGGGATATCATCTTCATTAGAAAGCTTTTTTCAAAAAAAAAGATAAGGAAGACCATAGTTGTCAGAACTAGACATCTATGAGGGAGAAATTCAAGTTAGTTGATTTAAGTCCTTAATATAACACCCAAAACGAAATATTAAGGCTAGGACCCAACACAATATTCTACAATTGCGAAAAGGGATGCCGTAATCCAATTGTAGAATATTTGAAGGTAGGTAAATGGCGATTTACCAATTTCCACCATGAAAAACGAAATAGATTATTAAGTTTTAATTGGATTTGAAATTCTTAGATCCTTTGAGATTCATTGAACTTTTCAATGACATGTTTAAATCTCGATTGTGCCCTTCAAGTTTGTGACTGGGATGCCGAGGATCACAAACAAGGTGTGAATAACCATGCAAATTAGCTTGGTACACCCAATGTTACAAATCACCTAATCAATGTGTCGGTTAACCACACACGCTCCATTGATCTATGATTAACATCAAGTTACCCTTTACCACACATTGTCAGTCCCAGATTAGTGTGCCGGTTAACCACACACGCTCCACTAACAACTTAACAAGGTGCAAAGTGTAATTTCATGGATTAGCACCATTTTCATATTTTTCCTAAGTAACTAAGATTGGGAATTTATAAGTATTTAGTTACTTGGTATTTTCATTATACTTTTAATGAGAATTAATGTCCTATCCTACCCGTACGGCTAACGACCCTCCACCAGTCAAGGAAGCGGTGGTTGGGAGTGGACACCCATTAAACCACCATTTTATAGGTAGTAACCTTATACCCCCTTATAGACCGGCTTCATGAATGAGGCCTACTAACGGTAAGACCGACTTTTTACTTATACATATAATATATTAAACTTTTAATATCATAATAGTATAATGGTGTATTGTAAACTTTTAAAATACTAAGGGGTTTAATCTATTAATTAAACTATACTCTTAATTTAATTAAACTTAAACCATGTCATTATGGAATTATTAATTCTCTTTTAATTACACACTTTAATTAACTATTAATAAAGTCCATAAAGATGTAATATGAGTTATTCAAAACATCAAGATGCTAAAACAAAATTAAAACTATTTAATCTAATATTAAGTTATGAACCCATGAGTTAGACTTTTGAAAAATTTTCAAATAACTTCAGTTTTAGAATTCAATGTCTCACAAAAAAAACTTTTCAAATTCCAAAACTTAAGGACAAGTTTTCTAACTCTTGAAAACTTTTAGAATTCCATAAAAGAGACTTTCCAAGTTCCATAACTTGAGGGCAAGTTATGAAACTCTTCAAAGCCATTTATAACAAATTTTGTAACCTTTGAAGACTCTTGGAATTCATAACTTAAAGAGTTAATGAATGAGACTTTTCACATCCATAACTTATGGAAGTTTCAAAACTCTTAAGATCATAACTTTTCAAAAATACTTTTGAGTTCCAAAATTTTATGAAAAAATTTGTAACTCCTTAAAAGCATTTAAATCAAACTTTTAAAATAAATAAAATAATCATATCATTCTATCTTTTAATAAATTGACCTAATTCAACTCTTGTAGTAAAATGACTCAAATTTTACAAATAATTAGTTTTTCATAAAATCAAGTAATTATCTTAAAATTTGAAAAACTTCATGTTTTTTTTTCTTTTTTTTTCAACTTTGAAATTCAAACATTTGCATCAATATAACAGAAAACAACCCATGGCTCTGATACCACTATTGGGTTTTGTATACTACAACATCCTATGGTGCACATACAACCCTAAATGCTTTGGATCTATGTTTTCTCTAATTATACATGCAATATTGTTTCCAAACCATTAAGCCTACAACTAGCTTACAATTGACATAAACAACATATAATACTAGTTAAGAGTTTACCTCTTTATGTAGCTTGTAGAAGTTGTTGTATTTAGCCTTTAAGAACTTAGTGCCCCAAATGTTGTACCTCAAATGGTTCACAACACACCTTAGACAAAGGATGACTTTTGAGAGAGTCTATGCACACTAAAATCGGTTATGGCTCTCCAAGAACACTCTAGAAAAACTTGTGCAACAAATTTTAGGCTATAGGGTGTCATATATATAGTGTAGGAATCGAATTCTCATGGGTAAACCCTAATCCATACACTTGGGCTTATTATCCATGATCCATGATTCAAGTGGGCTAACTCTTTATGGATTCATCCATAAACTTAGTCCATCATATATCATAAGCCCAAACCATATATATATATATATATATATATATATATATATATATATATAACTAATTTACATAATTAGTCCCTATTAATTTAATTAGTCTCTTTTGATCACTAAATTAATTCCAAATTAATTCTTGATCAATACTAATTAAATCATATGATTTCATATTAATATATTAGAACTTATAATATATTAATAAATCATAAATAACCTCTTCTCAAAAGTCCATCCTATCAAATTGTCGTGGTGATATGCAACCCAAATGGACCATGCTACTCTCAGGTCAAGTACATAGCAATTATAGTTATGGGCTTAAACACCTAATCCAACATTATATTCTTTACCATAACTGGACTTCGGCTTCAACTTTTTTCCACCAGTGGCCACATTATCAATCATAGGTTTATACATGGGAACATGTGGTCCATTATTGACAGTTTCAAGCATGTCATAGTCCATGGTTTAAGAATAACCAACACTTTTGATTTCCACATAACAAAATTGTGTTCATCGAACAAAGGAATTTTGTTTGCGGCAAAGGACTTTGGATTGTAATGTAGTGAAAAGGACATGATTACTTGAGTGTATCAAAAAACTTGCTCTAATACCATTTGTAGGTTCATTTGATCAGACACAAGAAAGATATAATGAAGAACAAAAGAACAAGAAGATTATCATCAAGATGGTTTTCACTAAGAAAATTTCTCAGCAAGAGAACGGATGCACAAAGCCGTCACAAAGACCTTATTAGGGTTTTACCCTAATACTTGATTATATACTGATCTATGCTAGATAATCCCTTCAATCAAGGGATTGATTCTAATCTATTCTAAATATGAAAATTGATCCTTATCACCAAGATATCAGATGAGTTATCTAAAATACAATCTAATACTATAATTCATACAACAGAAATACAACTGCACAAATTGGTACACGCTGATGCTGGTACTTCAAGCCTTATACTGATGCTGTCGTTGGTGGTCATAAGACCTGACCTTATAGGTATTCATGACCAAACTTTCTTTGAATGTCAACTGCACAATAGTTTTCTTACTTCCTTTAGTCACTACACATTCTTGCGAATGTCATTACTTTATCCTTAGTAATATACTCAAAGATCAGAAGTAATGTTCTAATGGTAATATTAATTCACATATCTGATTGTCAACTAGACATTAAAAAATGAGTAGCCTTTTGATCCGAAGGATAATAGAATGAGCTTGGTATCCTCGATAAAACTCTCGTTTTAATGTTCCAGTCTCTTACAAATATGTATTGGGCATGCATGATTTTTAAGTCCTTTCTTATTTGAGAAACAGTTGGCCTATCAGAATGTGTCTTAGAACAAGCCTTTATATTGTCATTGTCATTGAGCATAGATTAGGGGTAACACTAATATTTTTATACCTATGGATAATTGCCTTTCTTCAGAACAAGCCTTCATATTGTTCTTGGTGTTGGGGCCTAGATTTGGTGTATCAACACTAATTGCGTTGTACTTATGGGAAACTGGCTTTCGATTCTTTTGACATTACTATTCATGATAGTGGATGAAGGAGTATTTGAAGTTGGAGTTTCTATGAATAGCCATGTTAGTCCCAATGGACTCAACATTCTATGCAACACCTTTATGGATATTTCCTGGTTGTTCATATCAAAATCAAAATGAACTTATTATATCTATGTGTCATCTTATTGATCATGGTAACCATATTCAATTCTAACTAAATTAAATTCCATTTCACTTCAAAATTATGTTTGATAACTCTTCATACAGTTTTGGAATGTAGTGGTAGGATCAGATTTAGGAATAGCTTTGTTAAAAGTATAATCATTCTATTTGTCTACGAGATCAATACCCAAAATTTGAATCTTGACTAGATTGATCACCTTATTAGCTAATCTATTAGGAGGTTTTTTTCGATGTTGATTTTAGTGGATTATTTTATAGACATCATTCAATATTAATTCCATTTTGTATGATTTATTAATCCTTAATATAATTATTAACCCTAAATGAACTTATCGATTAAGGCTATGATCCATATTTGGCTTTGCGATGTGTAAAGCAATGTCGTAAACACACCACAAAGTTATTTAGGTAGGTAATGCAATTTATTAGTTTCAATCTTTTGAAACTCCTAGATCATTTGAGATTCATTGAACATTCAGTGACATGTTAATATCAAATGTTCTCGTCTCAATTTAATGATGGGTATACCGTAAATCATTGAATATATGGTGAATCAACCATGCAAAACCATGTGACCATCGACATACAATTATTTTCGTATTGATATGTTAGTTAACCACACTCTATCCATCAATAGAATAACTTCACGAGCATCATTTCCAACTTATATATTCGCAATGATGTGCCGATTAACCACACACGCTCCATCATCATAATATAAATGAAATGTGCCTTTTCATGCGTAACACACAACTCACAGTTTTAAATATAAAATGGGAATTTTTGTTTTATTACTTTCGCTAATACTTTAACTAATAAACTCTTATCCAATTTGAATCCTTTCAGTAACTCCAATCTCAAAATACAAAGAGGCGCTGAGGGTGGTAAGCCTAAGGGGTTTTAACAGCCGACCTCTTTAGGAATTAAAAAGACCTCATTAAACCTCTCTCTATGTATTAGATTGGATGAGCCTAGTTATGATTAAATGATAACGTTTCAGCTAACATGTGAGGGAACATGTTTGTATAATTGTTATACATATAATAAATTATATTGTATAGTAAATTCAAACCTTTTTGTAAGGTCACACCTTATGATCTGATGAGTCAAACATATAACACGTTGTCCACCAGCGCCAGTGCCAACAACAGCTTGATCAACGACAATGTGATCCTCATGATCTTAATGATCGGTTTGTCTATTAGGTGGATATACTTTGTAATTATATAATAAATATCTGATCCGTAATCTTAGTGATTAGGATCAGACTTTACATAGATTAGAATATATAGCCCTAAAATAGTGGGATATCCGTTTCTGTAATAGTATGTAGTATACTATTAGGGTTAAACCCTAATAGAGATTTGTGCCTCGCTTTGTGAGATTGTTCTCTTTGTGAGAACCTTTTGTTAGTGAAAACATCTTTGTGATCATCCTTGTTCTTTTTTTCTGTTTACTCTTTGTCTTGTTTGTTTCTTCTTCATTGTTCATACTTAAGTGTATCCGATCAATACGAACCTTCAATTGGTATCATAGAGGGTTTACGATACATTTAAGTTATCATGTCTTCCTCCTATAATCCCAAGTCGTCTGCTGTAAACAAGATCCCTCCCTTCGATAAACACAATTTTGCAATGTGGAAATTCAAAGTTATAGTTGTTCTTGAAACTATGGACTTTGACATGCTCAACATCATCGATAATTGTCCACACGTTACCATGTATCAACCTATAGTTAACAACGCTCCTTCTGGTCCGATGAAACAAAAGCCAAAGACTAGGTACGACGATGATGACAAAAGACTTATCATTCTTGATGTTAAGGCAAGGGAAGCCGTAAGAAACTCTCTTTCTTATCATGTGTATCATCTGTTTCAGAACTGTGAATCTGCCCAGGAGATGATGGAAACGGTAAATGTGGCTTATGAAGGCACTGTAGAAGTTCAAGAAACAACCATCAACAATTTCAACCGGAGATACGAGCATTTCTTTGCTCAGAAGGGTGAGTCTTTAACTCAAACCTTTAACAAGTTTAACTGTTTGGTGAATGATATGCATAGGTTGGGGATTGTCAAGCATTCCTCTTAGTTGCTCTTGATGTTCTTGGAATCTCGTGGGAAAAGTTGGGAACATCACACTGATGTTCTCAAGAATAGTGAGAAAATAAACCTCATGGATCTCAACTTTTTGTTTGGAAATCTACGAAATTACGAAGAAACTAAAGCTCTTCGTAATGACATCGTGATGAACTTCAACAAAGAAAAGGCTATAGCATTGGTCTCTAGAAAAGAAGTATCTAGTCTCATTAGCGACTCTGATGATTCTGATCAGGGTGAAATAAATAATGACGAAATCCCTGATGAACTGGTTGCTAGTGTTGCACTCATTGTTAAACGCTATTAAGAAAGCAGATCTAATGGAGCCAGAAGATTTCAGACCAAGGGAAGTAACTCAGCTAGAAAGCATAACTCTGATAAAAGAAATTTAGGTAACTTCTTCAACTGTGGAAGCCCTGACCACTTTGCCACGGACTATAAAGGAAATAGAGAATCTCAAGGACTTGAAAGGTATGAAATCCTATACATGAAGCTGTTGGACCACATGAAGAAGGTGAACATTTCTCTACCAAAAGATTTTATCGCAAAGCAGGAGGAATCTAAGGAATAGGTTGAAGAAGAGGAGTCCTCTGAAGACGAACATATGGATCTTGTCAATAAAGTCCCTGATAGTAGTTTCAGCAGGTGTGGCGTTGGTTCTTATCAAGCTGTCAGGGAGTCAAAGATGAAAAGCAGGAATCCCTCTTCTACTCGTCATGATAAGGAGCATGTCTAGTACTTAGACAGTGGAGGCTCTAGACATATGACATATCTCAAGTTCCTCTTCAATGATTTTGTGGAGAAAGATGGCCTATTGTGACTTTTGGAGATAGTATTGAAGGAGCAGTCAAAGGCTCGGGTACAATAAGGTGCGAATTAGTAGAGCTAAAGGATGTGTTCTAAGTCAAGTGAGTTCAAAACAATCTCATTTCAATTAGTCAATTGTGTGACGTAGGCTACAAAGTTATGTTCGACTGCAATGAAGGAAAAGTCATGGACTCAAGAAACACAATTGAGCTCACTGCATTCAGGAATAATAATAGTTACATGATTCTATTCAATTTATGTTTGACAATACTGATTTATGCTTTCTTTACATTGCTTTTTTTCTATTTTGAACTACTAAACATAAGCTTATAATTTTTATTTTTATTGCTTTAATATAAAATTCTTTGTGCTCTAGAAATTCTTTCGAGATTTCAAATTACCAAATGAGTATACATTATATATTGTACTACTAATATTTACTATGTGTTTTCTTCTCTCTCACTTATTAAATCTCATGATCTTTTTCCCTCTTCTTGACGCTGACCATCATTGATATGTCCTTTAAGAAAGGATCAACGTGTCAATCCTTTGTTGCAGGATTTTCTGAGTAGACCTCGTTGGATCTGGCTCTGCATCTTTTCCTGAGCACCAAATGCTCTCTCCCTGAAGCTGATGATCACACTGAATGACATGAATCATCATATCGATGAGTCAAGATAAGAGAGAACTATGTATGAACTTGTTTTTCTAGACACTAATCTCATCTTTCTCTTGCAGCCTATTTCGGTTGCAATGGGATGAAGTGAAGCTGGGTAACGTGGCACGTCTGATTTCCATAAATGCTCTCACTACCACACCGATTCCCATCAGAGATCCAAAGACCTCTTCAGCAAAACAGTGCTCCCCATATCTTCTATCACAGATCACCAATAATGGAACCTTCGAGTTTTTCCTTGGTGACTCTCATAACTCGAAGGTTACAAATATTGGATCATATTAACTCGTTGGTAACAAAGACTGGTTTTTGCTCTTTCTTTGTTCTTGGTGAACATGAAGCTTGGAATCCATCAACTATACCTCAACGATTAAGGACATCTCTCCCTTTGTATGTAGTGAATCTTGTTTTGTTTTAATGAATTTGATCATTTTTGTGCATTATTTTATAGACAGTGTTAAGGGGCAGATATATCGAAGAAAGGGAACTTTTTATGGCCTTTCAATTCAAAAGATTTGCTAGATTGGGTCTTTATCACCTTTCTGAAAAAGCTGCACAAATTTGACTTTTAGGAAACTTCCTTGTTTGACTAATTCTTTTATTTTATTCTCTTATTATGTTATTCATTCTATTATTTTATTATATTACCATATTAAATGAACTGATGGTGAATTTTAAATTCTAGACTGCAACTTAACTTCATGATACAAAGGATAAACCACTTATTGTTGATAAGTTTATATTGTTTATGATTCACGTAGATTTCACCTCAACGTGATTGAAACATCCAATTCTCTCCTTAACTTCTTCTTCTAGGAATTTAACGATTCACTGTGCAAAAATACACACTGATGAAAGTTCGAAAATTTGTGTTGTTGGTTAGGCTATGTATCGTAGTCTATCATACACACTAATCCATTCTCACCATACATTATTCTTTAAAATTTTATGATTCATCGTATGACACCAGAAACTGATGATAATTCGAAAACTCTGTGTTGATGGGTATATCACATACCATGATGTATTACACGCACCTACCCGTTCTCTCCCAACAAATCTTCTATTAAAGGAGTTGATGATTCTTTGTATCTATCATATACTGATAAAACTTCGTCATTCTTTGCCGATGGGTACATTTAAACACCAAAACATATTACACACATCATAAAATTCTTATTCCTTATCTTCTATTATAGAAGTTAATGATTCACTGTATCTAACATACACTAATAAATCTTCAACATTCTTTGCCGATGGGTACATTTAAACACCAAAATGTACTACATGCATCATACCATTCTTATTCCTTTTATTCTAATAAAAGAAGTTCATGATTAAACATATCAAACTTTACGCTGATAAGACTTTGCAATACTATGTCAGTGAATGATAGTACAAACACATGTTCTCAACTGCAACTTTGATCCTCTGATAATGTAACTCTGATACACTGACCCATTCTGCTAATAATTCATGTCGCTGATACTATGTTTCACTGATTTATATTTCGCTGATCTCAATGCTAAATTTTAGTTGAAAATCAAGATATGTAACATCATCTTGAAATACGAGATTTTTATGGCGCCTTATTCTCCAATAAAGATTACACAAAAAGGTAGTAAATCTTCAGATAAAATAGGAGAATTCTCTCTCCTTGGTCACTCTTACAACTCATCCAAGCAGACGAAGTTCTTTCACAAAGGCTCTCCCGATCATCATCTTTTATGTCTTAAGTCCTTCAAGATCTCATCATGTCAAAGGTTCTATACGTGTTTGCTCCTAATGTTAATATGGTCAAATTCTCCCATGCTCTTGATACTCCCATCGTTGTCCAAGAAAACAACGTTGCCTTCTCAGATATCATCCGAAATCAATACAAGAACTCAAGGATTGAGGATTTTGTTAACTATTCTAGCCTAAACAAGTATGTGAATTTTACTATTCTTGCACTATCAATGCCAAAGATTAAACCATCGCTAGAACTATTAGAGATGGTCATTTTAGGGTTGTTATCAATGCAGCCTCTTTTTGACTTGCTCTACGTCTTCCTCAATCAGATAACTACTCTGAAACTCATTATGAGGAAAAATTTAGGCCTCTTCGACCCAAACTAGGGTATAATGTCTCTCTTCAGGGTACTACTCGTGATCCAAATAAATATACTTTTCATCAATGTTATTGTGCTGTGTGGAAGTATTTGACAGGGGTAATTGGAAATTGCCTTAGAGATAAAACTGGCAGTTTAGACCACTTGAACCGGTTTGAGCAATGGATTGTGTATGTCATGGAATACAACAAAAGATTGGACTTTACTAAACTTTTCTTTGATACTGGTTGAATGCATCACTGGGAACAAAAATCCAACCTACGTTCCATATCCTCGTTGGATTGCATTAATTTTGGCCCATACTGGAGAGTGTTACCATGTCAACCATGAAGTTTCCATCCAACTTCCAGTTCTCACATGAGAGATTATCAATATCAAATCCATTGAAGGAGATACACATCTTACTCATTGTATGGAGGATTGGGATGCAAATCCTTATGTCATTGAATCCTATGACTTTGATGAAGAGGATGATAAGGGAAATAATGAACATGAAGAAGATGATGTTGATGATGAAGAAGATGAATATGATGTTGATACATCAGACACTGATATGGGAGAGGCTTCTGCTCAGGGAATGACAATGAACTCTTCCCCAAGATTAAACCAGCACATTTGTTTTTCTCCATCCCCTCCTTTATCAACAACTCCTTCTACAAAAGCTATAACACAGCGCATATCATCCCCACCTCTAGTGGAAACCATTGATCCACTGATTCAAGCTGTAAATTCTCCCAAGACTAGAATCTCCACCCCCTCAAGTTGCAACTGTCCTTCCATTGCAAACTCCTCTACAACCTACTGCTACCTTTCAGGAGGAGTCTAGCTCCGACTTCCAAAAGACTGTGCTTTCTCAACTCTCCTTAGTGGTTTGAATGACTTAGTCACTTGGAGAAAGACTCACCAAAGTTGAGAGTGATGTGGCTGGCATCAAATTTACAGTGGCCTTAATTGATAATGATGATCAGATGATTGAAGACACTCCCCTAGTTCTGCACGCAATGATCAACCACCTCCACCACCACCACTATCTAGTAATAATCCACCACCACCACCATCTGTTAATAATCCTCCACCACCACCATCAAATCCTCCTCCTCTCACTCCCTCTCCAATTTATCCTGATGCATCTTCGAAGGGGGAGATTCCTCAAGGAACTCACAGTTACATTGAGACTGATGATGATCATCTCAATCCAAGAAAAAGAAAGGCATCCTTCTCAAAGGGAGCAAATGACGTTGAAGTTGGAAGTTCCTCTGTTGCTAGTAGTTCTTCATCCCCTCCTCCTTCCAAGAAAAGAAAATTAACGGTTGATTTGGAAGAATTGGTTGAGAATTGGCAAATGACCATTGAGGAGGTCAAAGAAATCATGTTGGAGCATAATGCTTCAGTTAGAAGAAAAAGATATGAACGTCGATCCATCAAACTTGTTCATATGATCATATCCTTGCCTCAGCTAATGAAAGGATTAATTTTCAAACGACAAGTATTCACCATTTCAATATCGATGTTACCAAACGAAACAAGGTTTCTGATCTGAATGATCAAACTGACAGGAAGAAATTTGGAGATGTTCTAGCACGAAGATATAAAACTGATCCCATCATCAAGGTCAAGTGATCCAAACCCAAGGATGAACCAATTAAAATTCATCTTGTCAGGAAGAAGGCACAGTATGAATACACTGAAGTTGTTTTTGCTCGTGAGTTAGTTCAATACAACTACAATGAGTGGATCCTGATTCAGGAGATAATTTCAAAACATAAAGGTGCTCATGCTCAGGAGGTAAAATTGGCAATTCAATGACTGGTTAACAAAGTCAAGAAGCTGAACTCAGTGCCTTCATCGGGTCCATCTCAGTTATCCACCTCAGATAGAACAAGCAAGCCCAAAATGTCCAATTATACTAAGTTTCTCCTTCTGTATGACACTGTCTACATAAACAACAAGCTGGCAGTGGGTGTTGATCCATTTCAAAAAATGTTAGTTTGGGAACCAAAACATGGTATCTTCTACCTTGATAGTTAAAACCAAATGTGCTTTCAACGAACTGACGATCTTTCTGCTGCTCCCACGAAGCATCTGTTTAATCTTCGTTTGGAGGGAATGCGTCATAAAGAATTAGAACGTGGCAATCATGTGCTGATCTCTCTTGAACTCAGTAAGCGTTTGACTGATCTTCATGTTGATGAATTTAAGTGGTTGAAACCTGAGATTTTGATAGAAGCTAAAAAGTTCTCCAATGATGATTTTGATGACTCCTTTGAAGATTAGTTTTCATATCATCAGATAAGGAGATATTGTAAGGTCACACCTTATGATCTGATGAGTCAAACACATAACACATTGTCCACCAGCGCCAGCGCCAACAACAGCTTAATGAGGGACAGCGTGATCCTCATGATCTTAGTGATCGGTTTGTATATTAGGTACATATACTCTGTAGTTATAGTATAGATATCTAATTCGTAATTTTAGTGATTAGGATCTGACTTTACATAGATTAGAATATATCCCTAAAATAGTGGGATCTTCCTTTCTATAATAGTATATAGTATATGATTATGTTTAAACCCTAATACAGCTTTGTGCCTTGCTTTATGCGAGTGTTCTCTTTGTGAGAACCTTTTCTTAGTGAAAACATATTTGTGATCATCCTTGTTCTTTTGTTTCTGTTTACTCTTTGTCTTGTTTGTTAGTTCTTCATTGTTCATATTTGAGTATATCCGATCAATACGAACCTTCACTTTTGAATTTATATTATTGTCTTTCTAATTTAATCCACTTATTAAATAAAGTTCAAGGAAAATATTAAAATGTTAAATCCTATTAAACAATATTTCAAATTAATTTAAAATTTGAATCTTAATAGATTTCAAAAATTAAAATAATATTTTAATCAAGAGGCTTATCTCAAGTTTTTCAAAAAATAGATAAATCTGAAAACCTGGAAATCAGCTAGGCGCACCCCGTCCAGAAAGGGGGGGGGTGTCGTGCCCTACGATTAAATAAGTTTCTTTTCAGTTTTCGGTTTTACAAAGTTTGTGCCAAAAGTAAAACCTATTGGCTCTGATACCACTGTTGGGTTTTTATAACATCAAGTACACAAAAATAAGGTAACAGAAGCAATCAAATGATATTCCTAAGTGCACATGCACCCCAGATCAAGGTTTGACTAGTTTTAGAAACATAATTTAAAATCTACCTAAAATAAAGATTAAACACTTACCTTTTGATCCTTAGATCATGGAATTGACATCTCTTGCAAAAGATGAATAGCCTAAAGCAGAACTCCTCTAAGGTCGTCAGACCCAAGACTCTGAAAGCAAACAAGGAATAAACCCTATTAGGGTTTAGGTCGAAAATTCCATAACCCTAAAGAGGGATATAAGTTTTGTCCCTATGGATATATGAGAGGGGAGAAAAAATTAGAGGCTCCAAAAGCGTGCTAGGGTTTAATCCCAAGACCTTTGTTTATTGGCAACTGATAAATCGTTTACGGTTTCAAACTCTTAAGAATTATCCTTACCGTATTCAAAATCTGCCTTATCCATATCGGGGATACGCAGATTTCATCCACCTCCTATCTCTAGAGAGTTCTAGAATATTCCAATTAATCTCAAGGATATAATTAATATTTAATCCATTTATTTAGTTAAAACTATTTAATTAATTACCAAAATAATTTCTAATTAATTTATTAATTCCTTAATAAATTAACAACTTATTTTCTCCATTTCCTTAATGTTTTTTTTGTCATGAGGTCAACCCAAAAGTACCACTAAGAATCATAGACAACATGAAGCACGTCTCTGGTCTCAAGCATAATCTAACATCCCTTAAAACTTTTGAAATAAAAGGCTACGAGTTAACCGGTAAAGCTGGAAAAGTCCAAGTATAAAAAAATGGTTTTTACAGTCATCACCAGCATAAGAAAATCAACAAATCTTTATGTAACGAGAATTCAGATAAATCTTGTGAGGAAGCAATTCTCTGACTTCTCTCAACACCCATGTCCAATATGGATCGGTCTGACCTATGACACCTAATACATGAGCTACCATGAAATGTGTGATCTGAATCTAATAGGGCTACTTAGAGATCACAAAACAATCGAACATGTATTTTGTGAGGATTGTGAATACAGAAAGGAAAAACATGCAAGTTTTATTAGTGGCAAACATATAACAAAAAGGACACTTGACTACATTTATTTAGATCTTTTGGAACCAACAAAGGTGTCATTGAAAGGTGAAAATTCTTACATGATCAATATCGTTGCAGACTTTTCTATTAAGGTCTACTCATTCTTCTTTACTCATTATTCTTTAATAAAAAAGGAGAAGTGTATTCAAATTTTAAAGATTGAAAAATACTTTTTAGATGGATGTTATGTATGTCTATTTCCTGAATTTGCATTGCATTTTAGTTCAATTTTTTTTTTCATTTTTCCTGTATTTGAAATAACCTATGTTCATGGGCGGAATGTTTGGTGCGGCATCATTTTTAATGTTGTTATTGGAAAACTTAGAAGTTGAGCATTTGAGGAAAAGAAGCACAACATTGGGAAAATGGAAACGGAGAAGAGGAAAGGAAACAAGAGGGTAAGAATTAGGAAATCAAAGCATTGTTGAGAACTTCAACGTCCAAATTTCAAGAAAACACGGTTGTGTATATTTTACACGGAATATGTTACTCACCATAATGAGAAATATGGGCCATGTACTTTGAATTAGAAGACTAAAGAAAAATCAGATAAAAACATGGTCGTTTTATTTCCACAAACCTTGTTTCTTTAATAATTTGGAATCTTTAAGAAATCAGTGTTGTTGGGGGTAGAAAGTTGAGAGAAAAAAAGCTTCCAAAGCTTATAACGAGTAAAGATATAGGGTCCTTAGAATTAGCAGCTTGTATGGTCCAATAAGATCTTGATTAACTTAAGTTCATACTCACATTAATCCATCACCCATTAACTTAGTGCTCGAATTTGGTAACTACTACTTTAACTTCTGCAACAGGAGGCTAGCAGTTGAGGCATATAGATGCTCAAATATTGTAACCTCAAAATTTAACGGGTGATACACGATTTACCTTTACATGACAGCCCTAGAAAAGGTCCGGCTTAACCTTACAATTGATACACTCTACCATTTTTTTTTTACTTTTTGGTTTAATGAATTCAAAAAAACATATCTCATACAAATTCTCATTTAGTTTTTTTTCCCAAAGAAAATGGTTCATGAGTTTTAACAAGAACATAATACTTGCAAAACTTATTTACCAAATAGAAATATTTAGCAAAACATAGCTGATATAATTATGGACCTTATATCTTTTATTAAAAAATGAAAAAGATATTTTCTCACCACCACCACCACCACCGCCCATCGCCAACATCTTCTTCCTCTTCCCATCCTCTTTTACCAGATACCTCCACGATTCCATCTTTGACTTCTCCTTTCTCTTCCATCATCGTCAATCGGGGACCACCGTACGCCATATCAGACTCATTTCCTTCCTATTGGGGCATAATAATTCTCAATATGTTGGTAAAATATTATTTTCCAAAATAATGTTTTTCCAATTAAATACAAGTGTTGATATATTTATTAATAATCAAATTATACAAATAAGTAATCAATTATAGTAAACTGCTATAAGGTGTGACCCTATAGCATCATATGTTATTAGCAATATCATTCTATAATGACTCTTGGGCATACAAGATCTTTCATTACATTGTCATTTTATATTAGTCAGGAGAAATAAAATTGGTTAATGAAACTACGTCGTTTACTCATGTAAATAAGTTATTAAGTTAGTTAGGTGCATGTTAGCTAATGTGGTGCAAGATAGGAGCCGTATATATTCTCGTTTATATTCATTGATGAATAATATAATATTCTATTCCTATTTCAATTCTCTTTTATTTTCAATAGTAAAATGGTATCAGAGAGAATTCATGCTTCATGTATCTGATTCTCTTCGATTTGATTATTGAATCATTCCTTTTTCTCCAGCTTATTTTCTTCTTACTATTGTTTTCTTGTTGCTTGATTTCTGCTTATCAATGGTTGAAACTCCAGCTACTATGAACAATCCAAATCAATCTTCGAATGATCCATATTTCATTCATGATAATGATAATCCTGGATCCATTCTTATATCTCAAATTCTCAATGGTGATAATTACGCTTCTTGGAGTCTATCCATCATGATTGCCCATTCTACAAAAACGAAATTTAAATTTGTTGCCTAAACCATATGATTCAGATCTAGAGAAACTCAAATCATGGCTCAGAAATAACAATATTGTTATTTTATGGATTCTGAATGCATTTTAAAGGAGATTTCTACATCCATCATATATCTTGAATTTGCTGCTGAAATATGGAAGGAATTAAGAGAATGCTTCCAACATAGTAATGGTCCATGTATCTTCCAGATCAAAAGAAGTGTGATGAATCTCATGCAAGGTTAGGATTTGGTTAGCAGTTACTATACAAAATTAAAAGTTCTTTGGGAGGAATTGATAAACTACAATCATCACTGTACTTGTGGAGGTGCAAAAGAAGTGGATTAGACTATGAGTTTCTTATGGAATTAAATGATAAATATTCTCAGATTCATGGACAAATAATGTTAATAGCTCCGTTGACTTCTCTTAATCGTATATTTTCAAACTTCTGATTTTTTATGACTTTTAATGTCCGTGCGAACAATCAAAACAACAACTATCATAACAAGATTCATAATGCTGGCAACAGTAATTTCAAGAACACTAAAAAAGATTCTCCTTATTGCACTCATTGTAAACACACTCGACATACTCAAGAAAAATGTTATTGATTGCATGGATTTCCACATGGATATCGAACACAAAATTATCATAATATAATCATGTTAATGTTGCTTGTTCTATTGACAACACTATACGTAATCAAAATGCTCAATGCAACAATACACAAGTTGATTCCTCTACAAAAGTGAATAATGTTGTTACTGGACTTACAAATGATCAATGTTGGCTGTTGATTGCAATGCTATTTAGTCAACTTGCATCCACTTCTAGCAATATTGTTACTTCTCATACAATTCAAACAGGTAATCACTATATTTTAACTCTTAATTCTGGTTTCCTCAAGTCAAATGTATGGATAGTGGATTCAGGAGCTATAAGACATGTTTGTAATAACATGGATTTATTTAAAAACATCAAAGAAGTTTCCAATACCATAATAAGATTTCCACATTAATCTTTAATATAGGTGAACAAAATGGGTGATATCAAAGTGAATGAACTGTTATGGCGTAAGGAAGTATTATTCGTCCCTCAATTTGAATTTAACTTGATTTTTGTTACCATGCTAACAGCTCATGATAAGAATCTGATGGTTGAGCTATACTATAATCATGATATGATTCGATAGATCAAGACCAAGAATGTGATTGGAAAGGATGATGTCCAGGCTGGGATTTACTTGTTTCCAGCACAAGAATCAACAATTTCCATTAATGCAATCACTTCTCAAAGATGGCATGAGAGATTAAAGCATCCATCTATAAATAAAATCAAGACTCTTGATAGTATTTTAGCATTGAATAAGGTGATGGGTGTTATATGTAATAATGCAGAAAAATCCTTATACTCTCACGGTTACTTGCCACCTAATTTGATCTATGTCATAACACTATTGAAGCGACATACTATTCAACAACAAAACTTCTAAAACCTAATGGAAATCAAAATTCTCAAAAGAATTACATACCTCTGATTTGATATCGTAAACAAATCTTTGAATTCAACAAGATTAATCCAAAAGTCTCTTTGAAAATAAGCTCCAATTATGTGTGAGCCTCTAATGGTTCACACCCACAACACAAGAACCCTAGAAAGATTAGGAGAGAGGTTAAAATTTTCAGATCTGGTATCTCAGTAGAAGTGAAAAAAAATTTCAAGGTAGAACACCCTGTGTATAGCTGATTAGGAAACATCTAGAAACCATATATTGAACATAAAATAATATTATCTCAAATAGAGCAGTTATCTAGTTCCTTGATTATCTACATGGAGGCTTCCAGAAACCCTAGAGGGTCTCCAAAAAAAAACGTCCATAGGAGGAAGGTTCTGGAACCTCTCCTCTGCTCAACTCTTAAATAATTATAGCTTTAATCCTTCAACCTTTAATTAATACTAATTAACCCAGATTTAATTCTAAATTAACTATAACTATTTCTAGTTAATATATTAATCATATAATATATTAATAAATAATTTATCTCTCCCCTACAATCAAGCTAAGCAATTTCTTGGTTATAAGGAAAACCCAAAAAGGACTTTACTTTTATTGTAAAACTCAAAAATCACAAAAATTTAAAATTTTCAAAATCAACCATTCATCGTCATTGTTTACAAAAATAGTCATTGTTTCAAAAGTATTATTTCAATTCAGAGTTTTCCCTAATATCCAGTGACATAAATAGGAAGTTGTGTACGATCATGCCCTTGCCTTCCCACGATCCTCTGAAGTACCTGAAACCATAAACTAAAAATTGTAAGTCAAACCTTAGTGAGTTCCCCCAAAGTACCAACACACATACACATGTAACAACATATATTGGGTCCACAGCTAGAAAGATTGGATTACCCCCGGGCCCTCAATAGGAGTCTGGCATGCCAGTTGAGCCCTCACCTCATATCTGGAATGCTCCCGAGTCCTCGGTATGAGTTTGGCATGCCATTCGGGCCCTCAGCTCATATCTGGAATGCTCATGGGTTTTTTGGTTACAACACAAAGTAGTAAAACCTCAATACAACCCAATATGTCGAAATATGTAACAAATAAACGTAAACACAAATCCAGCAAAATAAAAATAATCATACAGATCTACTAACCAGCCACATACTAGCATAGCACTATACTAAACATGATAAATAATCTAGTGGGCTGGCATTAGTGCCTTCGACCTGTGGGTACAGTGAGGAAGACTCACCTGACAGTCTGAATGCAGTCTAAATAAATCCCTGCTACGATAACCGACTCAACTCGACTCCTAAATATCAGAACATTTCCAATTAAATTAATAACATTTCTCCCAAAATATCCTTGGTCAAACTGGGAAAAACCAACAAGTCAACTGAGTCAACCCAGCCAACTCAACTCAGCCGAATCACCTCAGGGCTCGTATGCAGGGCGTACTCCGGATGTATGTGGGGCGTACTCGTGGTCTGAGACGTCGAGGCCAAATCTGCTTACTCGCAATGTACCATTTGGTACGTCCAGCCTACACAATAGTTTTCCTTCTTAACCTATTAAGAGTTTATTACTTCAACTTATTACGTCCAAATGCAGATCCAAGGCTTAAATATCATTAAGAGTCATAAAGTTTCCAACTTTATGACTTTGCATGCCCAATTAGTGCTTAATACATAAAATCCCAACTTCTTAACACCTTAAGACCTTGTAGAGCATGTATGGGGAAAAACTAAGCATCAAGACTACATTTTTATGACTCAAGACCCCTCATTAGGTCTGAAAGGACAAATTATTTGGTTAAAAGCATGCCATGCTCAAGAATCACCATATTTGGGACCAAAAATTCCCTAAAGAAAGAAATGGCTAGATCTACAAGATAAGATGATCAAGCTAGAAGGTTTTTACCTCCTGTAGGTTGCCAACAAGGAAAGAATCCCATATATAAGTTGCTTCAAAGCTCTGAGGTCTTCCCACCACATTCTTCTTCTTCAAGAATATCACCAAAACACAAAGATGAGCTCAAGATACACACTTCTCACTTAGGGTTAGCTAGAGGGACGTTTTCTCAGGTGGAGGGTGATGAGAGAATGAGAAATGAGGTGATAATGATGATTAGGGTTTGAGGACTTACTACATACACCCTGCGTACGCGGTGTACGCCCAATATACTGGGTCCGCCCCAGTACGCCCCACGTACAAAACATACGCCTAACTTACTAACTCTTTGGCCAAAATCACCAAAATGCCACTATGGCTCATTCTTGCAATCTTTCTCAAGCACAAGGGTAAAATGCAACATTTCTTCTTACATAGCGTTAAAATTGAAAAGACCTCATCATCGGGATGTTACAATTCTCTCCCACTTGAACTAGATTTCGTCCTCGAAGTCCGATGCTACAAATAACTCAGGACAATACTCCCGCATCTCCAACTCTGACTCCCAAGTCCACTCGGAGGCTTTTCGATGCTGCTATTGAACATTTACTAAAGGTATCTCCTTGTTGCTCAGAACGTTCATCTTTCTCTCCTTTATTGCTACCGGTCTCTCAATATCATTCAGGCGCTCATCGACCTGAATATCATCCAAAGGGACTACTGCCTCATCGTTCAACACGTACTTCCGCAACTGTGAAACATGAATAGTGTTGTGGATTTAACTGAGCTCACTCGGCAAATCCAACCGGTAGGCAACCCTGCGTACCTTGGCGATCACACGGAACGGTCTAATATACTGGGGAGCCAATTTTCCCCTCTTCCTGAAGCATGTCACACCGTTATAGGATGATACCTTCAGTAGTACCATATCACTAACTTGAAACTCCAACTTTGATCGACGCCGGTCATCATAACTCTTCTGTCGACTCTGAGCTATCTGCAATCTCTACCTGATCTATTGGATAAGCTCCGCGGTCTGGAGGACAACTTCAGTCCTTCGCATGAATCTTTGACCAACCTCCCCCTAACAAACTAGGGTATGACATCTCCAACCATATAGAAGCTCAAAAGTCGGGGCACCAATGCTGGAGTGATAGTTGTTATTGTAGGAAAACTCCACAAGATGTAGGTAGGAATCCCTAATCCAACCAAAATCTATGACATAAGCCCGTAACATATCCTCAACTGTCTGGATGGTCTGCTCACTCTGGCCGTCAGTCTGCGGATGATAAGCAGTGCTGAAATGTAGTCTCGTACCCAGTTCCTCGTGGAACTTCTACCAGAAATGTGAAGTAAACCGAACATCTCGTTCTGAAATAATGGAAACCGAAACCCCACGACAAGCAACAATGTCCCGAAGACAAAAATCGACCAACTTCTCAGTTGAGGAGCTCTCCCGGATGGTCAAAAAGTGGGCACTCTTGGTCAATCGATCCACAATGACCCACATAACTGTTGGATTAGGTGTCTAAGCCCATAACTATAATTGGTATGTAATTGAATTGATAGCAGCACAGTCCTTTTGGGTTGCCCTCAAACCTAGCAACTGGACAAGGAAATTATGAAAGGAGATATATTGTCACACCCCCAAACCAAGGATGGCGGAAACGTCCGGGGGTGGAGGACTTCATGTATAGTATCACAACAACGAGTATAATAGTGCTCAAAGTAAATACAACCATCATAAATATAATTGAAAAAGTTACACCATAGAATGTGTTTACATGTTTCAATCAATTACACTATGATGACAAAATGAAATGTTTGACGATTTAACGTCCCATC
Organism: Lactuca virosa; assembly: GCF_052849685.1. Lineage (NCBI taxonomy): Eukaryota > Viridiplantae > Streptophyta > Magnoliopsida > Asterales > Asteraceae > Lactuca > Lactuca virosa. Next base: position 54,521,435 of record NC_136429.1, read on the forward strand.
CTCAAAAGCTGTTGATTTCCTGTTTCACTGATTTCCTGAGAATACAAGTAGTTTTGAAAGAGTGTCAACAATTAAGTTGGTGAGTTCATAAGAGTTTTATTTGAGAAAGAAGCCATTTTCCTTGTAAAAGCGATAGAGTGTGATTCCAGAAAATTCAATATTTTCTCTATTAAGTGTGAAATGAAAGCTCCTATGTTATGCAATAATGTACCCTAGAAAGACCTGTAGATTCCTTCTATAATCACCCAGTGTATATAAGTTATATAAAATTTAAGTTAAATAAACCGTCGAATATAATGGGTCTGCCCTAGGTCCACAACCAAACAAGGAACAGGAAGTAAGGCGGACCCACCAATTCTAAGTCGATTTCGACTAAATTCATATATAACTCTAACATGTACACTTAGCAGTTACAGCTGAAGTCTAACAATTCTAGATGAAACGTAGTTTTAATATCATGAAAGTCATTTAGTGTAAACCTGGTACTTTATAATGTATATTTCAAGAAAAATCCCTTATTTTTCTTATAAAAGGTTATGTAGCCTTAAATCCCAAGACCGAGAATATGTGTGTGTGTTTTGTAGTTTTAAATAGATAAAACCCCTTATCAACGTAGAATTTTCCCTGTAAACTTGAAAGATTGTTAACTCCCTATGTGAGTCGTTATAACCATACTACAACGAGAAATAACCTGCAACAACGTTTTCCAGACGTTAAGATCCTATGACTCTTGTCACCCGCAGACCTGCAGGTCCGGCTGTAGCTAGCAGCGAGGTGTGGGGTGTCAAACCCAATATAGATCTATACACAATTATCACGCTCTCCCTACAAGAGACCCTGGTTATAACTTACAGGAATTTTAACCCGTACTCTAAGAGTACGATGGAAGAATTGTCTCACAACTTACGTTAACTAGTTTACATATAGTTTGAGTATAAAACATCTTCCGTGGAGGAAGTGAAATCACCTTTCATGAATAAATTAGTGATATGAAATCCTTAAACTATTATTATTATAGTTTATCATGTAGTTTTTGAAAAGTCATTTGTTTTGAGAGTAAAACCTTTTCTGTGGTGTGCTTTTATCGTAAACTCCATAAACTATACTTATTGTAGTTTATTATATGTGTTCGAAATGAATGGAAAAACCTTATCATGAATGACTAATTTCTGTTTATGATGATAAACTAACAAGAAATACATTCAACATTTAGAAACTTATTGTTATGCACTTTGCTCAACATGTTACAAAGTATTATGAAAGTTGTAAGCTGTTAACTAGTTTTTAACTTTTCTGCACTGTTTTAGAAAAATCATAGAAAAATCATACGAAGTCGAAAACTAAATCCGTAAACTCTGAGAGTTTATAAAATGTGTCTAGTTTATTAATAATTTTTATTATGATTTTTAGAAGTCCCTAACTTGTGTGAAAATGTTCATATTCACAGACTGGTCCGAATTCGTTTCTGAAATGATAGGCAGTTTTGTAAAAATCGTCATAAATTGTAGAAAAATCGTATGGAGATGTGAAAGTAGTCATTTTAAAGGTATGAACCTGAACTATTTTCATATTAAACAGTTTTGAAAGATATTAAGTCTAAGTTGGTCAAAACAGTCCATGAATAGGACTCAACTTTTCTGATGAAAGCTGTTGTTTGAATTTAGTTAAGTTTTTGGTATTTTAACTTGTATTCCCCCCCCCCCCCCTAAAACTTGAAGAAAACATGAAAATGTAGGGGTATGAACTCACCTTGAGTGATTTCAGTAGATGGATGATGAAGAAAAGAAGTTTTCAACTCAAGAACACTTAGAAGATACTTGAAGATTCCAAGATCCTATGAACAAATATGACGATATTTGTGTAAGGATTCCATGATTTGGGTGAAAGAGTGTAAGATAATCAAGTGAAAGATGAAATTACTTACCCAAAATTGAAGGAGAAGCTCAATCACAGCCTTGGAGTCTCGAGTTTGAGAGAGAGAAAGTGAGAGAAGTGTGTTTGTTCTTCTTTGAGAAAGAGTGAATAAAGTGGGAGGAGAGATAATAACTTCCAGCCTTTAATCAAGTTTATGAGCTGGAGAAAGAGGATGAAAGGACAAATAGTTGACTAGGTATGGGTGAATAGTGACTGAGTATGGTCTTGGAATGCGTGTAGAGGGTTGCTTGTGTCATGACTCAACGGTAAAGTCAACACTCCACCTCTAAGCCATACCCACTAGATTTTATTCCTAAATAAAGATTTCCCTAAAAATGTGTTTAAATTATGAATATATAGGGTCTTATATGTCAAAATAAGAGTTTGGGTGAAAATTTCACGTTAAAGTAACGAAAAACGGGCTTAAAACGCTAAAAGTATTGAAAACCGGGTAAAAGTTGCGAATATCCGAAGTTCAGGGTCGGAGGTTCGGTCCTAGCCATTAGAACCGAAGGTAGGTTCGCTTGTCTGTTGAGAGCCGAGAGGTTGGTTCGGTCCGAGAGGCTTACAGGCGAATGTGTCACATGGGAGGTGAAGGCGAAGCGAGCAGATGGAGCTTCGGTCCGAAGGGTCCGATCCGAAGCGAAGGTGCAAGGAGCCGAACCCGAAGTGCAAAGAGCCGAACCCGAAGGTGACTTTGGTCCTATGAGAGGCTTCGGTTCCTTATTAGGGTTTCGGTTCTTTTGAGAGGTCTCGGTCCTTAAGAGCTGTTTTTCAAATAAACTTCCCCTTTTGAGTGATTTTTAACCAAGTTAAGGGTCGGGATGCCCCCAAATCATTATAAAAAGTTGAGGGAGATTTGGGAGAGATTTGGGAGAGATTTGGGAGAGAGAGAGATTGATAAAGAGAGATTGAGAGAGACTATGTTTGTGACCTTTTTGAGTGTTTGACTTCGAAATGCAAGGTTGATAAACCTCATAAATCCTCGTTGTGAGTGTTATACGCCCCCGAAGGGTATGAAATAATGTTTTTATCGAGTAGTTCCATCACTTACCCTGATTAGGGTTTAGATTTTCTGAACACGTGAAGACTCGAAGTGATATTTTGCATTAAGATAGTGTGTTGTTCAATAGTAAGCACGATGTAAACCCTAATATACAAGGGTTAGATGAGTTGACCAGTTTGACTTGTTGACTTTATTTGACTTTGACATGACTAGAAATTCACGGTTGTCACATATATTGATTTATTATAAGATTAATAAATTAATATAAATGATTTATTAATATGTTAAAAGATTAATATATTAATTAGAAATCATAAGGTTTAATTAGTAGTTAGCCAGAAATTAATTAGAATTAATTTTGGGGTTAATTGTATTAATTATAAAGTGCAGGGACTAGTTTGCAATTATCAAACAGTTGAGTGGAAGGCTCCAGAACTTCCTTGGAAGGGGGTGGACGAAATCTATATGGGAAACCCTAATGATTTCGTCCAAGAGGCTTGGATAAGGCCTTTGGATAAGCTTAGGCCCCAAGCAAAGGAGTATTAGGGTTTTCCCTAAACCCTAGGTCCCTCAGCTATATAAGGAGCCTCCTGGCTCTCAAAATCGGCCACTCCTACCTTGAAGAAACCCTAGGCCGATTTTTTCATACCCTAGCTTCTCTCCTCACAAGTTTCCTTCTTGATAGCTCTTGGGTGTGACTCCATTAGAGGCATTACATTTGTGGTGCTAAGCTTCCAAGAAGATCAAGATCAAGAGGATTACCAATTGTTTGCTATAACAATTGAAGGGTATGTAACTCTTAAACCATAATTGGTATTTTTGAAAATAGACTCTCTCCTTGGGGTTCTTTTTTTGCAATTCAAAGTTATGTGTTCAATAGTTAAAACATAGATCCAAAGTAGGTTGCATGTGAACTTAGGAATTGTTTTCTAGTTTATTTGTTTTACCCAAAATCCATCAGTGGTATCAGAGCCATTGTTTGTTTTAAATTGAATTGCTATAATGGTTGAATTGCAAATTAGGGTTTATAGCTATTAAATCCTACATGGCCATGTTTTCGTTTTTAGGGTTTTTGGGTTCAAAGGGTTTTTTGAAAAACCCTAGCCTCCATGAACCCTAATCGAAATTAGGGTTAGGGTTTTGAAAAACCCTAGTCTCCTCCCTTGAATTTCGAAATTTGCTTCTTATTTTAGGTTTTTATCTTATTTTGGATAATTATTGCCTTATTGGATAATTATTGCCTAATTGAATAATTGAGAAAAATAATGAAATTATCATTTACCCTAATTTTCGAAATCTAGAGGGATAAGGATTAGGATTAAATTAATTGTTTAATTTGATTAGATAATCCTTACAAGATTTAATAAATTAATTAAAAGTTGATTAATAGATAATTATTAAATCTAATTATTTGGTTTATTTTAAATTTAAATTAATAGTTTAATTTTCGAAATTTATATAAACCGTAAAGTTTTAAAAAGGTTTAAAACACACCTTATATATATATATATATATATATATATATATATATATATATATATATTATAATTAAAAGTTAAATATTATATATGTATAAGAATTGGTCAGTCAAATCGCTAGTATGCCTCATTCACGAATCTAGTCTATAAGGAGGTATAAGGAAACTGCCTATAAAATGGTAGTTGAATGGGTGTCCACTCTCACCCACCGCTTCCTTGATTAGTGGAGGGTCGTTAGCAGAACGGATTTGATAGGACAACTAAATCTCATTAAAAGTATAATGTTATTAAGAAAGTACTAGAACATTATTTTACAAAATCCCAACTCTAGTTACTTTAGGAAAAATGTGAAAAGTATTCTAACCCATGAAATTGCACATTATGCTTTATTGGTCGTTAGTGGAGCGTGTATGGTTAACCAGCACACTAATAGGCACTAAAAAAGAGTAGTAATGGGTATCTCATAATTATTATTTTGATGGAGCGTGTGTAGTTTACCGTCACATCAATAGGTAATAATAGAGACAATGAGGTTACCAAGAACATTTGGATGGTTATTCACATCTTGTTTGTGATCCTCGGTATCCCAGTCACAAATAGAAGAGCATAATCTGAGATTAAAACATGCCATTGAATAGTTTCAATGTATCTCAAAAGAATTAGGAATTTCACTTCATTTCGTCCTATGGTGGAATTGGTGAATCGTCATTCACCTACCTTTATGAAACTTACACTTGGATCTTGGCATCCCATTTCTAAGTTGTGAATCATCATAGTTGGATCCTAACCTTAATATTGTATCTTTGGGTTACTATATTGAGGTATCTTGAAATCTAACCAAAACTATCTTTCTTTTCAGATGTCTACTCCTGGAAACACTTCTGCTTCATCATCCTCCAACCACAACTTCTCTTTGCTCAACATTTTCTCCAAAGTCGTTATGGATGGCTTAAACTATAACGATTGGATGCGCAACATCAAAATGGCGCTTCGTTTTGAGGACACAGAGTATGTCCTTGAAAAGGAGCTCAAATAAATTGATGAATCCAAAGCCACTCCCGAAGAATATGCTGCCTACAAGAAGCACTATGACGATGCCACCAAAGTGGCATGCATCATGGTCGCAACCATGTCCCCAGAACTGCAGAGATACTATGAGGACTACTGGCCTTTTGAGATGAAAAAGGACCTTATGGAAAAGTACCATAAGCGAGCTCGTCAAGAAAAGTTTGAGGTAGTCAAGTCACTCATGGCTTGCAAGATGAAGGAAGGGGAGTCGGTTGTTAGTCATGTGCAAAGAATGCAACGCTACACAAAGCGTTTGGTCAAGCTCTACATTCACTTTGATGAGGAATTGGCCATTGAAATGGTCTTGAACTCATTACCCGATTGTTATGGTCAGTTTATCCTAACTTACCATTTGAACAACATTGAGCAGACACTGGCCCAATTGCACAACTTGTTGCAGACAGCTGAAGCAGGGATGAAGGGTAAAAGAATAGCCTCCACTCCTGTAAGTGCCCCTGTCTTGGCTATTGGACAGGGAAAGGGGAAAAAGAGGAAAGCTCCTCCTAAGCAAAATTAGAAGAGCAAGGCTCAAGCTGGGTCATCTAGTAATGGCCCAAAGGCTAAGCCCAATGCTAGCATTCCCTATGTTTCTGATCCAAAGGATGCTGATTGCTTTTATTGCAATGGCAAGGGGAACTTGAAGATAAGTTGCTCAAAATATCTGCAGGATATCAAAGATGGCAAAGTGAAGCCATCTTCAGCAGGTATTTACACTATTTATTCTAATAACTCATTATCTTCTCGTTCATGGGTCCTTGATACAGGATGTGGTTTTCACATCTGTTCTGATTTGCAGGGGCTAAAATAAAGTGAGGAGGTGGAGTGAGGGAGGATAAACTTGATCATGGGGAACAGAAAGTCTTCACCAGTGACCAAGATCGGAGTTTATCAACTTTTGCTTAATAATTATGTTAGATTAGACTTATTGAATTGTTGTTATTCGTCTAAGATGATGAGAAACATTATTTCATTTCATGCATTGTTCAGACAAGGTTTTAAGTATTCTTTTAATGATTTGAATGGTTAAATTTCTGTTTATAAGAATGATGTTTTTGTGTTTGAAGCTTTACCTTGTGATGGTGTGTATGAAACAGTGACTTATGTTGATAGCTTAGGTAATAATGTGTTTAATATTGACTTGTCTAATAGTGTAGACAAGGCATGCTTGTGGCATTGTCATCTTGGACACATTAACAAGAAACGCATAGCCCCACTCCAAAAGGATGGAGTGTTGGAATCATTTGACCTAAAATCAGATGATATGTGTGAATCTTGTCTTTTGGGAAATACGACGGAATCACCATTCACAGGGTCTTGTGAAAGAGGTGAAGGTTTGTTGGACCTCATACATACAGATGTATGTGGGCCCTTCATATCAACTACAAGGGATGCTAATCGATTCTATGTGACTTTCACTGATGATTATAGCAGATATGGATATATCTACTTAATCAAACATAAGTCAGAACCTTTGAAAAGTTCAAAGAGTTTAAGCATGAGGTCGAAAATCAATTGGGCAGGAAGATAAAGGTACTTAGATCCGATAGAGGCGGAGAGTATCTTAGTATCGAGTTCAACGACTATCTAAAAGAATGTGGAATAGTCTCACAATTAACTCCTCCTAGGACACCACAGTTAAATGGTGTAGCTGAGAGGCGTAATCGAACCTTGTTAGACATGGTTCGTTCTATGATGCGTCGTGCTTCGCTTCCTATTCACTTCTGGGGGTATGCCTTAGAGACAGCCGCCCACATCCTCAATCTTGTCCCTACAAAGAAGGTTGCCAAAACACCTCACGAAATGTGGACGGGGAAAGTTCCCTCGTTAGCACATATTAAAGTCTGGGGTTGTGAATCTTTCGTAAGACGAGAGACTCACGACAAGCTAGCAGCTAGAAGTGAGAAATGTGTTTTCATTGGTTACCCAAAAAAGTCTTTTGGATATTTGTTCTACGGACCTAGTAAAAACGTGGTCTTTATATCACGAAGAGGAGTCTTTCTAGAAAGAGAGCTCATATTCAAAGAGGACAGTGGGAGCACCATTGACCTTGAAGAAATTCAAGAGTTAGCCAATGAAGGAACCTTAGATGACACTAGCACTCAACCAGAGGAAACAGATCCTGTTGAACCAGTTGATAATTCATTACCTCTTCGAAGATCCACTGGGGTGAGTGTGCCACCTGAGTTGTATGGTTTTCATATTACTTCAGATGGTGACACATTCATCAGTGATAGGACACTAGTAAATATTTAGATGAACCAGTTACTTACAAGGAAGAAATGGCAGGCCCAGAGGCTTCCAAGTGGAAAGAGGCAATGGACAGCGAGATTAAGTCCATGTATGACAACCAAGTTTGGAATTTGGTTGATAGTGCACCAGGTCGTAAGACAATTGGGTGCAAATGGATCTTCAAGAAGAAGACAGATATGGATGGAAATGTGCACACATTCAAGGCTCGACAGGTTGCAAAAGGTTTCACTCAAACCCCATGGGTTGACTATGATGAGACCTTCTCTCCAGTAGCTAAGATTAAATCTATTAGGATATTGTTTGCCATAGCTGCCTTTCATGACTATGAAATCTGGCAGATGGATGTCAAGACTACCTTCCTTAATGGGAAGTTGGCTGAGGATGTTTACATGAATCAGCTAGATGGTTTTGTTGATGCAAAGTTTCCCAATAGAGTGTGGAAGCTTGAGAAGTCCATTTATGGATTGAAACAAGCATCTTGCAGCTGGAATCTTTGCTTCCATGAGAAAGTCAAAGAGTTTGGTTTCTCTAGAAATGAAGATGAGTTTTGTGTGTATATCAAGGCTAGTGGGAGTATAGTAACTTTTCTGGTATTATATGTCGATGACATATTACTCATTGGTAATAACGTTCCAACCTTGAAAGATGTTAAGTCTTGGCTTGGAAAGTGTTTTTCCATGAAAGACCTTAGAGAAGCTGCCTATATTCTTGGGATTAGAATATTAAGAGATAGAAAGAAGAGACTAATTGGACTTAGTCAGAGCATATACTTGGATAAGACTCAATGCCCAAGTACAGATGAGGAAATAGCTACCTATCCAGAGCAATACCAAATTGAGATAGAAAGGGAGAGCTACCTATCCAGAGCAATACCAAATTGAGTAAGACTCAATGCCCGAGTACAGATGAGGAAATAGTTGACATGAGTCGTGTACCTTATGCTTCCGCTGTCGGATCGATCATGTACGATATGCCATGTACTCGCCCTCATGTGGCATTTGCTTTGAGCATGGTCAGTCGCTATCAGGGAAACCCGGGTAGAGCTCATTGGATAGCGGTTAAGAATATACTCAAGTATTTGCGAAGGACAAAGGACTGGGTCCTTGTACTTGGTGGCAAAGATACTTTGAGAATAGATGATTACAGTGATGCCAGCTTTCAAACGGATAGAGATAACTTCCGTTCTCAATCAGGTTGGGTATTTTTACTGAATGGAGGAGCAGTTACTTGGAAAAGTTCCAAGCAAGATACGGTGGCTGATTCTACTTGTGAATCAGAGTACATAGCAGCGAGTGAAACGTCGAAAGAAGCAGCTTGGTTGAGGAACTTCATCGGAGATCTCGGAGTTGTTCCAACCATCCAGGAGCCTATGGAACTGTTCTGTGATAATTAAGGAGCGGTTGCCTTAACAAAGGAACCCAGAGATCATGGTAAAACTAGACATATCGACAGAAAGTACCATTTCATAAGACATAGAGTAGAAGAAGGCCATCTTGTTGTAAAGAGGGTATCATCTGAAGACAACCCAGCAAACCCTTCTCACAAAGGGTCTGAGTAGGGTTAAGCATATTCAGCATGCTCAGAGCATTGGACTGAGAGATGATATTAGGTTTAGTAGTTAGATTAGTTTTGTTCTGAAACTTGTAACAAAGTAAATGTAATTGACTTTTGGTGATTAAATAATAAAGTATTATTTATGAGTTTGTTTACTGCCCTTGTCGATTGTTTATTATTGTGTTTCATATTTTGCATGTTTTACTTCCCGAATAATATGATTATTCAAACTCCACGGTCGCTCGTACTTTTGGAAGTAAGTAGTGAATTAAGACTGTCGTGAATTGGATTGCAGATTGTCTAAGGGAGTTAGACATAGCAATAGAATTGCTGCAATGTTCATGAGTACTTAGAAATAGAGATTTGAGTATTGGATAAACCCTCGCTCAGAGTGTTACTTCATGGAATTCATCACGAGTAATATTGAGACGATAATATCTTATAATCTTGAAGCGGAGAAATATTAGTTGTAATTTACAAGTCGGTCATGCATTGGTGATACGAAAACGCATCAGTAACTTGGTGTTATAAAACGTATTGTCATGTATAATTTGATGAGTAAAAGTTACAAGCATATGAGTCAAAGTTTATTCATTCCTTTTTCTCTAACGGGAAAAGCGATATTTGTGGGCCCTTCGATGATTTGGTGTTGACTTATGTGCTGGGCCCAGCCAGGACTAAATTGATGTGTTCAATTAGAAGTCCTACATCATCACAAATCAGAAATCGGGAAACATAGATTCTGGACAAAGAGATTGATTACATTCCATGTCTTATGTTTAAGGATATCTAGCAGAACAAAGGATTATATGATCACTTATCTAAGGACACGTAACTGACTGGGTCAGAGTTCAGTAGCAGCTTTTGGAAGCTACAATTTGCTGGTCAAATTTAGAAGTCATACTAGCAATTATATTTACAAACTTATCCAAGTGGGATACTATTGGATTAGGTGTCTAAGCCCATAACTATAATTGGTATGTACTTGAATTGATATCAGCACAATCCTTTTGGGTTGCCCTCAAACCTAGCAACTAGACATGAAATTATGAAAGGAGAGATATTGATTTATTATAAGATTAATAAATTAATATAAATGATTTATTAATATGTTAACAGATTAATATATTAATTAGAAATCATAAGGTTTAATTTATAGTTAGCCAGAAATTAATTAGAATTAATTTTGGGATTAATTGTATTAATTATAAAGTGCAAGGACTAGTTTGCAGTTATCAAATAGTTGAGTGGAAGGCTCCAGAACCTCCTTGGAAGGGGTGGACGAAATTTATAGGGGAAACCCTAATGATTTCGTCCAAGGGGCTTGGATAAGGCCTTTGGATAAGCTTAGGCCCCAAGCAAAGGAGTATTAGGGTTTTCCCTAAACCCTAGGTCCCTCAGCAATATAAGGAGCCTCCTGGCTCTCAAAATCGGCCACTCCTACCTTGAAGAAACCCTAGGCTGATTTTTGCATACCCTAGCTTCTCTCCTCACAAGTTTCCTTCTTGGTAGCTCTTAGGTGTGACTCCATTAGAGGCATTACATTTGTGGTGCTAAGCTTTCAAGAAGATCAAGATCAAGAGGATTACCAATTGTTTGCTATAACAATTGAAAGGTATGTAAATCTTAAACCCTAATTGGTATTTTTGAAAATAGCCTCTCTCCTTAGGGTTCTTGTTTTGCAATTCAAAGTTATATGTTCAATAGTTAAAACATAGATCCAAAGTAGGTTGCATGTGAACTTAGGAATTGTTTTCTAGTTTATTTTGTTTTACCCAAAACCCATCAATAACATCAAATCCCTTGGCAGTCTTTGGTAGCTTGGTGATAAAATCCATGGTGATCTGTTCCCACTTCCACATGGGAACCTCCAAAGGCTATAGCTTTCCATGCGGCCTCTAATGCTCGGCCTTGACCAACCCACATGTCAAGCACCTCTCAACGTACCAGGCTATCTCCCTCTTCATACACGGCCACCAGTAACTTAGTCTCAAATCCCGATGCATATTGGTGGCTCCCGGGTGTATTGAAAAGCAAGAATTATGAGCCTCCTCCAAAAATATTTGTCTGATCCCACCAGAAAATGGAACCCCATACTCGACCACACCGGGTCAATAATCCCCAACTATTAGTGACAAATATGTCGATCTTTCCCCTGATCCTCTCATGTTTCCAGTTCTCCTTCTTGGCTCCTTCTGCCTGTGCCTCTCTGATCAAATCCAAAAGTGAAGAATCAATGGATATCCTCATACACATATCCCCAACTGAAGATCCAGCCGACTTGCAGCTCAAAGCATCCACGACTACATTCTCTTTACCCGGAAGGTAAATGATCTCGCAGTCATAATCCTCGACCACGTCAAGCCATGTGCGCTGCCTCATGTTTAGATTCAGCTGGTCTATAAGATATCGCAAACTCTTGTGATCCCAGTAAACGGTACAATAGACCCCATATAGTTAATGTCTCTAAATCTTGAAGGCAAACACCAATGCCCCCAACTCCGGATCATGAGTAGGATATCGTGCCTCATCTGGCTTCAGCTGCCGAGAAGCATACGAAATAACTCGCCCCCTGTACATAAGAACTGCCCCCAAATCAGTGATGGATGCATCATAAAATACCATGAAATCCTTGACACGCTCCGGAAAGGTCAACACTGGGGCCTCACATAACCTCTATCACAGCGTCTAAAATGTTGTCAGTTGCTCCGGGCGCCAATAGAAATCTACGCTCTTCCTCGTCAAACGAATGAGGGGTACAACAATCTTGGAGAAATCCTAGATAAATCTCCGATAATATCCTGCTAAGCACAAGAAACTCCTGGTCTCTGAGGGAGACTTTGGAACCTCCCACTGCATCACAGCCTCAATCTTGGCTGGATCAACCAAAATCTTGTTCTGGTTAACAAGATGCCCCATGAACTGGACCACTCGTAACCAAAACTCACACTTCGAGAACTTGGCATGCAGCCGTTCTCGCCTCAACACTCCCACAAAATCTTGAAGGTGCTCCTCATGATGTTCTCTGGTCTTGGAATACACCAAAATGTAATCTATAAAAACAATCGCTGATCGATCGAGCATCGATCTGCATACCCGATTCATCAAATCCTTAAACACTACAAGCACATTAGTGAGCCCAAATGGCATCCCCACAAACTCGTAATACACATAATGAGTCTGAAATGCAGTCTTCTCCACGTCCTCCTTTATAACCCTCACCTGATGATACCCCGACCTCAGATCGATCTTCGAGAATAAAGATGCACCCTGAAATTGATCGAAGAGATCATTAATCCGTGGAAGGGGATAATGGTTCTTCACCATCAACTTGTTCAACTCACGGTAATCAATGCACATCCGGTATGAACCATCCTTCTCCTTGACGAACAATATCAGTGCACCCCACGACGAACTACTCGGTCGGAGGAACTGCTTGGCTAACAGCTCCTGAAGCTGAGAGGACAACTCATGCATCTCAGGTGGTGCCAAGCAGTATGACACCTTGGCAATCGGAGCCGCACCTAACACTAGATCAATCCTGAACTCCACCTGCCTCTCGGGAGGCACACCGGGTAACTCCTCCGGAAACACATCAGCAAACCCCCTAATAACTGGCACATCTAAAACCGAAACCCGCTCCCTAACCCGAGTATCAACCACATAGGCGAGATAACCCAAACAACCATGTTGAATGTACTTCCGAGCCCTGTCCGCCGAACAAAACACTGACCCAATCCTGGTACCCTCTCCATAGATGACCAGTTCTCCCCCACTTTGGGTTCGAACTATCACTCGCTGACCATCACAGTCAATCATAGCACCAAACTTTATCAGTCAATCCACCCCTACTATAACGCATACATCCCCCATGGGGATAGGGATTAGGTCAATCGGATAAGGCACCCCATAGATATCCAAGACACAACCCTGATACACTCTTGATGCAGAAACCCCATGTTCGTTGGCGATAGAAACCTGCAACGGACACTCCAACTCGCCAAGGGTCATATCAAAATCCCTATTAAAAGATCGAGACACAAAGGACAGACTCGCGCCCGAGTCGAATAAACAAGAGCAAAAACAGAATTCACTAATAAGGTACCTATTAGAAACATAAACGAAAGCATACCATAAAATAATTGACAGAATGATAAATAGAAACATGCCAGTAACGACATCTAACACCGCCCTGGCCTCCTCTATCATGAACTGAAAATCACGACCTCAATCCCTTGGGGGCTCCGCCCTACCCTGTCGCCCATAGGTGATCCTCAGAGTAGTTGGCGCTGGAGCCTACGCCAGTCCTGCAGTAAGAAAGGGACAGTTGGCCCTTACATGACCAACCTGCTCACAGTGATAACAAATCCTGGTGGTTGGTGCGGGAACCTGCTGGCGACAATCATTGGCATAATGCCCATCCTTGCCACATTTATGGAACCCAAACGAAGATCGACAAGCACCCTCATGAACCTTGCCACAAGTGAGGCCCCTCTGACTCCCCGATCTCACATCAGCGGTTTTAAACCGCTTCGCCACAAGCTGCGACTGCACCGGAGCTAGCCTGCGCTCCCTCGTCTGGAGCACCAATTTAATCTCCTGCATCCTAGCGGCCTCCTGCAACTCCACAAGTGTACCATAGTGCTTAGTAGACACAAACTGGCGAATGTCCGTATTGATCATGCTCAAGTATCGGGTCATCTGAGCTTGCTTAGAAGCAACAAACTCAGGGCAAAACAACGCTCTCTCAGTGAACATCTTGGTGATCTCTGTCATCGACTCGGTCCCCTGCCTCAGATCCAAATACTCCTGAGCTAGTCTCTTCCTCTCAACCAGTGGAACATATCTCATGCGGAACATCTTAGAGAACTGATCCCAAGAAACAACAACCCTCTTCTCCAGAGTGTAAGAGCCAGTGACCAATCTCCACCAATCCTTCGCTCCAGACCGAAGAAGTTTTAGAGCGCACTTGACCTTCTGGTCAGCTGGGCAGGAGTAAGTAACCAAACATCCTTCAACATCTGACAACCACCTCATAGCAATAATCGGATCCTGAACCCCATCAAACACCGGGGGCTTTATATTGTCGAAGTCCCAGTACTGGAAGGCTCTCCCGCCACCAATCCCTGCAGCAATGATGTTTACAGTAGCTGCAACATCAGCAGTCTCAGCGATAGCAGCGTAATGGTCATCAAAGTACTCAATCATGGAGGTCTTGATAGACCCAAACAACTCTGGTATCTATCCCCGGACAGCAGTCACAACCTCAACAGAAATCAACGCCCTAATCTCCTCCTCAGTCAACCATGGCCTATCTTGGCCACTCAATCCAGCTCCTGAATTGAATCTCCTCATACACACCATACTGAAAATAAACCATAAAATATCATATGAGGCGCAATCCATACAATCTGAGCTATTCCAAATAACAAAACCCTAGGTTGTGACTTCCCTGCTACGTGTACGGGTCCCGTGCTTCCAGTAGTACGGGCCTATACTACCTTCCGCACCTACCTGTATTTGTCTCAGAAGATCATCACAAAAACCCTAATAGCACACACTAGAATAGACATACATCCTATTCATACCTCCTAGAGAAAGGTTGGACATTCCTCAACTGGTCGGCCGACCCCACATAACTCATTCATGAAACTTCCACCAACTCTGCAGCACTCGTGTATGCTAATCATACATAACATTGGATCCTATAGACATTTGAATATCTAATTCTACCCTAAGCCCTTCATCAAACAAAAACAGGAAATAAGGCTAAGCCAAACATTCTCAGGCTATAGAATCCTAGTTATGTACAACTATGATGCATACAATAAGCAACTAAAATAATGATGTCAATTTCATATAAAAAAGAAACCCTAGACTATCAGGCATCAATTATCAGGTAATTCTATCATGCAATTCCCAAAGATCCTTAGTCTATTAGTAGCATGATGTTCTATCATAAACATAATAGAAAAAAATAGCGTGGATAATTTGGGGTATACTTTCTTGCTTCGGCTGATTTTACACATCGCATCCTTCCTTGTTTACTTTTGAAAACAATTTTTGAAAATCAGTATAAATTTTTTTCAGTTCCCTAGTTTGAGTATGGATTCACACGAATGTTCATCCATGTAACAACCGATTATTTCAAGTCAATAAAAGTCAAAGCAGTCAAACCAAAGTCAAAGCTAGTCAACTACGTTAAACAAAAGTCAAATAAATAAAATTATTTGATTTAATAATGAAAATTTACATTGTTTTATGAGTGTCGATTTTATGAATCAAATGAAAAAAAGTTAGGACCGAAATCCCCATAACCGAAATCTCTTTTCGGCCAAGACCGAAAACTCCATGCGAGGACCCCACCCTCGGACCGAGAACCCTTTTGACCGCAAACCCTTGGAACCGAGAACCCCCTTTTTGACCGAAATCATCCTAGTTCTTTGTTGAATCCTAGACCGAAATCCCTCTTTTTAGGCGGTGTCACACTATCCAAGGTGATAAGATACACATTCCAACGTAAACATCCCATCACTTTTTCCCCTATATTTATATATTGAACCGAAATCATATTCATAATTCTCATTTACACTTCAAGACTTCTCCCAAATTTGCTCCCAAAACTCATACAAAAACCTTCATATCTTCATATGAATTGCCCAGATCATCTTCAAATCTTCATGTTTCCTCAAGAACATCTTCAAGTTTTTCCCAGGAAATCAAATATATAAAGTTAATTCCAAAGACTTGTTGTAAGTATTTCTATATAATCTAGTGTTGTCTAACAGTTTATTATTAGTTTATCTAATTTGCACGTATATTACGTGTTTAAATACTATTAGGATTTCGGATTTTCCGAGTGTTCTAACACGAAGAACGTCACTACCACGTCATAACCAACCAAGAATACACAGCCGAGGTGAATTCATACCCCTACGTTTTCACAATTTTTCATAGTTTTAGGGAGGGATACAAGTAAAACACAATGAATCTTGTGTTAATATCTAATTACATATGCCTTATATATATATATATATATATATATATATATATATATATATATATATATATATATATATATATATATATATATATATATATATATATCAAGGTTGCAGAAAACGTTAAACGTTAGCTAGTCAGTGGACTGGGGTCTAGGGATTAATCAGTTAGACGGGAATTAATCGGGGGATTAATCGGAAACCATTAATTATTAAGAAAATTATTCAAAATTTTATAAATCTAACTTTAATCGTAAGAATATAAATAAATAAGCATAAAAGTTTAATAATAAGTTTAACAAGCACAACAATTTATCATCCAATTAATAAGAAAAGTTATTCAAATTTTAATATATCTTAAGAAAATAAGTAAATTTGGGTATTTATATATTTGAAAACAAAGAAATTTTGAAAATTTTAGAGAAAAACTTTAAAATTTAATTTTTTAAATTTTTTTATATATTAGTTGAACATTGAAATACTTTGAACTTTTGAAATTTTGAAAATTTTTGTTTAAGATTTAAAAATTTGAAAATTTGGCCGACTAGGCCGCCTAGGACCGATTAGGACCACCTAGGACCGATTAGAACCGTGTAGCTCCGACTTTAACCCCCTTTGACCCAAACCGATTAGCCTTAATCCTATTTGGTTGAAGACCGCCTAGCGATTAATCCCCGATTAATCGGCCGCCTAGACCGATTTTTACAACACTGATATATATATATATATATATATATATATATATATATATATATATATATATATATATATATATATATATTTCAACACGTTAAACAAAAAGAATATTTCGCAACCTATTTTATTACCGTTTGTACAAAAATGTTAAATTTCACAGATTTACGATTATACACATTCAAAGTTGTTAAAAATACAAAGGTTTTCATTTCAACAGAACATACACGTTAAACTATAATAGGTATAGTGTATGGAACATACGTACTATTTTACTAAGTGCGGGATACAATACAAAAACAAACATATAAACTATAATAGGTATAGTTTATGAGACATACATACAGTTTATTCATTACAAAATGGCTTTTCATTATTCTACACGTAACTGTCAATATAGCTTTGTGAGACACATTTCAAGTACTTATCTAACTGCCAACGAAAGTCCTGAAATTATAACCAGAGTCTCCTGGAGGGAGAGCGTGACACTTGTGTTAGATCTACACAGGACTGACAATCCTGCACCTAAACTGTTAGCTACAGTTAGGCCGGCAGGCTTAGGGTGGCAAATTCCGTACTAATTCTGACGCCTGAAGAACGCCGTATCAGGCCATCTGAGATCATCAAGCATGGTTATAATAATTGTAAGTCCCTAATTTGCTTGTGTATCAATCAGATCCGTTTGATGGTGCGGAATCCCAATCAAACGGATGATATCAGATCAAATAGAAGAGAAGGAGAAGAAGAATATGATGAATCTTGTATGTATTGATATAAATGAAGATCCGGATACAAGATTCACACACACTAACACACACTCTCTTTTCTCTCTCTCTAGAACACCTTCAAATGCACACACTTAAGCTCCTCTAGTGTTCATCCATCATCACTCCACTCCTCACCCCTTACACTTATATTTATACATAAGAAACATGGGCTTGGTGAACATGGGCCGTAAATGGGTTTACGACCGTAAACCTGTTTACGGCCGTAAATACAACCGTAAACACCCACTGGACCGTAAACAGGGTTTACGGCCGTAAACTTGTTTACGGCCGTAAACACCGAGCAGTTTACGGTTCCAGACATAAAATTACATTTTCCTAGAAAAGCAAAGTATAAACCATATTTTTGACCCAACAATCTCCCCCTTGGTTTATAGCTTTCTTTTCTTTTCTTAATTGACCCAACAAGCTCCCCCTAAAAAGTAGCTGGCTTTCTTGATAATCTTCATTGGGAGCTTTGGCTTCAGCTTTAATCTTCGAATTCTTCACAGCTTCAAGATGAACATAATGAATCTTCAATAATTGACTTCATCTTGAGCAGTTAGGCATTTCTTCAGAATTTGGCATTGAACGCACATTGGGTGAGGAGGCTTGACATACTGATTCTTGAAAGATAGCGCTTTCAGCTTGAGAATCTTTAGAGAGAACATCAGAGAGAACAAATCTTCTGGATCACTTCAGCAGGTTCATAAATAGCAGCAGACTGATTGAGGAGGCTTCAATGCAATCCGACATATAATCTTCAAGTGCAGCTTCACCTTGCTTCTGGAGTTGAAAGATTGAATGTTGAAAGAATAATCTTCATTTCTTGCTCCTTCGAATGAGAATTCTTCGATGCTAACGGACGAGGCTTTGGCTTAGAAATTTTCAACACAAACTCCATGAGTCTTATCTATACCTGAAATCACTTTTCAAGACAAAACAAAACTAAAAGAAAATTTAGCACACAATATTTTTGGGTTTTTCATATTTTCTGAACAATAAATAAAACAGAAATAACATTATTTTTTTTTGGATATTTTTTATTTTCTGATTTTTGTTTGGTTTTTTTTTTTAAATTTTTAATTCTCCCCTAATATTTAAATTAGAAGAAAACTATGAACAAATTTAACAAAAATAAAATGATATCTAACTTTAAGAATGATTTGGGATCAAAGTTTTTAGACAGCCTTTATCCACTTTTCGGTACCTTTTATCTTCACGTCTTTGTCTGGTCGATCGCCGGTATTGTGGTCCACTTAAACACGAAAAATTGTGACAATTTTAGGACATACTATTTGTTATAAGACAAGGTGAACCTAAGTTCCTAGATATTATTTCTTAGGGACCATTCAGCTGACGACGACCAGGGATATTGTTGTCCACCTAAATTGAGCAGCGAGATCTACAGACAATCTGTAAGTGTTCAATTGTTAATTGTACTGGAACATGTTTCCCGCTTCCTGATATGCCCCAGTAATCAAGAACTTCCAGAGTACTCCTTACATCGGGTGAGCAGATAATCATTAAGAGAGAAGATAGATTCAGATTATTGTTAATTATAATTTTAGAGGGATTGAGAAGTAGAAGGTTGCATATGCTGTGTACCAGGTCGGATTGTGAGTCACGCAAAGGAGACAACATATGGCTAACAGATAGGAGGAATTACATAGATAGAAGATGCAGAGAAATAGAATTGCATATGTTGCTGTCCAGGTCGGATCTCTTCCAATCACGCAAAGGATGCAACATATGACTGACAGATAAGAAGAGAAAGAAAACGATTTTCTACAGACCTAACTCATCGGAATTTACCAGTCGCCTCATCAATACCGGAATTAAGGGCATAATCCGCACATCGAGGAAAAGTTAATCCACGGTTCCAAGTACGGGTTCATTTAATGTGACGAGTAGATTCCCATATATATCTCCCTGCTCAACCTATCCGAGCGTCGTACTGTCAGGCTAAACGGATCTAACTAGGTCAAGATTTGTCAAGTCTAATAATTTCTTAAGTTCAACTATGCCTAGTCAAGTCCCCTTAGAATCTTTCGTGCCTACCATCACATCAAACCCAGAGCATAGACCCTTCAACTTTGGGTACGTTACGCAGACTCAGATTGCCTGTTATCACTTGATAATATCACTTCCCAAAACATCTCACTCAAACTCATTTCATAACCAACATATTTTTGGATTTTCTGATTTTCTAATTTTTGTTTTGTTTTTATTCTCCCCCTAAATTTGTGCATAGGAGAGAAACGAAAGTAAATGCGCAAATTTAAACTATCCTAAAACAAAAATTAGTCTTTAAAGCGAATCAGCTTAAGAAAAACTCAGGAGTATAGAGAGGAAAACTCAAACCGTAAGTCACCGATTGAATTTGCATCCAGAAGGTCTGAGAACAGCACGTGTAATCTCAGAACAGATCCGAAAATTCTTCATGTCATTAAGCACTAACCCCATGTGTGATCCCTTCTTTTCTTCCTTTCCCGCAAAGGACACATACTCCCAGACAATGTTCTGAGTGTTGTACAGTTGAGAGATGTCTCCTATCATGTGCCAGGAACAGCCACTACCAACAAACCGAAGTCTGATGATATGCCTCCATAGCTGCTCCGACACAGAGCGGGATCAGTTGGTCTTTGGAACCCAGTCCATTTTGAAACTGGGTCGACCTTTGTCATCCTTGCAGGGTACTCTCTCCCATGACATATCCTGTTTATCACAAACAGAAGATGAAGAAATATTAGAGTCATTAGTTGATTTGGGAGAGTGAGCCTTTGGAACCCATTTGTAGTTGGGTTTAACCCATTTCTTTTTCGATCTGATGGGTGGCTCAGTACTTGATTTGGAACTTGAAGCCCATCTTCGAGATGACTTTGATTTTGGCTTCACGGGAGCATCTCTTGGATTTGGCGTCTTGGCCGGCATTCCCTTCTTGTCCTTGTGGGTTTGATTCTTGACCTTCTGCGCGTTCCAGTCATCATGGTCTGAACGTGACCTTGAGGGGTTTCTTTTGAAGTATCTCCCTCTTGGCGCGTTCTGCCAGCCTTGTGCATAGTAGGGAACGTATGCGCGATTTGGACAGTTTCTGGCAATGTGTCCAGGTGTTCCGCAGTGAAAACATGTCTTTTTCTTCATTGTGAAGTTGTTTCTTCCTGCCCCTGGTGGCGTATCCTTGCCTTGTTTCTTATTGTTCCCACAAGCACAATTACAACAGGCACTCTGTTTCACTGGAATTGGTGGCCTGTATTTCTCAACAGCAGGTTGATCAGAAGCAACTGAGTTCGAAGCAACCGATTCAGAGTTCAAGGAGATGTTGGTTTGTTCAATGGTGTTCTCCTTGTTCTCATCCTCTACTACTTTACCTGCACATGTAACAGAAACATCAGGAGCATCAGGATTATCAACATTAATAATGCCTCCTGATACAAAACCAGTTGGTTTGCCATATTGAAGATGTGCCTCCCAGTCAATTTCTTCCTGTGTCGAAGGGATGGATGTGTAGTTATGATTGAAAGGTGGAGGAACACTATCATACCCTAGACCCTTGTTTTGATTATCTTTGAATTTTAATTGGGTTTCAAATAAGGAGTCGACTGTCTTACTTGACGCAGTATAATTTTTGAAACTAACATCAGTTTTTCCACACTTAATTTTCAAGGCGTCAAGTTCTTCGGTTACAGCATCAAGTTGTCTCTTAATATAGTCATAATTTTCACACTTGTTGCTGAATTCTTCCTGAAGCTTCCTAAAGTCCTTTATTTTTGTTTCTAACTGGGCCTTTAGGGGTTTCTGTCCTTTCCTGAGTTGATAACCTTCATATCTCAGGTCCTCAACTTCTCTTTTTAATAAATCATTATGTTCACGAAGAAGTTTAATCGTGGCTTCACATGATTGAGAACATGAAACTTCACATGATTGAGAACAAGAAACTTCATTGACCGGAAGGTTTGTGGAACTCATTGTTTTTCGACAATTCAAAGCGTCAAGTTCTTCAATTACAGCAGCAAGACTAAGACGATTGAGATCTTTTGTCTTCTTGATGTCAGCCACGTTCATATCCCATGATTTCGGAAGTGCATTCAATAGCTTTTTGTTTATCTCAGATTTGGTCAAGAAGATCCCCGCTATATTCATCTCCGTAGTGAGTGTGGTAAATCGCTGCAACTGAGCTTCCAGAGTTTCTCCAGGGATATAATCGAAAATATTGAAATTTTGTCTTAACATATCGTGACGACTTTCTTTCATGTTTTCAACTCCCTCGTAGACCTCAAAAACCATTAAAGTCAAACTTAAATTTAAAAATGTCCTTTGACTATAAACCTCAAAAGTCAACCTTAAAAGTCAAATTTAAAAAGTCAAACCGAAAAGCTAAATTTGAAAATTTAAAAGTCAAACAAGAAGGTCAAAGTTTAAAGTCAAAGGTCAAACTTTAAAGTCAAAGTCAAAATTTTTAAGTAAAAAATCAAAAATAAAAGTCAAATTTTAAAAACTAAAATTTTTGGTTGAAAATGGAGCTTAAAAATAAAAGAAATTGATTTTTGGGCAAAAAGTGTAAAATTTGCGAAACTTGGAAGCGGCAAGGAGTGGTTAAGTTTAAAATTTGGGAGGGAAGGAACAAAGTCGTTGCTGGTGGAGTTGGTAAAGCGCCGGGTTGACGAACCAAAGGTCGTGGGTTCGATTCTCGGCTCCTCCAAAGCGCGCCCCCCGTTTTTTAATAAAGGCGCTGTTCGGCTTGCTGCTGAGCCGGCTTCCCTAGCCGCGATCCGAGCCGAACCGAGCCGTTCTCTAAGCCGCAAACCGAGCCGAGGCGCAGACGATCCGAGCCGTAAACCGCCGAGCCGCAACTGCCGACCGTAAACTCCGAGCCGCAAGCCGCCGACCGTAAACACGTTTACGGCCGTAAACTCGGGCGACCGTAAACTCCCGACCGTAAACACGTTTACGGCCGTAAACTCCGGACCGTAAACCCTTCAAAGACCGTAAACTCTTCAAGAACCGTAAACTCTCCAGAAATCGTTGTTCTTGACGAAAAACAGCGTTTTTTTTCACCCTTTTTGCTCCAAAACTCGATCAAAAGCTCGTTTTTACGAAAAACGCGAAGAAGAAACCCCCCCTATTTTGCCAAGATCTATCCAAAAACGCAAAAATCTCTTCAAAATAAGATCAAATAAGCTCCAGATCTGAAAAAAATGAATGATACAATCCAAGCTCTGATACCAATTGTAAGTCCCTAATTTGCTTGTGTATCAATCAGATCCGTTTGATGGTGCGGAATCCCAATCAAACGGATGATATCAGATCAAATAGAAGAGAAGGAGAAGAAGAATATGATGAATCTTTTATGTATTGATATAAATGAAGATCCGGATACAAGATTCACACACACTAACACACACTCTCTTTTCTCTCTCTAGAACACCTTCAAATGCACACACTTAAGCTCCTCTAGTGTTCATCCATCATCACTCCACTCCTCACCCCTTACACTTATATTTATACATAAGAAACATGGGCTTGGTGAACATGGGCCGTAAATGGGTTTACGACCGTAAACCTGTTTACGGCCGTAAATACAACCGTAAACACCCACTGGACCGTAAACAGGGTTTACGGCCGTAAACTTGTTTACGGTTCCAGACATAAAATTACATTTTCCTAGAAAAGCAAAGTATAAAATCTTTTGTGATAATGAGGCTGCTATTCAAATTGCTAAAAATCCTGTCCAACATTCCAAAACCAAGCATATTGACATCAAAATTCATTTTAGTAGAGATTGCTATGAGCGTTCGCTCATTAGGCTAGAACATGTTCACACTGATAATAATGTTGCGGACTTGTTCACAAAGCCTTTTCACAAAGCTCGATTCGATGTGCTTGTGGGATTTTTAAAAATGAATGATACAATCCAAGCTCTGATACCAATTGTAAGGTCCAAATAAGGATCTTTACCAGTAGTTGCACAACAATCAATCACAAAATAAGAATAAGATAAAAGAAATCAAGCTTGCACACGATTATATTGAGAAAATCGTCTGGTACAACTCGATAGGACTTCTTTGGCATCAACCACCCTAAAAGACTAACACCTCCTCTATATATACAAGACACGATCAAGACACAACCGCAAACTGGGTTTGCGACCGTAAACTGAGTTTACGGTCGTAAACGTGTTTACGGCCGTAAACCCAGTTTACGGTCGTAAACAGACAAAATGTTCAACAGACAGCAAACAACCCGTATACACTATAACAGACTCATTCTGAACACAAAAACAGTGAAAGCCTAGACCAAACCATTTCCAGGGTCCTTCAATAACTCACAATTTGGTATTAACAATACGTTTAGTGTACAAATATGTAAACAACTTCAAATAGTTTTATTAAATAATAAAACTACAATACAATATTTTTACAGTACATCTGGTGGATCCAGGCACACACATTCATAGAGTTTCATACAAGTACAATTACAGTATACTATTTTCCAGTACATAGAAAACTTACATTTCAGGGAAACATTCATTTTCATATGGTTTTATTCAATAATAAAACTACGTTATACCATTTCAGAGTACAACAACACTTACACATTTTGGTCTTCACGTATTAAGACTACAGTTCATTTATAACAGAAAATATAGGATTTTCTGGGAGAAAACACGTACATTTTTCAAGGAACAAATGACAAACTTCTAATACAAAAATGCTTATGAACTCACCAAATTAATTGTTGACACTCTTTTCAAAACTACTTGTGTTGTCAGGGAATCATTAGACAGGTATCCACACTGGTATTGAGAAGACAAAGCTCCATAGAGTCACGTCTTTTAGTTTTTGATGTATACTTTTGGTGTCAACTATACAATGATTTGAACACAGATGTAAAAACTATACATTATCAATGTGATGGTTGTTGTGCTTTGATTACTATTACACAATTGTTGTGATACTGTATATGACGTCATCCGCCCCCGAACGTTTCCACCGTTCTGGTTTGGGGGTGTGACAATCCAATTCTTTCAAACCAAGGCTCTGATACCAACTTGTAACACTGAAAAATCACAATAATTTAAAATTTTCAAAATCAACCATTCATCATCATTGTTTACAACAATAGTCATTGTTTCAAAAGTATTATTTATTTTCAGAGTTTTCCCCAAGATCAAATGACATAAACAGGAAGTTGTGTACGATCATGCCTTTTCCTTCCCACGATCCTCTGAAGTACCTGAAACCATAAACTAAAAATTATAAGCCAAAGCTTAGTGAGTTCCCCTAAAGTACCATCACACATGCACATACAAAAACAGAAAGGTTACTATGTTCCCACTAGCTTTGACATACATGCAAGACTCATCTTCTCTTCCAAAAACACTAAACTCTTTGACCTTTTCATGGAAGCAAAGATTCCAGCTACGAGATGTTTGTTTCAGTAAATAGATGGACTTTTCAAGCTTGCGCACCTTATTAGGGAATTTGTCATGTACAAAACCTTCCGGTTGAGCCATGTAAACATCCTCGCCAGTTTCCCATTAAGGAAAGTAGTTTTTGTTGGATATAGTGTCTAAGTCCATAACTTTATTTGGTATGTACTTGACCCGACCCGGCATGGTCCATTTGGGTTGCATGGCATTGCAATACTTGGATAGACTAAATGAGAGAATAAGGCACTTATGATTATTAATATATTATAAGTTCTAATATATTAATAATAGTATTATTTAATTAGTATTGATCAAGTATTAATCTAGTATTAATTTGGTGATCAAAGTGAGACTAATTAAATATATAGGGTTGATTATGACAATCATCAATTCTTTTATGGTGGATTAATGATCCATGGTTTATGGGTTTGGTTATAACCATATGGAGCTCCATGGATAGTCCATGGGAGTTACAAATCCATGGGTCATGGGAAATCAAGAGTCATGACAATTAAGGGCATTCATGTGTAAACCCTAATTGTGACAACACTATAAAAGGAACCCTATGGCTAGCAAAATCGTGACCTAGCGTTACTAGAGAGAGCATAACCGATTTTGAGTGCTAGAAGTATTCTCTCAAGTTATTCCAAGTCTTGTGGTGTTGTGTGAAGCATTTGAGGCACAACATTTGGGGTGCTAGGCTCACAAAGTCTTGAAGGAATCCAAGCAACAACAAGGTATGTATTTCTACTAGTTTTATATTTTTATGTAATCCCCATGCCATGCTAGTTAGGAAATAACCTTGAAAAGGAAATTTGCATGTATATAGAGAAAACATAGATTCAAGGTTATTAGGGTTGCATGTACACTTAGGAAGTGTTAGAATGCTCAAAAACCCATCAGTGGTATCAGAGCCTAGGATTGTTTTCTGTATACTTGATGCAAAACTGCTTAAAAATCGAAAATTCTGCATTCTGACGACTGGACTCGCCGAGTCCATGGGGAGGACTCGCCGAGTCCATGAACAAATTCATTCTACTCGCCGAGTAGAATAATGCACTCGGCGAGTAGGAGCGTGCTGGGCAGTTTTTTCGAGTTTTGTTGCTGGAAATGGATTAAGATCATTATCCCAATCTGTTTTGGACTTGTAAAATATGTTTTTCAAAAATGATAATGATTATGTTAACCCATTTTACATGGCTTTTATCAATTTTCAAGTATTGTATATGTTTATATGATTTCTTGAAATTGCTTGACATGAATTTGTGTTCTTATGAGTTTTTAGAAGATCATAGGAATTATATGTAACCTCCATGTATGTTTAATTCATGATCTTAATGGAAATGATGGTGTCCATAACTTGTCCTCAAGTTATGGATAACCAAGAGTCACTTCTTTAAATTGTGATTAAAGAACTAAAGAAGTTTCATAAAATGAAGAGTCTTCATTTTTATGAACCATTAAAAGTCATAAGTTACAAATTGAAGAGACTTGGAATAGTTTCAATTCTTGCCCTCAAGTTTTGGAATTTGAAAAGTCTTACACTCTAATACTTTAATTCCAAATTAAACCTTAGATTTTTAAAAAGTTTAAAAATCAACACTTATACTATTATTATAATTTTATTATATAGATATGTATAAGAATATGTCATTCTTACCGTTAGTAGGCCTCATTCACGAAGTCGGTCTATAAGGGGGGTATAAGGTTGTTGCCTATAAAATGGTGACTTAATGGGTGTCCACTCTCACCCACCGCTTCCTTGATCGGTGGAGGGTCGTTAGCCGAACGGGTAGGATACGACTTTAAATACTCGTTAAAAGTATAATGAATTATAAAGTAACTATACATTATAAATTCCCAATCTTAGTTACTTTAGGAAAATGTGAAATTGGTGCTAGCCCATAAAATTACACTTTGTACCTTACCAAGTCGTTAGTGGAGCGTGTGTGGTTAACCGGAACACTAACATGGACTAGTAAGTGTGGCAAAGGGTAACTTGACTTTATTATAGATCGGTGGAGCGTGTGTGGTTAACCGGCACATCGATTAGGTAATATTGTTGAGGGTACCAAGTCAATTTGTATGGTTATTCACACCTTGTTTGTGATCCTCGGCATCCCAGTCACAAACTTGAGAGGGCACAATCGAGATTCAAACATGCCATTGAAAGTTCAATGTATCTCAAAAGATCTAGGAGTTTCAAATCCAATTAAAACTTAATTATATTTCGTTTTTATGGTGGAAATTGGTAAATCGTCATTTACCTACCTTCAACTATTTTATAATTTGGATTACGGCATCCCTCTTCCAGTTATAAATAGGTTGTTGGGTCCTAGCCTTAATATTTCATATTGGGTGTTATATTAAGGACTTTAAATCAACTAACTTGAATTTCTCCCATTATAGATGTCTAGTTTAGACAGCTATGGTCTTCCCAAATCTTTAGGAACAAGCTTCCTAATGAAGATGATATCCCAAATGGCAACCAAGGTGAAAGATCAATCCCTTTGTTATGCATTAGTGGGACTGGAAATCATACTTCACTTCCTCCACCTCCTCTAATAAATCTCCCTATCCCACAAGTCTCAAGACCTGATAAGTTCTAAGTCACTCAATCCCTATTGGCAAACAAAGTCTATATGTGCTTAGGTCTTGGAGATTAAGTCACATATTGACAAGCCGGGAGAGTCGGGTGTCGAAGTCTCAAGGTAGCTGGCTGTTGACTTGGTCACTCCCTGATAACAGATCACGACATGACCCTTAATGATCTTACCTATTTGCTTGATGATGCTGAATCAGCAATGATTTGGAGCATTGGTAAAGCAAAATTTGATTGGAAGATCAACTTCCCACACTTCCATGGACATTGACAATGGTAACATTGGAAGTCTAGAAAAACTTTCTCTTCCCAATTGAAAGGGATTGGCCATAGTCAACTCGGTTGACCAAATGGTAAAGAGAAAGGCTAAGTCTGTGATAGTCCCGTGTACCGTTTCCAAAGAGTCCATATGTTTCTGTTGCCAAAGGAAGGGCATTGGTTGCGAAGCTGCCAAATTTACCTAAAAGTCCATAAGGATAGTAAAGTCAAATGTTTGACTCTACTTCAGGTAAAGTCCATTGTCTAACTCTATTAAGTTTCTATTCTGAGATTCTTATTGCATGATGTGACTGGGTCACATGTTGATGTTTTAAGAATCAAAGAAAAGTGAAGAAACCTAAAGAAAGTATATGTTGATTCTGATCGCGAAGAGGGATTTTGATCGCATGGTTCGGCGATCAGAATTTTGAGCTATTACTTAAGAGTTGAGACATATTGCTTAGGAATAGATAACAACAAGGTTTTCATATGGGTTGTAAGGATAAGTTTTCCGCAAAGTTTTAAAATAAAGAAAAGTTTTGATTTTATTTATTTTAAGTATCCTTACAATGGCATTTGTGAAAAAATTGTTGATTATATGTTTCCATTAATAGCAATATTTGAAAATGGATTTGATTCTTTCATTTGTGGTAGTATCATAATTTACCAAATAAGGAAAGATTCTCATCGCCCAAGTTTCAGTTAGATAGAAACTTGGAATCATGCAACTTGTATTGTATGATGAATGAGAAGTTTTCGTCTTTGGGAAATTAAGACTAATTCCTTGTTCACATGTACATGTGAGTGAAGTGAAGGACTAAATGATTGGGTACACTTGGTTGTGTGCTGGTCAGGTCCACCACAAAGGTAGATAAGATTATTCGTTATGATTTACTAAAGTTTAGTAAATATGGTTATGCTTACGAGTTTAAGTGTAATTCTGAAACATTGGAAAAGTTTCAATGTATGGCAGAATGAATAAGAAGAATCAAATAAGGCAGAAAGATAAAATTTTCTCCAATCTGAAGAGATGGGAGAGTACTTGTGTATTTTGTTTTATGATTATCTTAGTGATTATGGAACCATATCACAATTGATCCTCTAAGGACACCTTAGTGTGTTTGTTGCCTGAGGAGAGGAATCGTGAATTGTTGAAATGGTTAAATCAAAAGATAATTCATACTTCGCGCCAAAAACAAATCCTGGAGTTATACTCCAAGATTATAACTTGAGTGACATAGTCTTTAGAAAGTTCATAACACTTGTCAAATGTAGAGTAAGATGTTTCCTATTCTTGTACATTTGAGATTTGTAAGTTGTGATGTTTTGGATAAAACAAAGACCAGCTAAGACCAATAGTGAGAAGTGTTTAACTTGATAAGAATCCGCACTAGCTCTTGAATATTTGTATTGTCAAGGAATGGTTCTTGACAAAGAGAAGTCTTATATGTCAAGAGGATAATGGGAGTCTAAATGATTCTGAAATAGTTTCAAGAACTAAATCAAGAGTTTTGTTAATCACTAGCCCACGACTTGAGGTTTGTAACCTATCGTGTTGACATATTCTTGTTTCTGTGTCTATTCCAGTTGAAAGTTGATTATGCTTGTGAGTTCTATGAGTTCTCAATTGTTTGCATAACAACCCGGAAGAAATGGTGGGCATTGTGCTACCAGGTGGCAAGAAATTAAGATTGCACAAGTTCAGTCCCTATGAATTTGGAAGTGTCACTAACCTAGTCCTGTGATTATGGTTATGACAAATTCACATGGATAGGAACACATACACCATAAAATCTAAGTGTCATAAGGTTTCTCTTCGATTCATGAAAACGATGGTGAGGAAACGCTTCCACCAAGAAGATTTTAAGTAGATAGCGGTTGTGATATTTGCATTCTCATATAGTTAGTGGAGCGTGTGTGGTTAACCGGCACACTAACTAGTGAGAATTGCAAAAGGTCTAGACAAACATGTGAGCTATCTAAGGAAAGGTGTATGTTTTTTGATAAAGTCTTATCAAAGCAATCTAGTATCAGAAATATGAACTTTGGTAAGAAAGTCAATAAAGTATTGATTTCTAGAAGTCCAGTTGATTTCTGAGTACATGTCAAAGCTAGTGGGAGCATAAAATGTTATGCTGGTAATCATTATGCTAGTGGGAGCATGACGATTATGTTAAATATTGCAGGTTAGCAATGTTAATTATAGAAAACAAAAGTTTCAATTCGCCTTAAAAAAGTTGTTTTGCTGAAATTAAGGGAGAGGATTTTATACTTCACTCCAATTCTACAAGCTTAGATTGAGAATTTAATCTACTTTAGTCAAGAATATATATGAATGTTATGTTGGAATGGTTTAACATAAGGAAATTCTATATATGTTGCGTTCTCAAAATTCGATTATGATTACGGCATCCCTCTTCATAGTTCGAATTATGAAAACTTGGCAAATAAAAAATTTTATAGCATAAATCATGTCCCATATGCTTTGGGTATAGGTTTGATTACATGTGCTATAATATTCATCCATTCTAAATTTTCCAAATGCCTAGGGCATTAAGATGGAAAAAGGAATAGAACTGGAAATGACTAAAATGATTAAGCAAAGTTGTCGAGGACAATCTGAGGTTTACCAAAGATTGGTTGCTCATGGACAATTAGAAGTATAGAGTAAGGACCATATTGACATATTTTGAAAAGAGGCAACTCTTGTTCAGAAGTGATGGTCAAAATGGCAATATGGAATTGTCTCCATAGGTGGAAGTTATTCTTTGAATCTGTGTAAGATTAAAGAACTTAATGCTAAGAAGGATGTTCAAAGGAATGTACTTTGAATTTGAGACTTCATTTCCATGGAATTGTTTTCCATTGGAATACTTTGTAATTTCTGTTGCCAAGTCTTTGTGACTTCTGTGCATAGTCATTACAAGGGGATCATTGCATATAAGTTTAGAATCTAACAGATTACAGTAGATGGCAAGAGTTTGGTATTCTTTCATTTACAACGAGGATTGGAATTGTGAAATGAGCATCATTGGAATATTGTCAATTGATCTATTTCACAAAGAGAGGACCATATGTAAACATAGTATGCATACTTGGAGTATGGCATAATTGTTGTTTGGAAAAACATAGTGTACATGCTTGGAGCATGGGACAACTAATGTTTTAATTCAAGCATAAAGTTGATTAATCGAAACATAAATAATGAGTAATCAATATGGTGCTTAAATAAAAGGTATTTTTATTTACACTCAAAGTGTTGGGGCCATATAAGATTAGTATTATTCTTGTGTTTCACTTTGCATGTTTTGACTTCCAGAATAATTATGTTATGGTATATATCATATTATTCAAACCATCCACAGTCAGTCATATGTTGGAAGTAGATATGAATCAAGACTGTCATGAATTTGGCTTGTATGATTTGTCTAAAGTGCTTTAGACAATGCAATGGTTGCTACAACATTCATGAGTACTCATAAGGGCTGAGTATTGGATTCAACCCACGCTCACTTGCATCACTTCATGGAATTTATCTCGAGTGATCGTGAGACGGTAATATCATATAAATCTTCAAACCTAGAGATATGAGTTGTTGACTATGAGTTGGTTATTCATTGATTGTACGAAAACGCATTGGTAACTCGATGTTATAAAACGTGCCTTTGTGAATAATTCAACAAGTAGTTAGTACAAGCATATCAGTCGAAGTTTATCTGTTCCTTCTAGAAATAAAAGCGATATCTGGGCCCCTCGATGATTTGGTTTTGACTTATGTACCGGGCCCGGTCAGAACCTAATTGATGTGTTCAATTTAGTTCTATGTCGAAACAAATCAGAGATTGAGAAACAAATGCTGGACAATAAGTAAGACCATGTTCCATGTGTTTGTCCGGCTGATATCATGAGAACAGAGGATTATATGATCACTTATCTTAAATGGCGTATCATCATCATCTCAGTTCCGAGAGACTTTGAAAGAGCTACGATTGCTAGTCGGATTTTGAAGTCATATTTGCAATTATAGTTATTAAACTTATCCAAGTGGGAGACTGTTGGATATAGTGTCTAAGTCCATAACTTTATTTGGTATGTACTTGACCCGACCCGGCATGGTCCATTTGGGTTGCATGGCATTGCAATACTTGGATAGACTAAATGAGAGAATAAGGCACTTATGATTATTAATATATTATAAGTTCTAATATATTAATAATAGTATTATTTAATTAGTATTGATCAAGTATTAATCTAGTATTAATTTGGTGATCAAAGTGAGACTAATTAAATATATAGGGTTGATTATGACAATCATCAATTCTTTTATGGTGGATTAATGATCCATGGTTTATGGGTTTGGTTATAACCATATGGAGCTCCATGGATAGTCCATGGGAGTTACAAATCCATGGGTCATGGGAAATCAAGAGTCATGACAATTAAGGGCATTCATGTGTAAACCCTAATTGTGACAACACTATAAAAGGAACCCTATGGCTAGCAAAATCGTGACCTAGTGTTACTAGAGAGGGCATAACCGATTTTGAGTGCTAGAAGTATTATCTCAAGTTATTCCAAGTCTTGTGGTGTTGTGTGAAGCATTTGAGGCACAACATTTGGGGTGCTAGGCTCACAAAGTCTTGAAGGAATCCAAGCAACAACAAGGTATGTATTTCTACTAGTTTTATATTTTTATGTAATCCCCATGCCATGCTAGTTAGGAAATAACCTTGAAAAGGAAATTTGCATGTATATAGAGAAAACATAGATTCAAGGTTATTAGGGTTGCATGTACACTTAGGAAGTGTTAGAATGCTCAAAAACCCATCAGTTTTGACATCCATTTTCCACACTTCATAGTCATAGTGAGCAACAATGGCAAGTATTACCCTAATTGACTTAATATTAGCAACTGGTGAAAATGACTCATCATAGTCAATCCCTTAGGTTTGAGTAAAGCCATTTGCAACCAGCCTGGTTTTGTAAGTCTGTACATTACCATCCATGTCAGTCTTCTTCTTGAAGATCCATTTCTAACCTACTGTCTTTCGACCAGGTGTTTGATAAATCAAAGGCCACACTTTGTTATCATACATGGATTGGATCTTGCTATCCATTTCCTCTTTCCACTTAGCAACCTCAGGGCCTTTCATCGTTTCCTTATAGTTAGCAGGCTCATCCAAATTTACCAGTGTTTCATTACTGATAAATGTATCACCCTCTGTAGTTATGTGGAAACCATATAACGAAGGTGGCATGCTAACCTTATTGGGCCAACAAAAGGGCAACGAGTTGTCAATGGTCTCAACAATTTCATTCTCAAGTTGAGATCTAGTGTCTTCAAAATTTTCTTAATTGGATAACTCTTTAATTTCTTCAAGATCAATCGTACTCCCACTGCCCTCTTTGGAAATGAACTCTCTCTCTCTCTCTCGTGAAAGACTCCTCTTCGAGCTACTAACACCACGTTGTCACTGGTTCTGTAAAACAAGTATCCAAAGGAATTATGTGGATAACCAATGAAAAAACACTTCTCGGCTTTGGGTTTAAGTTTGTCTGAGTTTTATCGCCTAACGAGAACCTCACTACCCCAGACCTTGATATGTGCAAGCGAGGGAGGTTTCCCTGTCCATATTTCGTGAAGTGTCTTGGCAACCTTCTTAGTTGGAAAAAGTACTATCATTATTATCAAAACCATAACGGTATCCTTACCTAAATAAAGAATGAAAAGGAATAATGTTTCGAGGCATTTCTGGTGAATAGAAACAATTATCCAAATCAAACCTAATACTATCAAACATAAGCTCATAAGTCCCAATCCTAGGAACAAATGATCTTCGCTTGTTCCCCATGATCATATTCAACTTCCCATGCTCGACCTCTTTACTTTCCTTTAGTGCCTACATATCAGAACAAATATGGAAACCACATCCCTTATCAAGAACCCAAGAATTTGAAATGCAAGTATTGTTTACTTGAATAGAATACATACCAGAAGAAGAGACAATTGTCGTGGCCTTAGCATCTTTCACTTCCTGCAAGTACTTCGAGCAGCTTCTTCTCAAATGGCCTTTTTGGTCATAATGAAAGCACACGACTTCTTTTGTATCAACAACAGGAGGAGTATTGAAGTTGGGCTTTGCTTTGGATCCAATGGACTCTCCATGGTGGGTTTTACCTTTCCATTTGGATTGAGAAGGGGCCTTTCTCTTCTTTCCTCTACTTTTTTGGACAGTAATGACAGGAGCAATTGCGGTACTATTGGAATGAGACTTCTTCATTCCCACCTTAACCATTTGCAACAGATTGTGAAGCTCAAACTACATGGTCTCTGTATTGTTCAAATTATAGGTCAATATGAACTGATCATAACTACTAGGCAGATAGTTGAGAACCATGTCAATGGCAAGGTCCTTATCAAAGTTCACGTTGAGCTTTTCCAATATTTCCATGTGCCTCTGTATTTTCTACACATGAGCGCACATAAATTCCCTTTCTTTCAGTTTGCACGCCATCAGGGATTTGACCACTTTAAAATGCTCTTGTCTCGCCTTTTTATGAAACATTTGAGACAAGGCCATGTTAAGCTCATATGGACAATAATCCTCATTTGTCTTTTGGAGCTCAGGTGTCATATTTGTAATCATAATGCAAGAGACCTTGGTGACATAATCCACATGCTGATCATAATCAACAATCTCCTCAAGAATGGTAGATTCTTTGTTGATTTCTGGAATTGGAGTCTTGAGAACACACTCTTTGTTCTTGTAGCGAAGCATCATCTTCAGATTTCTCATCCAAGCCATGTAGTTTGGACCAACAAGCTTTTCCTTTGCAAGAACTGATAGTAGAGTGAAGTTGTAGTTTGATGGAGGAGGAAGAGGAGGAAGTTCACCACTTGAAGACATCTGAAAAGACAAGATTTTATTTAGTTGATTTAATCCTTAATATTTTAATCCAAATAATATTCAAGACTAGGATCCAATAATGCAATTCCAAATTAAGAAATGGGATGCCGTAATCTAATCACAAATTCATTTAAGGTAGGTAATGCACTTAACCAATTTCAGTCTATATGAAATTCCTAGATCATTTGAGATTTATTGAATCTTATCAATTTCACGTTTAATATCAGATTATGCGCTTCAGTTTGTTACTGGGATACAGAGGATCACAAATAAGATGTGAATAACCATGCAAACCCGCTGGACAACCTCGATGTCATTTATCATCTCAAATTGATGTGTCGGTAAGCCACACATGCTCCATCATTTAATGACAATTTTTGAGTTGTGCCATCATAATAACTTTATAGTCCCAAATTAGTGTGTTGGTTAACCACACACGCTCCACTAATGACTCATAAAGATTGATGTGTGTTTTCATGGATAAACATACATTTTCACATTTTCCTAAAGTAACTAGAGTGGGATTTTAAAAAGGTTCTATTACTTTATAGCATTATACTTTTAATGAGTTTATGTCATATCGAACCCGTTCTGCTAACAACCCTCCACCACACAGGAGATCGGTGGGTGAAAGGACACCCATTCAATGGTCATTTTATAGGTCATTTACCTATACCCTCTTTATACCATGGCTTTGTGAATAAGGCATACTAGTGATTCGACTGACTCATATGATACATATAGTATTAAACATTTAATATATAAGTATAAGGGTAAATTTTAAACATTTTTAAGAACAACAAGGTTTAGAAATTAATTATTAAACATTTTAATTTTACTAATTATTTAAACCAGTTAATGATTTAAATATTTATCTTTTAATTAATCAAATACTTAAATTTAATTAAATCATGAGGATAATTCACAAATTCAAGATTTAGGATATCTGATTACCAAGTTAAATATTCAGATTTTTATACAATTAAAATAGTATAAAATAACGTAATTATCCTAATCAATTTGAAATAATCAATGAAATATCTTTTTATGCTGAACAGGGGCACCTCACGACGTGGCAGAGAATTCTCCACGCCATGATAGAAAGATCAAAAGCGCGGGTCAGAAGATTGCCACGACATGGCAGAGAGATGCCCATGTCGTGGCGCTATGACATAATAATGATTCTACAATCTCTAATTTGTTCAAGTTCAACTAATACACATTCAATAGTTAGAAAACCTAATGCTCTGATACCACTAATGGGTTTTACATGTAATAATACGGAAAAATCTGTATACTCTTAAGGGTACATGAAACCTACTTTGACCTATGTCATAACACTATTGAAGCAACATACTATTGAACAACAAAACTTATAAAAACCCTAATGGAAATCGAAATTCTCTAAAGAATTATATACCTTTGATTTGTTATTGTAAACAACCTTTGAATCCAACAAGATCAATCCAAAAGTCTCTTTGAAAACAAGCTCCAGTTATGTGCGGGCCTCTAATGGTTCACACCCACAACACAAGAACCCTAGAAAGAATAGGAGAGAGGTTCAAATTTTTGGATCTGGTATCTCAATAAGAGTGGCCAAAAATGTCAAGGTATAAGAACCTATTTATAGCTGATTATGAAACATATAGAAACCCTAATTTAAACATAAAATACTATTAGCACAAATAAGGCAGTTATCTAGTTTCTTGATTATCTACATGGCGGCTTCCTGAAACCCTAGTGTGACTCCAAAAAAATCGTCCACAGGAGGAAGGTTTTGGAACCTCTCCTCTACTAAACTCTTAAACAATTATAAGTTTAGTCCTTCAACCTTTAATTAATTCTAATTAACCCAAAATTAATTCCAAATTAATTCTAAATTAATTATAACTATTTCTAATTAATATATTAATCATATAATATATTAATAAATCATTTATTTCTCTTCTAAAATCAAACTAAGCAATTTATTGTTTATGAGGGCAACCCAAAAAGGACTTTACTTTTATTTTGTGACATCCCCAAATTCACGGTCATTTTAAAAGTTTTATTTATGCTTATTTGAAAATGAGAGTATTCATTTTAAACAATAATATTGCGGAATTTGTTCCCAGAAAAACATGATAAATATATTATCAAGCATTTCCGAAGAAATGTATTTTGTTTATATTAAAACTTTGGGATGTCATAGTCAATACAGGAACATAAGCATAAACAGACCTTACATTTATTTACACTAGTGATCTACATCTCCTTTAAATCTCTTAGTGTAATATAGGTTCGTATCGACACCTGTGAAACAAATAAACTGAGTGGGTCTGGTTGGGAAACCTGGTGAGTACATAGGGTTTTAACCCACAATAATAAAGTTATTATGTTTCATCAGCAAACAATTAACCCAATTACCCATCCCCATGATCTTCTTTAGTTCTTAAAGATCTACCCTAAGAATCATCTATCATCCACTCATTCATTCCTAAGGATTGTCCTAAGGAATAGGCACGGAGTCCATCGTTGCTAGGGTTTATTTAACGGGAAGTAAGTCCATAGCTGCCAAGGTTCATCCGTAAGGTACTAAATCCATAGCTACTTATATTCATCTGTAGGGTACTAAATCCATAGCTACCAACGGTTCATTTATAAGGCACTAAGTCTATAGCTGCCAAATGTTCGTGTATGAGGCACTAAGTCCATAGCTGCCAGGGTTTTTAGAGTACACCGGATGAACACACCGTTCACAACACCTACAGGTTGCGAGCCTGCTAGTGTTCCACCGGACTGTCTAGAATAGTCCGTGATTGTCATCTATACTCTACTAGATGACTGGGCCAACGCTTGGTTCAAGGATTCTCATTATCTTTCACCTCTCATAAGCTATATCATCATTCATCTCAGCTTTCATCTCTCATCTCATCTCATCTCATCTCTAATCGACCCATCTTTACCCATCATAATTATAGGTATAAAATACATATATAGTTTAAATCGAATAAAACATGTACAACTTGTTCATCCAACATAGATATCAAGAACACATATAATATACACAGATAACACGTAATATATATTAAATACTTCATATCTATGTGTAAGATGAAAGTAACTATGCACTCACTTGTTAAAGTGATGATTCCAAACTCGGACAGCGCTTCGATTCTTAACAATGTGATTTCCTTCGATGAAACCTAGTATTATTACCACTAAATTTTAGTCTAATATTTATTGCGACTATTTACGAGCGATATTTGTTTTGTAAGTGTTAAACAATACTTTTCAACCACTATGTACAGACAGGGGCCAGACATAAAACACCGGAGGGCAAGATCATTTTGGCATATAACACTTCTGAAATCCAACAACCCTATGCAACCCCTTAAACCAGATTCCCCGTACCGCGAGTAGTTAAAAATATTATAATAACACTTTATATATTATATTTTATAATATATTTATTGTTTATAAGTTCATAATAACCATATTGAACTTAAACATAAGTAATACTTAAAGTAGGGTAATCATAACTCACTTGCCTGGAGGTTTAGTGAAGAACCGGGCTCTTCGCGGGCGGAACTTCTGAGCCGAAATCTCTTCTTCTCGGAGCCTTCGGGTGCTCTGGGACTTTCCTCTAGCACCTAGAGGTTACTCGACAATTTGAAGCCTAAAACTCGTCGAGTAGGTGCCACATGTCACTCTCTAGTGGCAAGGCGTGGGGAGAAAGCCATGGCCCAGATTCAGCCACATCACCCCTTTCGTAGCAGCACCCTTCCGACTTCTAAATTCGGTAACATTCGCATACGAGCTCCGCTTTTCACGTTCTTTATATCTATGTGTAGGTATTGACAAGATTTACAACTATCCTTTTGACTCTATCGGCTAATTCTCGGCCGATTCTATATTTAACAGTATGAGAAGATTACACTGTTAACGACCGTGTAAAATTCATAACTTTTACATACGGACTTCGTTTTCGACTGTCTTTTTATCCTTGAACTCCTTTTATTGAGATATTCAATTCTCATTTAGGTTGTGTCGGCTAAAAATCGATCGATCTAATATTCGAATTCCGGGTTGTGCACTGTTATACGAAATCTTAGAAAAATTATAACTTCCTCATACGAAGTCAGATTTGGACGTTCTTTTTATGTACAATCTCGGTTTAACATATACTACGACTTTCTTTTAGATTCATAAGGCTAAAAAGTAATTTATCAAAAATTCACTTTTTACGTTACGCAGTGTCGTGCTGGTTTAGCCGTAAAACTTCGACGAGTCATAACTTCTTCGTTATAACTCGGATTTCGGCGTTCTTTATATATATGGAACCCTTGTGACAAATACTATAACTTGGTTAAGATTATTCCTTCTAAATAATATTCCATCTTAGACACCATAATCCAACATAAGGTTCATAGTACAGACACCATAATAAAACAAAAACTATTATCATTTATTTCTACAAACAATGTATCTTATACACCTTTTCACTTGATTCAGTATGACATTTGGGGTCCTTATCATATCAATTCACATCATAGTTATAGGTTCATCATTACTATTGTGGATGAAACGTACTACTTTCACTTAGATCTAATTGATAAGACACAAATTTGAGGCACATGTTGTTGTTCCCTAATTTTTTTAAAATGGTGCTCAAACAATATCATACTCATATAAAGGTTTTCAGATCTGATAATGCAAAAGAACTTCAATTCAATGTGCTTTTAGAACTACATGGAGTATTACGTTAGTTCTCATGTATTGAGAGACCACAACAGAACTCTGTTATTGAGAGAAAACATCAACGTCTCTTAAATATGGCCAGGGCATTGTTCTATCAAGCTCACATTCCTTCTGTATACTGGTATGAATGTGTTTCAACATCTACCTACATGATAAATAGAACTACCTCAAAAGTTCTTAGAAACATTTCTCCTTATAAAAAGCTCTATAAAGAACAGCCTCATTACTCATGGCTTCGAAATTTTGGTTGTTTAGCTTTTGCATCCACACTTCTTTCTCAAAGGCATAATTTTGATCATAGAGCAAAAGCATGTGTTTTCATTGGATACCCACAAGGAATGAAAGTATATAGATTTCTTGATATAGAAATAAATAAAAATTTTGTTTCTAGAGATGTCATATTTCAAGAGGAGAAATCACTCATTCTTTTTTTTTTTCATTGGCTATCCATTTATCTTTCATGTTTTTCCTATACTTTTACCTGAAATCACTCATTCTTTAACTCCTTCTGAAAATCTCAATCAATTTGATTCCCAAATTAATACCTTACAAAATGAAATTCCAAATTCATAACCTAATATTTCTAGACCACGAAGACAAAGAGCTCCTCCTTCATATCTTTGGGATTGTCATTATAATTTGATAAATGAAATTCAAGAAGAAACATCTACCAGATACCCATTGTTTGTAGTATTATCTTATTCACATCTTTCTCCTTCTTACCAAGCATATACTTATGCCTTACCTACTCAAACCGAACCCACTTCTTTTAAATAAGACATTCAACAACCTGAATGGAAGCAAGCAATTGATGAAGAACTCCATGCTTTGGAGTTGAATAATACTTGGACCATTGTATGCCTACCTCTTGATAGAAAACATTTGGGCTGAAAATGGTTTTTTAAACTTAAAAAGAAGTTTGATGGATCCATTGAAAGGTATAAGGAAATAATGGTAGTAAAGGGCTACAGTTAACAAGAAGGAGTGAATTTTTTGGATACTTTCTCACCTGTGGAAAAGTTAGTCACCGTCAAACTTTTGCTTACAATTGTTGCTAAAAAAGCTTGGCCATTAATCCAATTGGGTGTTAACAAGCTTTCCTAAATGGGGATTTAAATGAAGAGGTTTATATGCAATTGCCACAAGGATATACTTCGTCTTCTGTTTCCAATTCCAGTGGAAAATTATTATGCAAACTTGAAAAATATTTATATGGTTTACGACAAGCTTCAAGGAAATGGTAGGATCAATTTTCAAAATTTCTTATTTCTAAAGGTTTCAAGCAATCTCAGTTAGATTTTTCCTTGTTTTTCAAAGGAAAAGATGCTAACTTTATGGCTTTATTAGTATATATCGACAATATTGACCTTACTGGTTATTCTCTCACAACCATTAATGACATCAAACAATGTTCAAGTGATTCATTTTGTCTAAAA
The DNA here is from genome assembly GCF_052849685.1 of Lactuca virosa. NCBI lineage: Eukaryota > Viridiplantae > Streptophyta > Magnoliopsida > Asterales > Asteraceae > Lactuca > Lactuca virosa. The sequence goes on from NC_136429.1 coordinate 54,562,539, forward strand.
GATTTTGGGTAAACTCAAACATTTTTTTGGGTTTGGAAATTGCAAGATCCCCAAATGGAATTGTCATTTCTCAAAGGCAATGTGTTAGATATATTGGAAGATGTTGCCATCCAAACCAACCTCTCATCTAATGGATCCTCATCATAAAAATTCAATTTTTGATGGAGAACATGTACAAGATCCTTCTCATTATCGCCATTTAGTTGGCTCGTCTTCTTTATCTCGCCATCACACGTCCCGATATAGCTTATGCAGTACACAAATTAAGCCAATATATTTCTGATTCAAAAATACCACATCTTCAAGCAGCTCATCATTTGTTATAATTTTTAAAGCATAATCATGGACAAGGTTTGTTTATTTCATCCAAACCATCTTTGCAACACTAGATGATCTATTATGGGTTTCTGTGTTTTGCTTGGAGATTTCTTAATCATTTGGAAATCCAAGAAAAAGACCACTGTTTCAAGAAGTTCAATAGAAGCAGAGTACAAGGCACTTGGATCTGTCACAAGTGATATTATCTGGTTAAGACAACTTATGCCTGCTTTTAGTATCAATTTGGATCTACCAACACTAGTTTTTTGAGATAGAAATTATGCAATGCAATTAGCTGTCAATCCTATAGTTCACCAGAGGATTAAGCTTATCAAAACTGATTTCCATTTCATAAGGGAAAGACTGTGAATCGCACTATCAAACTCATGCCCATTCATACTTCAAATCAACTAGCGGATATATTTACAAAAACCCTTCCTTATTCTAGAATGGCTCTGATTTTATCCAAGATGTCAATTAAAAATATTTATAAGTGTACATCTTTGGGGGGGGGGGGGGTATTGGGGCATATTGATCGTTAAAGATCTATTACGATGTAGTTTTATATTAGTCAGTAGAAATAAAGTTGGTTAGTGAAACTACATCGTTTAATCGTGTAAATAAGTTGTTAGGTTAGTTAAGTGAATGTTAGTTAATATGGTGCAAGATAGAAGTTATATATATTCTCGTTTTATATTCATTGATGAATAAGAGAAGATTATATTCCTCTTTCAATTCTTTTTTATTCTTGATTGTAGAACTTTCCTCCACCCATACCTTTCATAACTCCCTAAAACTATTTAATCGAATCGGTCACCGACTTCACATTTCCAATTTTGATTCGAATGACGAGTACCTCAAGCCATTGTTTCGGATCTTGAGGTAAATACTATTTATCTATTTCCCTTAATTATAAATTACATTCATGATTTATTGTCGATCGATGGTCCTAAATGTTCAGATGTACAATATACACATTGAAAATTATAGAAACAATATATTGTTCCTAAAATTGGAAAAATCCAGAATCCGAGATGATGAAAATATCGACGCTCTCCTAAAACTCATCGATGTCAATGGCGCTGAATGATGAAAAAAGAGCCACTTTCAGTTTGTTGCTAAAAAGAAATATGAAGTGAAGATGGTCGTCTCCAAAATACGACCGCTAACCTTAGGATTCAAGTTGCTTCTCATGTGAGTTTTGGTCTTTCAAAATTCAACAAATTCGCTACAATGGATACAAAGGTTCTTTATGGATACATCATTAGACTGTCAAATGAGATTGATAACATTCACGATGTTGTTAGATTGCTAACATTCATGACGTTGTTACATTGGTCAAAGTCTGAGATAAGGTCATGGTGGCCGCTGGTAGTAAGAGATATGACATTGTGTTCATGCTCAGTACCTAGTGGCCACATCAATCCTCCCACCCTGCCATGCTTCCACCCTACTTAGTGTCACTTATTATATTGAAAGGTATTAGTTTATATCCATTTTTATATATTATGCATGTATAGTGTAGGGAACTATTTTTAAATTTTTTATTGTATAAATGTATTCTGCAGTATATGCCACCAATTGATGAGGATTTTCCTACATGTAACATGGTATCAAGCTAGGGTTTCTACCATCTTTAACCATAGGTACGGTTCAAACCTTTTACCGCCTCACATTTCCTTCTAGCCATTAATCATGTTGTCGCAGCTCTTACATGTCACTATAATCGTCAACTATTTCTCAACTTTTCTCAACGTGCTCTCCTCCGTGCATCAGGGTCCTACTAACGTATTGATGTGGCCAATTATTTTATGTTTCCAACAGTATTTGATGATCCCCTACTGTGATCACATACTTCTGCCCTCATCATCATTGTGTGTGTTTCTTACACCTTACGGTATTGCCTCCATGACCACTCCTGGTTCATCCTCTACTACCACTCCCTTGAAGTTATGTAACAACCTGTAACAACTCGTTGTTTTGATTTAATAAAAGTCTAGACTACAACTATGTACAAGTAAATTCACAACCTAACTTGTTGTTATAGGAGCTTTAAATGCCACGAGTGCATGCTTATTTCAAGTTAAGCTAAATTAGGGTGTTATGAATAAACATAAGTTGAAAGACTAAGGGTTTAAAACATAAATAAACCTCATATATGTGTTTTTGCCCAAAGTAATTAAATGAATATAGGGTTTACGGTTTGGAAATGTTCCAAGTGGTGTTTTCGTTGACCAAATCCGAAAACACCCCATTCTTAAATGTCAAATCTGAAACCCCCCCCCCCCCCTTCTAGAAGACCATGGCTGAAAACCCTTTTCACCTTAGCCTTAAAATCCGAAAACACCTTTCCCTTGGACATTAAGGGCGAAAACCCAATAAGGGGGCCCATTATGAAGCGTAAACCCCTTCCTTGTGGACCTTATGGGGCGAAAACTCATTCCTTAGGAGTTATTAGATTCGAAAACCCCCTTTAAAATATATGTTCATCTGTAAACAAACCTAAATATCTAATATCTTATCCTAATTCAGCCTCCCTAAATGATAATCACATTTACCAATGCAAACGTCAATTCAACCTCCTATCCCTTCCTTTATATATAAGTCACAACGTAGGTTCAATTCTCATTCTTACAACCTATAAACAAAAACTCTCAATTCTCTCTCAAAGTATCAACACATTTCCTTTCATTTACAAGGTGTAAACTACTCCAGGAGACATTTTTCTTCTTCCTTACAAGTATAAATCTTGGTAAGTTTCCATTAGAATCCATGTATTTTTCATCACCTCTTACGATTTTTATCAAATATTCACACATTAAAATGTGTTTAAATATTAGGATACAACTATCGTTACGTGTTCTAAATCGAAGTCTCCGTTCTAATCCCGTTAACAAAACCGTTATCACACTCAAGGTGAGTTCATACCCCTACATTTTTATAAATTTTTCTATGTTTTAGAGGGAGAATACAAATAAAACACAAGAAACTTGTGTTAATATACAAATTATTGTTTTATATTTTATTACGTTAAAGTATCTTTACGTAGAAATATCAAACATGCGGAACAACGTTATTACCAAATTTACAAACGGTTACATGTAAAACACGTTCAAACGAAACAATTATCATTTTCAACAGAATAATATCTTTTAAACTATATTAGGTATAGTTTGAGAAAAATTCACATCATTTTACACTTTCGGGGCAAAGAAACGATTATATAAAAATACGATTACTTTTATATATTATAAACATAATGAAAGGACTAACAATTTCATGTATGATTACTTTCATTAACAAAATACGTATCTCGTTGGAAATTTATGAGTCGTTCGTCTTCAACATACCTACCAAAGGTATCCATGGAAGTCCTGATTTATAACCAGAGTCTCCTCCCGGAGAGCGTGATACTTGTGTATAGATCTATACGAGACTTATGATCCCGCACCCTGTTATTAGCTACAACATGACTGGCAGGTTATGGGTGACAAACGTCATATCATTTCGACGCCTGAAGAACGTTGAGGCAGGAAATTCATTAATAGCATGGTTATAAAAACTCACATGATAAACGACAATACATTATTTTACGTGAAATCGATATTACACTTATTTTACGTAAATACCCAGCTCTTCAAATGGTTTTATCCACGGATAAAACTACATGTTATTAAATTAAGTATGGTATTTATACTTATACTTTCCGTCTTGGAAAATATAAGAATACAAATTAGCTTTAAGGAAAAATATAGGATTTTTCGGGATAGTTACGATTACTTTACAAACAAACAGTTTACAAATCAGCTTTACGGAAAATATAGGATTTTTCGCACTTCACAAACAAACAGTTTACAAATCAGCTTTATGGAAAATATAGGATTTTCCGGGATAAACACTTTCATTTTATAAAAGAACGAATAACAATTCATTTTATAGAAAATATCGGATTTTCTAGAAACAAACGTGATTTCATCTCATTGAATGGCATATATTTATTCATACAAATGCTTATGAACTCACCAACTTAAATGTTGACACTTTTTATCAAATAACTTGTATTCTCAGGAAATCAGTAAAAACAGGTTAGCAATAGCTTTTGAAGATTTGACACTAAGACGTTAAACAAAAGTTTGAACATCACATTGTAATTGACTTTTGGGAAACATGTAACGTTTACAATGATGTAACTTTTCAATTATGTATATGATGGTTGTGTTTGGTTTCTTTACTATTCAATTGTTATGATATTGCACATGACGTCCTCCGCCCCCAAACGTTTGTGTCGTTCAGGTTTGGGGGTGTGACAGATTGGTATCAGAGCATTGTTTATAGTGAACTAATTATATCGAACCACATGATATACAACTATAAATACAATCGGACTAAAATACTCTAACCAAGAGTTATACTTTTTAAAATATATAAATATTTTTATAAAAAGTTTACATGCATACATACACACTAAGAACAATATTGTAATAAAAACAAAACAAAAGTATTAAGGACACGTTGAGCACCATGAGTACGTCTGAGAGTATGTAATCAGGTCTGGAATGAATATAGCCTGATCAACTATATTTATTCAAAAAGTGACTAGCATACGCTTGGTACTAGTCGTAGTGGACAACAAATCTAAAAACTTACCAACCCCATAAACTCGAGAACCAAACATAAAATTTAAAATACTATAGGAGTATTTTATGATACCATAAGAACCGTAACTACTATATTTAGACTTTAATATATTTAAGTTTTTCATATATTCCTTATATCCCTATTCTCGCATAGACACAATGGCAAAATTCCACTTACCTGGAGATCCCTACTTTCCTAATCAAGGAAACGAAAGTTGGATCGTGGAAAATCCAGAGGAGGATTCCGAAGAAGAGCCAATGGAAGACGAAGATGAAGAGGATTCGGATGGCACCGACTCAGATCCAGAGGTTTACAATCCACCGCAAGTTGTCCAGTACCTCGCAGCCAGACAGAACTTTCATGGGCCGACACCAAGATGGGCCGTAGACTTCCATAGATGAAGCCAAGAACAAGGCCAACGCCCTCCTTACGGGATGGAAAGAGGCTTCTATATTCTCTCCAAAGGAGGTTCAGCAGATCAAGCTCTCCCGATTATAGTTCGCCGCATCGCTAACTAAGGAGGACAGATGAGGGCATCCGCCAACCAAATCATGGTGGTTGGTGCTACCACCGAGATTACCGCTGTCCGTATTCGCCGTCTGGACGAAGACCATGATCAAACCAGGAACCACACCGAAGTGATTCAAGATGAAATGATTGCCGCCCGAGCTGAAATTTGAGGGAAGCAGAACATGATGTGATTCAGCTCCAGTGTAGCCTGATGCTCCTACACTGGAGCGATGTTTGAGGGAAGCAGAACATGATGTGGCAGAGTCTAGTACTCAGGGTAGCACTCGCCACGAGTAGTGTTTACACTACTCACATTTTTTGATATAGACTAGGACTACGGATAGGTGTTAAATATTACTCTCATCTACGTATAAACTCAACCCTGTGTCTAGGTGTTTACACTAGTCAGGGAATCGTAATGTTGTCAAGATTTTCCTTTAAACTTTAATGTATTATAGACCGGTGTCAAGGTCAAATTTTTCCAAAACATTATGTATTAATATATCAAAGGAATTGACAGACATTTTACTTTATTAAGAGTACTACTATTGAAATTCATAAATTTTTTTACATAAATTCTATTATGAATTAAATACAAAACATTATGAGTCTGAACATAATGCATGTAGAAACTGATTCATTAGCACCCGACTTACAATTATTATTGAAGACTTACCGTCTTTTCACTTTTAACTCTATGGTAGAAAGATGCGACCAAGAAAGAATCCCAGAGGTTTCAACAATATTCCACCACCGCCACCACCTCCACAATATGACTCCGCTATGTTCCAAGCTACGGTAACCGCCGTCGTAGCAGCCACCATAACGCAGATAAATGCAAGCGGCACCAGCGGAGGGGGAATTGGCACTAACCACTCAAACCATGGGGAAAGCCACGGACACCCCAGAGAATGTTCATACAAATATTTTATCAACGGAAAGCCTAAAACCTTCAACGGAAGTGGAGGTGTTATCGCACTAATGAAAAGAATGAATCAGTCTTCAAAATATGTGCGTGTCCAGAAACAAGTAAAGTTAACCTTCTTGGACAGAGCTCTTACTTGGTGGAAGAGCCATGTCAAAGCATTAACCCTCCCAGTGGAAAATTCCATGAACTGGGAAGACCTAAAGATCTTAATGCTGGAAGAATATTGCCCAATGGGCGAAGTGGAAAAATTGGAGCATGAGTTGTGGACCCTTAAAATGATTGGATCTGTCCTCGCCGCCTACACGACCAGATTCTGTGATCTCTCCGTATTATGTCACGGGATGGTTACCCCGGAAACGAAAAAGGTGGAAAGATTCCTATGGGGATTGTCACCCCAGATCCAAGGGTATGTAATAGCTTTCAGACCTACTACCTTCGACAACGTAAAACGTTTAGCGCAACAACTCATTGATCATGGAGTCTGTCAGGGAACGATAACAGCTGCTCCTGAACAACCAAAGGAAAGTGACAACCAAAAGAGACCTTAGAACATGAGAAAGAGCAAGAAAGCAAAGGAAAACCCCAAAAGGCAACAAGTGGTGGCAGCTCACGCCGTCACTGTCCCAACAGCCCCAACACCAGCAAAACAATATGTTGGGAATCTACCGAAATGCAATAAGTGTAACTACCACCATATCGGTGTGTGTCGGGAAATGTATTGCACGAAGTGCAACAAGAAAGGACATACAGTCCGTTTCTGCAAAAAACCAACACAACAAGATGCCCCAACCGCGAATACAGGAGCGAGCCGCACTTGATACGGATGCGGAGAGACAGGGAACATCAGGAGGGATTGCCCGAAATCAAGGAATGTTTGGGGAGTGGGAAGAGTAATGGCAATGGGACAGGAAGAGGCAATATTAGATCCCATTGTGGTCACGTGTACGTTTCTCCTCAATGACTCTTATACATGCATACAATTTAATAGTGGAGCGGAGAGGAGTTTTGTGAGCCACCAGTTTAAACATTTACTCAATCAACCACCAAAATCATTAAACGAAACATTCACCGTCGAAATGGAAAACGGATAGACGGAAAACACTAACGACATATACATAGATTGTACCCTCACACTAAACGACTATTCTTTTCAAATCAACCTCATGCCAGTCTCAATAAAAAGTTTCGATGTCATCATCAGCATGGATTGGCTATGTCCCCATCATGCTGATATTCTATGCTACGAGAAGGCTGTTCGCCTTAATCTGCCAAATGGCGAAACCCTCGTCATTTACGGCGATAAGCCCAGTACGAACCTTCGCATCATTTCTTACGTTAAGGCTCGGAAATACCTTCGCAAAGAATACCATGTATTATTGGCAATGTTGTGAATGAAAAGCAAGAAGTAAAAGACCTCAAGAACATTCCTGAAGTCTGTAATTTTCCTGACGTATTTCCTGAGGATCTTCCAGGAGTACCTCCTACGCGACAGGTCGAATTTAGAATCGATCTTATTCCTGGAGCTACCCCCGTAGCCAAATCACTGTATTGTCTAGCCTCAGCTGAGATGCAGGAATTATCCAACCAACTAAACGAACTACTCAGTAAGGGATTCATTCGACCGAGCTTCTCACCTTGGGGAGCACCGGTCCTGTTCGTAAAGAATAAGGATGGATCGTTCTGAATGTGCATCGACTATCGCGAACTAAACAAGCTCACCATTAATAACCGATACCCACTACCAAGAATAGACGACTTGTTCGATCAACTCCAAGGAGCAAACTACTTTTCAAAGATGGACCTAAGATCCGGATACCACCAATTACGAGTCCAGGAAAGCGATGTTCCCAAAACAGCATTTCAAACTCGTTATGGTCACTACGAATTTGTAGTGATGCCCTTCAGACTAACCAATGCACCCGTAGTGTTCATGGACTTAATGAACAGAGTATGTCGTCCTTTCCTAGATAAATTCGTGATTTTATTCATAGATGATATACTCATCTACTCGCGAGGCAAGGAGGAGCATAGTCAACACCTTCGACAGGTCTTGGAAACATTGCGAGCGGAAAAGCATTACACGAAGTTCTCAAAATGCGAATTTTGGATCTGGAAAGTAGATTTCCTAGGTCACGTGGTCAGTGAAGAAAGAATACACGTGGACCCCTCCAAAATCAAAGCAATCAGGAATTGGTCAGCACCAAAAACGCCCACATAAATCCGTCAATTCTTGGGTCTTGTTGGCTATTACCGCAGATTTATACAGAACTTCTCAAGGATCGCTAAACCACTTACTACCCTGACTCAGAAGGGTGTAACCTTCAATTGGGAAGAGAAACAAGACATTGCATTCCAAACTCTGAAGCAAGCCCTGTGCAGCGCGCCTATTCTGTCTCTTCCAAAAGGGACAGAAGACTTTGTTGTATACTACGATGCATCCAATCAAGGACTGGGATGTTTACTTATGCAGCGAGGAAAAGTTATCGCCTATGCCTCACGACAACTAAAAACTCACGAGGTCAACTACACTACTCATGACCTTGAACTGGGAGTAGTAGTGTTTGCTCTAAAGATCTGGAGACACTACCTCTACGGCACTAAGTGCACCATCTTTACAGACCATAAAAGTCTTCAACACATATTCGATCAGAAGGAGCTGAATATGAGACAACGACGATGGGTAGAACTGCTCAATGATTACAAATGCGAAATTCGTTATCATCCCGGCAAAGCCAATCTAGTAGCAGATGCCCTCAGTCGTAAAGAGTACTCAGGTCACAGAGTAAAAGCACTAACCATGAATATCCATTCCCACTTATCAACACAAATCAAAGAATCTTAATTGGAGGCCCTGAAACCAGAGAACGTGACTGGTGAAGCCCTAAGGGGAATGGATAAAAACTTAGAAATCAAGGGTGACGGAGTTCGTTATCTCATGAATCGGATATGGACACCGAAGTTTGGTGGATTCAGAGAAGTTGTCATGAACGAAGCACACAAGACTCGATACTCTGTTCATACAGGTTCAGACAAGATGTATTTGGACCTTAAGAAATTGTATTGGTGGCCAAACATGAAAGCAGAAATTGCTACCTACGTGGGCAAGTGTTTGACTTGCGCCAAAGTCAAGGTAGAATACCAAAAGCCTTCATGTTTACTACAACAACCAAAAATACCTGAATGGAAGTAGGAGCGGATTACAATGGATTTCATAACCAAGTTACCCAAGACGACAGGTGGACTCGACACAATCTGGGTAATTGTCGACCGGTTAACCAAGTCTGCACACTTCCTACCAATCAAAGAAACTGACAAGATGGAAAAAAACTGACCAGAACATACATCAGGGAAATAGTACGATTACATGGAGTACCAATATCTATTATCTCTGACAGCGATAGTCGATTTACCTCTCGGTTCTGGCAGTCACTTCAAAAATCCTTAGGAACTAGGTTGGACATGAGTACAGCCTACCACCCACAAACAGACGGGCAAAGTGAGAGAATTATTCAAACACTAGAAGACATGTTGAGAGCTTGTGTGATAGACTTTGGTAAAGCTTAGGATGTCCATTTACCACTTGTAGAGTTTTCATATAACAACAGTTATCACACCAACATCAAGGTTGCTCCATTCGAAGCCCTCTATGGCCACAAGTGCAGATCACCTCTGTGCTGGGCGGAAGTGAGTGATATTCAGTTAGTTAAAGGACAAGTTCCTGACAGCACTCTCACTGGCCCGGAGGTCTTCAGGGAAACAATCGAAAAGATTGTTCAAATTCATGAACGACTGAAAGCCTCTCGAGATCGACAGAAGAGCTACGCAGACAAGAGACGAAAACCCTTGGAATTTCAGGTTGGTGATCGTGTTCTGTTAAATGTCTCACCCTGGAAGGGCATGATACGCTTCGGAAAGCATGGAAAACTAAATCCATGGTACATCGGACCATTTGAAATCCTCGCAAGGATTGGTCTTGTAGCTTATAATCTCCAACTACCTCAAGAACTTAGTAATATACACCCTACCTTCCACGTGTCCAATCTCAAGAAATTTTTGTCAGACGAAAATCTGATTATCCCACTCGATGAAATCGAGATAAACGATGATCCTAACTTTGTGGAAGAACCAATATAAATCATGGATAGGGAAGTCAAACGAACGAAACAAAGTCGCATACCAATAGTGAAGGTTCGCTGGAATGCCAAGCGGGGACCTGAATTCACTTGGGAGCGAGAAGACTAGATGCAACAAAAGTACCCACACCTTTTCCCCAGTCCATGAGTTCTCACTTTAGAATTAATTTCGGGACGAAATTCCCTTTAACGGGGGGGGGGGGGATAATGTAACAACCTGTAACAACCCGTTATTTTAAATTAATAAAAGTCTAGACTACAACTATGTACAAGTAAATTCACAACCTAACTTGTTGTTATAGGAACTTTAAATGCCAAGAGTGCATGATTATTTAAAGTTAAGCTAAATTAGGGTGTTATGAATAAACATAAGTTGAAAGACTAAGGGTTTAAAACATAAATAAACCTCATATATGTGTTTTCGCCCAAAGTAATTAAATGAATATAGGGTTTACGGTTTGGAAATGTTCCAAGTGGTGTTTTCGTTGACCAAATCTGAAAACACCCCATTCTTAAATGTCAAATCCGAAACCCCCCCCCCCCCTTCTAGAAGACCATGGCTGAAAACCCTTTTCACCTTAGCCTTAAAATCCGAAAACACCTTTCCCTTGGACATTAAGGGCGAAAACCCAATAAGGGGGGCCATTATGAAGCGTAAACCCCTTCCTTGTGGACCTTATGGGGCGAAAACTCATTCCTTAGGAGTTATTAGATTCGAAAACCCCCTTTAAAATATATGTTCATCCGTAAACACACCTAAATATCTAATATCTTATCCTAATTCAGCCTCCCTATATGATAATCACATTTACCAATGCAAACGTCAATTCAACCTCCTATCCCTTCCTTTATATATAAGTCACAACGTAGGTTCAATTCTCATTCTTACAATCTGTAAACAAAAACTCTCAATTCTCTCTCAAAGTATCAACACATTTCCTTTCATTTACAAGGTGTAAACTACTCCAGGAGACATTTTTCTTCTTCCTTACAAGTATAAATCTTGGTAAGCTTCCATTAGAATCCATGTATTTTTCATCACCTCTTACGATTTTTATCAAATATTCACACATTAAAATGTGTTTAAACATTAGGATACGACTATGGTTACATGTTCTAAATCGAAGTTTCCGTTTCAATCCCGTTAACAAAACCGTTATCACACTCAAGGTGAGTACATACCCCTACATTTTTATAACTTTTTCTATGTTTTAGAGGGAGAATACAAGTAAAACACAAGAAACTTGTGTTAATATACAAATTATTGTTTTATATTTTATTACGTTAAAGTATCTTTACGTAGAAATATCAAACATGCGGAAAAACGTTATTACCAAATTTACAAACGGTTACATGTAAAACACGTTCAAACAAAACAATTATTATTTTCAACGGAATAATATCTTTTAAACTATATTAGGTATAGTTTGAGAAACATTCACATCATTTTACCCTTTCGGGGCAAAGAAACGATTATATAAAAATACGATTATTTTTATATATTATAAACATAATGAAAGGAGTAACAATTTCATGTATGAATACTTTCATTAACAAAACACGTATCTCGTTGGAAATTTGTGAGTCATTCGTCTTCATCGTACCTACCAAAGGAATCCATTGAAGTCTTGTTTTATAACCAGAGTCTCCTCCCGGAGAGCGTGATACTTGTGTATAGATCTATACGAGACTGGTGATCCCGCACCCCGGTTGTTAGCTATAGCACGAACGGCAGGTTATGGGTGACAAACGTCATATCATTTTGATGCCTGAAGAACGTCGAGGCAGATAATTCATTAATAGCACGGTTATAAAAATTCACATGATAAACGGCAATACATTATTTTACGTGAAATTGATATTACGCTTATTTTATGCAAATACCCAGCTCTTGAAACAGTTTTATCAACAGATAAAACTACATGTTATTAAATTAAGTATGATATTTATACTTATACTTTCGGTCTTGGACAATATAAGACTACAAATCAGCTTTAAGGAAAAATATAGGATTTTCTGGATAGATACGATTCTTTACAAACAAACAATCTACAAACCAGCTTTACGGAAAATATAGGATTTTTCGCACTTTACAAACAAACAGTTTACAAATCAGCTTTATGGAAAATATAGGATTTTCCGGGATAAATACTTTCATTTTATAAACGAACGAATAACAATTCATTTTATAGAAAATATCGAATTTTCTAGAAACAAACGTGATTTCATCTCATTGAATGACATATATTTATTCATACAAATTTTTATGAACTCACCAACTTAAATGTTGACACTTTTTCTCAAATAACTTGTATTCTCAGGAAATCAGTAAAAACATGGTAGCAACAGCTTTTGAAGATTTAACGCTAAGACGTTAAACAAAACTTTGAACATCATACTATAATTAACTTTTGTAAACATGTAACGTTTACAATGATGTAATTTTTCAATTATGTATATGATGGTTGTGTTTGCTTTCTTTACTATTCAATTGTTATGATACTGCACATGACGTCCTCCACCCCACAAACGTTTCCGCCGTTCAGGTTTGGGGGTGTGACAAGTTAAGTCTCGTTTGTACTCTCACCAATGTTTGCAATCAGTTCAGTTTCAATTTAAATGTTGATGGGTCGAAATATAAACTATGGCGTCATATTTTTTCAAACATGTGTTGAGGTACATTGTCCTATGGTCATATTTCAGGGAAATCGGTTCCAATCGGAGATGATGAGGAATGGTATTCGGTTGATGCACGCATCAAGTCTTGGTTTTATGATACTTGTGATCCCAGGTTTCTTCAAATCATCTCGAGCGATGATTGCGCCGCCAAAGATCTTTGGGAAAACTGGATGAATTTTTTTAGAACAACAAAATGTCGCGAATGTTGCAATTACTGGATCAATTTCGCAATACAAAGAAGGGTTCAAGCTCCATTACCAAATTTTGTCACATTCTCAACAACCTTGTCGATGATCTCAAGGATGTTGATTCCACCATCATCGAAATTGAGCTAGTAATGCAAGTCTTGAGACAGTTACCACCTCCTACCACAATATTGTGGATGTCATCACCAACGTGAAGCCTTTTCCCTCTTTCCTTAAGGCCAAGAATATGCTTTTAATTCATCAGTCTCGAGAGTGTAACTCTCTTTTCGTCATCCAATAATTCAGGGAAATCCAAATACTAGTGGTCCAAAAATTGGAACAATTCCCGAAACAATTCAAAAAACAAAGCTCCTGGAAATCATTTTGATTCACAACCGTAATTTGTCAGAATTCTGGGAAATGCTCTGATGTGTCATCCTTTTGATGCCTCCGGTCACGTCGCTGCTATCCCAGCTGCTTCGCACCAACAGCTCCTACAACATTCGAGCATGCTTTCTCAACAGCCGAATCAGGTGCCTCCCGGTCACTTTTTGCAGCAGCTTTTGGGTCATTTTCAACAACAACAATTTTCTGGTGGGTCCGTTTTTGGTGGTCACGTTCAGACTACTGTTTAACAATTCACCGATATAGCCTCCGTCTTTCAAGCTATGTATGTTCAGCCGCCTCTCGACAACAACATTTAGATGGAATCCGGTGCTAGCTCTCACATGTCCTTCAACTCAGGTAATATTCTTTGCCTATCACCGTGTAATTTTCGATCTATAATAGTTGGTAATGGTGCATTGGTGCTATACTTCATATTAATCATACTGGTCAAAAAAATTTCCGCATTCTCGCAACCGTTTAGCTCTAAATAACGTACTTGTCTCAAATAAAATTGTTAAAAATCTCATTTATGTACATTAGTTCATTGTTGATAACTCTATCTCTGTAACTTTTGACCCTTTTGGTTTTACTGTGAAGGAGTTTAAAACATGTGTGTTTATTCAAAGATGCGATAGGGTCAGTGATCTTTGTCCCGTTCTCCCCTTGTCGACTACTTCTTTTTCTGATAGTAGCTGTGTTGTTGTTTCTCTCCCAACTTGGCATATGTGTCTTGGTTACCTTGGCTCATCTGTTTTTAATTTTTTTCTTTCTTTCAAGTTTATTTCTAGTGCTTATACTAAACTTCCCATCTACCATGCTTATCATCTTGGGAAGCATTGTCGTTTACCCTTCTCTTCGTCTATAACTAAAACTACTAGTATGTTTGAATTGGCGCATTCAGATTTATGGACATCTCATATTGCTAGTCTAAGTTGTTTTAAATACTATATTTTTTGGATGATTTTAGTCATTTCTTATGGGTTTTCCATCTTCGTGCAAAATGTCATGTTTTTGATGTTTTCTCTAACTTCCATGCATATGTCCAAACTCAATTTAAATCTAAAATGAAAATTTTTTAATGTGATAATGGTCGTGAATTCAATAACAAATCTCTTCTCACTTTCTTTGCCCATAAGGGAATCAAAATTCGTTTCTCATGTCCATATATGTCCCAACATAACGACAAGGATGAAAGAGCCATACGAACCATTAATTACATCCTTCGAACCTACCTATTTCAAGCCTCCCTGCCTCTAACATTTTGGGTTGAAGCTCTCCTCACTACCGTTCATAACCTTAATCTCCTTCCCACATCCACTCTTGTGTCTCGAATACCCTTTGAGTTTCTCTTTGGCATTTTTTCCTCCTATGATCACCTTCGAGTATTTGGGTGCCTTTGCTACCTAAAAC
The DNA here is from genome assembly GCF_052849685.1 of Lactuca virosa. Taxonomy (NCBI): domain Eukaryota; kingdom Viridiplantae; phylum Streptophyta; class Magnoliopsida; order Asterales; family Asteraceae; genus Lactuca; species Lactuca virosa. The sequence goes on from NC_136429.1 coordinate 54,577,727, forward strand.
TCTCATCCACAACTCCCCATAAGTTCTCTCCTAGGTCTTCTGCATGTGTAGACCTCGACCCATACTCTAATCATTGTGGCTTCTATTGCCTTGATCTCATATCCCAATAAGTAATTATCAATCGTCATGTCATCTTTGATGAAGATCACTTCCCCTTCTCTGAAATTTATGATAAAACCTCAACCAATGTCTATGATCCTTTCCTTTCCGAGGATATATCTCCCCTCCTTACATTTTGTACTACTCCTCCCATCACTGAGCTTTCTCTCAGTGAATCTTCTCCCACTCCTTCTGATAGCAGTTCGCCTCAACCCACTTCCTCCTCCTCCTCTCCTAATACTACTCCTACCTCCTCCTCATTCTCTTACCTATCCCATGGTCACTTGCTCTCACACTAGCTTTCTCAGGCCTAAGTAGATTTTTAATCTACCGACCACTAATGGCGTCGCTCCTATCCCTCGCTCTATAGCTAAAGCTCTATGTGATCCTAATTGGAAGTCTTCCATGGACTCTGAAATGCAGGCTCTTCACTCCAATCACACCTGGGAACTTGTTCCCCTCCCCCATGCTAAAATTGTTGGTTTTCGATGGCTTTATCATCACAAGTTTGACAGCAAAGGCAACCTTGATCACTATAAAGGCCACCTTGTTACCCAAGGATTCTCTCAGCTTCATGGTCTTGACTTTGATGATACCTTCAGTTCTGTTGTCAAACCTGCTACCATTTGTACTGTTCTAAGTATTATGATATCCAAGCATTGGCCAATTCATCAGTTGGATATCAAAAATGCTTTCCTACATGGTGACCTATTTGAGGAAGTTTACATGAAACAACCTCGTGGGTATGTCCATCCCTCCCTTCCTAATCATGTATGTCGGCTTCGCAAAGCTCTTTATGGTCTCAAACAGACTCCCGAGCCTGGTACCAGTGCTTTGTTGTTTTCATCACCTCTCTCGATTTTACTAAAAGTCGGTCTGACTGTTCCTTATTTACTTATCACTCTAGTTTCGACCATATCTTCCTTCATTTATATGTTGATGATATCATCCTCACCTCCTCCTCCTCCACTCTCATCACTCACATTATCTCTCGTCTCTCGTTTGAGTTTCCCATGTCTGACTTGGGTCCTATTTCCTTCTTACTTGGCATCGCTGCTTCTCGATCCGAGGAGGGTCTATTTTTATCTCAAGCTTCCTTTGGTAAGGACATCTTAGCTCGTGTTGAAATGTATTCTTGCAATCCGTGCAGTACCCCATCTGACACTAAATCTAAACATTCTCCTCATGGCTCTCATGTCTCTGATCCCACTCTCTACAGAAGTCTTGTTAGTGACTTACAATATCTTACTTTAACTTGTCCTGACATTGCATATGTTGTGTAGCAAATCTATCTCTTCATGCATGATCTGTGTGAACCTCATCTTCTTGCTCTTAAACGTATCCTTCGCTATCTTAAGGATGCTCTTTCTCATGGTCTGTTTATTCGACCTTCCTCCATTCATCACTTGGTCTCCTATTCTGATGCAGACTAGGCCGAGTGTCCTCACACTCGTCGGTCTACTTCTGGGTTTTGTGTTTATCTTGGCAATAATCTTGTCTCTTGGTCCTCCAAACGTCAACATGTTGTTTCTCGCTCCCCAGCTAAGCCTGAGTATTGTGGGATGGCTAATATGGTTGCTGAAGCTGCTTGGCTTTGTAATCTCCTTCTTGAGTTATCTTGTACGTTATCTAAAGCAACGATTGTGTTTTACGATAATGTGAGTGCCATGTATTTATCTTCTAACCCATTGAAACACCAACGTACTAAGCATGTAGAGATAGACTTACATTTTGTTAGGAAACGTGTTGCCGTTGGTTATGTGTGTATCTTGCTCGTGTCGTCGGCTCACTAGTTTGCAGATATATTTACAAAGGGTCTTCCTACTGAGTTATATTTATGTATTTTCGGGACAGTTTGAACATTTGTAAACCTCAAGTTCTAACTGAGATGGTGTGTTAGTTTATATCAGTTTTTACATATTTTGTATAGTGTAGGGACCCGATTGTAACTTTGTATTGTATAAATATAATACGCCTCGAATTGAATTGATGAGGCTTTTCCCAAATTTAACAAAAGGAAAACTAAATTAAGACCAAATTGCCCAAAATTAAACCATATATTATACTAAATTAATTCACAACAGTTCGACATCAATCAAATATTATCTCGCCCTCGAATTCACAAAACTCACTTTCCGGGTACAAAGTTTGTAGCATATGACCATGCATTGTTTGCAACAGGGTCAGCAAGATGGTCAGCAAGGTTCTCCAATGGTCCCTTTCCGGTAACAATGGCTTGAACAAAGAACCCAAACATAGAGAACATGGCTAGTCTACCATTCTTGAGCTCCTTCACTTTCAGCTCAGCAAATGCCTCTGGGTCATCAGCCAGACCCAATGGGTCGAAGCTACCACCAGGGTAAAGTGGGTCAACTACCTCACCAAGAGGTCCACCAGCAATTCTGTAACCTTCAACCGCACCCATCAAGATCACCTGGGTAGCCCAGATGGCTAAAATGCTTTGTGCATGGATCAAACTAGGGTTCCCCAAGTAGTCGAGACCACCCTCACTAAAGATCTGGGATCCAGCCTTGAACCATACAGCCTCACCAAACTTGACCCCATTACGCGCCAAGAGTTCGGGGAAGACGCACCCAAGAGCTCCGAGCATGGCCCATCTGCTGTGGATGACTTCAAGCTCACGGTTCTTGGCGAATGTTTCAGGATCAGCAGAGAGCCCAGCAGTGTCCCAACCGTAGTCACCGGGGAACTCACCGGTCAGGTAAGATGGGGCTTCACCGGAGAATGGGCCAAGGTACTTAACACGGTCGGGGCCGTACCATGGGCTTCCTGATGGTGCGACCTTCTTGACTGCTGTCTTCCTCATGAAAACCCTTCCATTTCCGGTGACTTCAGAACCAGATGGTGCTACTTTCACTGCCTGTCCAACGAAAGAAGAGGATAGAGCCATGGTGGAAGCTGCCATTTTTGTGAGATTTGTTTTGAAGATGTTTTGATGATAGGATAGTATTATGAGTGATGAAGATGTGTGGATCTGGAACGTAGATTTATAGGGTGGTTTTTGTCCAAGGTAGTTGATAAATGTTTATCTTGATGTAATTTTTAACTTCATTTTGATTGGCTACCAAGATTTTAGTTCTATCAGTGGGTCTATAATCTGTGTGGTTCGAGGTCTCTGGTCCACAGGAGATATTTGAAGGGGCAGCGATATTCATGGCTCTGGCTTATTGAGCGAATATAATGGCTCGCGTTCTCAGCCACTAGCTAGTCGTGGTGGGCTGTTAGCCAGTCTTTGTGGGGGTTTTCATGTTTAACAATAATAAGACACCATTTATATCGACCAAGTTTACCCAACAATGCATCGAAATTCATTAGATTTGTCTTATCATTTTACTTTTTATACAAGTTTACCATTTTCTATAATATATTAAGACTATGGAAATTCAAAAGACTTAGAGAGTCCATAAGTTCCTTAGATTAAGACACTTATTATAAGGTCCCTGATCCTTTTTTCATCATGATGGAAAAACGTCATGTTGTGATTCAAGAAACGATTTTCCATAATGCCTTAAGCTAAAGTACGTAATGAAGGCTTGGTCCTATCTCATTTTTTTATATTGTTGCTGCATTATTTCTTAGTGATTAGTCACAAATTAAGGAACATTAGAAATATTGTGAGAATCCTAGATGCTTTTATCTCACTTTCAAACTTAAACTTAAATTGGAAAAAGTAATTTAATTGGCATTGGAGTCCCGTTTAATTGGTTGCGCTCTAACTAGATTACCCATTGTGTAGCTTGGATTGACTATGGGTACAAACATGTCTCAATTTGAAGGATGCATGGAAATGGTTATTAAAAAAATTACAAATAAACTTTCCAGCTAGATAGTTAAGACTATATCAATAGGTGCTAGAATTAACCTTTTAAAATTAGTTAGGGGAAGTCTTGGGGTTTACTATTTAGAGCTCCTAAAGTGATAATTAATAATTTGGAGTCTTTAAGAAATCGGTTTTGTTGTGGTAGAGTTGAGAGAAAATGCTGTCTTGGGTGAGTTGGAAAAAAGGTATGGAGAGTATGGATGAAGGGTCCTTAGAACTAGAAGCTAGTATGTGTTCAAAATTGGGCTTGCTTTTATTTTAAACTAGGTTAAAACCAATGTATTATACGGGTGAACAATTTAAAATATCAAAAATAAAATAAATAATACATAGTTAGTGAATTGTTATAATTGATATTAAAATGCTATGAATGATATTAAAATAAAAGTAAAATGATATAATTCATATTTGTCACACCTCCAAACCGGAACGGCGGAAACGTTCGGGGGCGGAGGACGTCATATGTAGTATCACAACACATGCATCATAGTAATCAAAGTAACAAACAACCATTGCATTAATATTAAAGTGTTTACAATGTATTAGATTCACAAAAGATTGACTCCAAAGTAAATAACAAAACAAGACACGAAGCTACTATGCTCCACCTTCTGAATCCCTGAGCGCGTACCTGTCTATTAATTTCCTGAGAATACAAGTTATTTTGAAAGAGTAGATCAGCATTTAAGCTGGTGAGTTCATAAGTATTTTAGTTATGAAAAGTATACTATAAGTTCTTTTAGAAAAGTTCGACTGTTCCTCCAGAAAATCCTATATTTTCTTATGTGATGAATGATAAATAAAAATGACTCTACAATTCCTTCTATGAGTACTAAATGGATACAAGTTATATACAATCCAGGGTAAACAGACAATCGATTGTATGAATCTGCCCTAAGCCCACAACCAAACAAAGAACAGGAGATGAGGCGGAAGTCACACATCCCATTGTTTGTTAGATCTTCATTGTATATAACCCTGGCGTATTCATTTGGTACTTACAGAGTTAACTGTAATAGTTCCTTTATTTTTGAAGAAAACATTCCTTAATAAAATAATATATTTTCTTTAGTAAAATGGTAACCACGATAGTTCCTTCTATAATCACCTAGTTTATACTATCTATATATAATCTAATATCGAACGGACAGTTAAATGTATGAATCTGCCCGAACTCCACAACCAAACAAGGAACAGGAAATGAGGCGGAAAACACACATCCTACTGCCTGTCGGATCCGATTAATATATATCCCTAATGTATCCACCAAGGAATCATAAAGTTATCATTATAAGCCCCCTTCTAACTGAATGTTCATGATACTAGGAAGTAATTTGCATTACTTGATGTGAGAATCTCACTATATGAATGTAATGGAAAAATGAAGATATACAGTAGTGTTGTATAAAATAACTACTGAAGTACTAACTGCCTTAAAACCATTTAGTTAAATTAAGGTAAATTATGATGAGGTTATAACCATGCTTGATTGACTAGTATAAAAAATGACGATCTAAAGACGTCGAAAATGGTATGACATTTGTCACCCGTAGACCTGCAGGTCCCACTGTAGCTAGCAACAAGGTGTAGGATGGTCAATCCCGTATAGATCTATACACAATCTCACGCTCTCCCTCGAGGAGACTCTGGTTACAAAACGTGACACAACAAGTATATTGCTATGCCATGAAGTAGTGGCTTACATTATTGTTATCTTGTTCTTGTTATAGTATATATGTTCCTTCCTGTTCTAGTTATAGTATGAATGAACTGACTCATGTAAGAACTGACTCATGTAAGTTTCACTGATCTAGAAGTAGTAAGTAATAATCCTCTAAACTATACCTATTATAGTTTACTAGTATGTTTTTTTGGACTGTTTACTGGCCTGTAGAAAAGACTCAATTATCTACTGAGTTAAGCATGTACTTTAAAAACGGAGTTTTATAAACAACAATCTAACATCTTTTAAAAGAGTTTTTGGATTGATTTGATCACTTACAAAAGCATAAGAAATCCTTTAATGTGATGGTTATCACAGGTAAATATTAACACAATTTAATTGTGTTCAACTTGTCTCACCCCCCCCCCCCCACCCTTAAAAGCATTTAAAAACATTTAAAATATAGATTATAGGGGTATGAACTCACCTTATGTGGGTGATTCAATTGAAGATTCAAATAAAGATGATAAGTTCCACGAATGAAGTCCCGAGGCACAAACGAGTCCTAAATGACATATAATGATACATATTGGCATGTAATTAGTGTTTATAACAACTAAAGTGTAATGGTAACAACCTTAGGATCTAGGAAACACTTCCAATGAAGTGTTAGTGTCACAAATGAATGGTTGAAAGGTGTTCACGGCCAAACAAGGGGTGTTCACAGCCTTTGGAGGGTTCACGGCCAAGAACAGTTGAAGTGTTCACGGCCCAAGATTAATCCTATGAAGGGTTTACGGCCAAAGATGGAGGGTTCACGGTCCTATCTTGCATCTATGAAGGGTTCACGACCCTACGAAGGGTTCACAGCCGTGAACTCTTGAAGATCTTACAAAGAAGTGTTGTATCAAGGGTGGACTCAAGTGTTTCAAAGGGACAACTAGAAGAGGGATGAGATACTTACGTTTTTGAGGCCTTTAGAAGTGATCACGGTTGAAGATAGTTGAGAGAGAAAGGAGGTGTTCACGGCTGGAAGGGAAGAAGTGAAGAGAAAAATGGCTAACACTTCAATATATAGGGGAAGAGTGGTTCACGGCCCAAGGATAGGTTCACAGGCGTAAACCTCTTTTGAAGATGTTTCCGGCTCGAATGAAATCCACTTATCTCTTGCTAACACTTCCTAACACACAATCCCTAAGTTTACAAGGCTTGGAACTCATAGAATGACCCTTAACAAGGCTAAAAGGTAACATAAACAAGTCTGACTTTTGATTGATTGAATTGACTTACAAGATAGAAATTTCGGGTTGCCACAATATTAAAGTAAGAAAATTTTATAATTGACACTAAAATGCTATAACTAAAAGTAAAATGTTAGAATGCATTAACATGAAAGTTTAATGCTATAAATAAAAAAAATGAAACGTTGTAATTGAAATTAAAATGAAAGTTAAATGGTATGAAATATGAATGACATTAACATGAAAGTAAAATGCTATAATTCACATTAAAGAAAGAAAATCTTATAATTGACATTAAAATACTATAATTTGTTGGGTGATAACAAAACTAGTTAAGCACTTCAGACAAATATCAAACAAACTTCGGTGAAACTTGTGGAAATAAAACTTCTGAAAAACATAAATAAAAAAAAACACAATATTTAACGTGGTTCGGTCAAGGTGACATACGTCCATGGGCGAACAAGAAAGAGAGAGAGAGAGAGAGAGAGAGAGAGAGAGAGAGAGAGAGAGATGATTTTATTAAACTTCCAAGAACAATTACAATCACACACGGAGGTTACACCTATCTAGAGCTCTCAAAACAAAATAATCTCTCCTGCTTACTAATTGCTCTAGAGGATGTGCTCTCAACCTAAGAATGATTGCTCTCTTGAAATTTTTGTGTATACACACAAGCACACACTCACGGGGAATAATGAATGGGGATATGAACCTATTTATCGGAAAGCATAAGAAACCCTAATTCTAATAGGCCAGGCCCACCCATACTTATCCCATGAAGGAGATGCCCTAATTTCCAACCAATTATGGGATGCCATGCAGACGCTTCTAGAACCTTCATCCTTCAGAGACATTGTATTGTCACCATCAATACACCACTAGCACATCAGGTGTCATTGATCAGCACCCCTTGTCACTTAGTGGCACCACCAGGCACTTGGTGGCACCTCCTGTTACTTAGTGGAATATCTTGTGTCACTTGGTAGCACATCTTGTCGCTTGATGGCACCTCCTGTCACTTGGTGGCACATCCTATGCATAGAACTTCATCGAGGTGCCATGATGGCACATCAAGGAATTTTGTGGCACATAAGGAACACATGTGGTACATCAAGGGATATTGTGGCACATCAGGAACACCTATGGCATACCAGGAAGATGTGTGGCGCATTAAGCCACCTAATGGCACATCATGATGCTCAAGTGGTGCATCGTGATCATTAGTGGCACATCCATACTTCAACAACACATCAGTAGAACATCGATACTCCGGAGTACACCATGACATACTAGAGTAGCACATGTTTCGCTATGTTGGTGCATCCTCCTTCAAGATTACACATCCTCTATCAAGATGACACATCTTGATTCGAAAGTGGCACAACTTGTTTATAGGTGGCATACCCACTTCCTAAATGGTTTATCCAACATTCTAAGATACTCCATTCCTTTCCCAGGTGCTCCATACCCCTTTTAAGATTATTTGTTCCTTTTTCACATGATATGTTCCTTTGTCACATGAACCATTTGATGGGTTTGAGCCATAAGAACATTCATATGTGCACATGCAAACCCTAATGCTTGGATCTAGGTTTCACTAATTGTACATGCAATTATCCAAGACTTATAAACCCTAGATCTAATGGTAATAATTCAAAATTACAAGAAACAAATCAGATCTAGAATATTACCTCTTGTTTGCTTGCTTGAATCTTCTTGTCTTTGATGCTTAGAGTCACAAGTGTCACTCCTCTAATGGCTTACAAACACCAAATAGCAAGAGGGTAGTATATGAGAGAGGGAGGAGGCACACAAAATCGGCTCTAGGGTTCTTAGAGAAGCAGTGGCCGATTTCTGTAGCCTAGGGGTTCTTTTTATACTGTGAGCAGCTAGGGTTTCAGTCAAAACCCTAATGGACAGCTTAAACCCTAAGCAGCCCATGGAACCTTCTGGAATCCAGGCCATAGACGAAAATATGATGGGCTCCCATCATAATTTCGTTCACCCCTTTAATCCATTAGGTTTCCCAACCCAAAATACAACTATCACACATTTGACAGTTTAAGTCCCCTTTATTCAATTAATCTCTTTTAGTTACCAAATTAATTCTTAATTAATTTATGACTAATATTAATTAAATAATATGATTATTCCTTTAATATATTATTCTCATAATATATTAATAAGCCATAATATCTTCTCTCTCCATAAATCACCCTGTCAAGTTGCTATGGTGAAGGCAACCCAAAAGGACCATGCACAACCGGGTCAAGTACTTACCAAATATAGTTACGGGTTTAGACACTAGTCTCCCACTTGGATAAGTCTAGTAACTACAAATGCAAGCACAATCCGATTAGCAATCGTAGCTCTCAAAGACGTTGTCGAACTCTGATCTTATCAGTAACCTGTCATTTAGATAAGGGATCGTATAATCCTCAGTTCTAGATATCGTGCGGACAATTACATGGAACATAGTCATACTTATTGTCCAGCAGTTAGTTTCTCAATCTCTGATTTATTTGACATAGAATTTAATTGAACACATCAATTCAGTCCTGACCGGGCCTGGCACATAAGTCAAATCAAATCATCGAGGGGCCCTGATATCACTTTTACCCTCTTAGGATAAAAGGAACAGATAAACTTCGACTTATATGCATTTGCTATCCACTAATCAAATCATACACAACAATGCGTTTTATAACATCAAGTTACTGATGCGTTTACGCATTAACAATGCACAACCAATTAGCAAACAATAAACCATATATCTAGGTTTTAAGACCATATGATATTATCGTCTTGCGATCACTCGTGATGGATTCCATGAAGTGATTCCAGCAAGCGTGGGTTTATTCCAATGCTCAAATCAAGTTCATAAGCACTCATGAACGTTGTAGCAAACTTTTGCTATGTCTAATACACTTTAGACAATCTACACACCAATTCATGACAGTCTTCATTCATACCTACTCCCAACATATGAACGACTGTGGACGGTTCGAATAATCTTGTTATTCAGGAAGTCAAAACATGCAAAATGAAAACAATTGGTAAATGATTAACATAAGACAGTAACATTACTAATAAATAATACTCTTTTATTTAATCATCTAATGTTAATTACAATTTATCTATTACACGTTTCTAAACTGTCTAATCTAAACTAATATCGTCCTTCAGCCCGATGCTCCTAGCGTGCTGCAAGTGCTTAACCCTGCTCAGTCCCTTCGTAAGCGGATCTGCTGGGTTATCCTCTGACGATACCCTCTTCACTACGAGGAGTCCTTCTTCCACTCGATGTCGAATAAAATGATATTTTCTGTCGATATGTCGAGATCTACCATGATCCCTCGGTTCCTTGGTTAAGGCAACCGCTCCTTCATTATCACAGAAAATTTCCATAGGCTCTTGTATGGCCGGCACAACTCCAAGGTCTCCGATGAAGTTCTTCAACCATATTGCCTCCTTTGACGCTTCGCTCGCCGCTATATACTCTGATTTGCACGTTGAATCATCTACGGTCTCCTGTTTGGAACTTTTCCAAGTCAATGCTCCTCCATTAAGGGTAAAGACCCAGCCCGACTGCGAACGGTAGTTGTCTCTGTCGGTCTGAAAACTGGCGTCACTGTACCCTCACACTCTTAAGTCATCACTCCCATCGAGGACCAGAAACCATTCCTTGGTTCTTCGAAGGTACTTAAGAATATTCTTGACTGCGATCCAATGTGCTTTGCCAGGATTCCCTTGATATCTGCTGACCATGCTCAAAGTGAAGGCCACATCAAGGCGAGTACAAGTCATAGCATACATGATCGAGCCAACTGAGGAAGCGTAAGGTACTCGGCTCATCTCTGCTATCTCGACTTCAGTACTCGGACTTCGAGTCTTACTCAACTTGGCATTACTTTGGATTGGTAACTCCCCTTTCTTTGAATTCTCCATACTAAAATGTTTTAGTACCTTGTCCAAGTAAGTATTCTGACTAAGTCCTATTAGTCTCTTACTTCTGTTTCTCACTATCCTTATTCCCAGAATATAGGCAGCCTCTCCGAGGTCCTTAATAGTGAAGCACTTCCCGATCCAGGACTTAACTTCCTGTAGTGTTGGGATGTCGTTTCCTATGAGTAGTATGTCGTCGACATACAAAACGAGGAAGCTTACTATACTCCCATTGGCTTTGACATATACACATGATTCATCCTCGCTTCGCAGAAAACCAAACTCTTTGACCTTCTCATCAAAACAAAGATTCCATCTGCGAGACGCTTGCTTAAGTCCATAAATGGACTTCTCAAGCTTACATACTCTATTGGGATGCTTCGCATTGACAAAACCCTCTGGCTGATCCATGTAAACATCCTCAGCCAACTTCCCATTAAGGAAAGCGATTTTGACATTCATTTGCCATATTTCATAGTCATGAAATGCAGCAATGGCCAGCATCACCCTGATAGACTTTATCTTCGCAACTGGTGAGAAGGTTTCATCGTAGTCAACTCCAGGAGTTTGAGTGAAACCCTTCGCAACCAATCGCGCCTTATAAGTGTGCACATTTCCATCCATGTCGGTCTTCTTCTTGAAGATCCACTTGCACCCGACCGTCTTACGACCTGGTACATTGTCAACCAAATTCCAAACTTGGTTGTCATACATGAACTGAATCTCGCTGCCATAGCCTCTTTCCATTTCGTAGACTTCGAGCCTGCCATGGCTTCCTTATAGCTGTTAGGTTCGTCCAGATTCACTAGTGTACTATCACTAATGAACGTATCCCCTTCTGTAGTAATATGAAAACCATAAAACTGCAGTGGAACATTAACCCTTTCGGAACGTCTAAGAGGTAAGGACTCGTCAATCGGTTCAACCGGAGTTTCCTCCTCAAGTTGAGCACCAGTGTTAGAAGTTCCTTCATCGGTCGACTCTTGAAGCTCTTCATGATCGATTTGCCTCCCACTGTCTCCTTGGCTTATGAGTTCTCACTCTCGGAAAACCCCTCTCCTCATAACGAAGACAACATTGTCACTCGGTCTGTAGAAGAGATATCCAAAGGATTTATGCGGGTAGCCGATGAAAATACATCGCTCACTACGAGGTTCGAGCTTGTCATGAGTCTCTCGTCTTACGAAAGCCTCGCAACCCCAAACCTTGACATGTGCCAACGAGGGAGCCTTCCATGTCCACATTTCGTGAGGTGTTTTGGCAACCTTCTTTGTAGGGACTAAGTTAAGGATATGGGCGGCAGTTTCTAAGGCATACCCCCAGAATGAGATAGGTAGTGAAGCATGACTCATCATGGAACGAACCATGTCTAGCAAGGTTCGATTACACCTCTCAGCTACACCATTCAATTGCGGTGTCCTAGGTGGTGTCAATTGCGAAACTATTCCGCATTCCTTGAGGTAGTCGTGAAATTCAAGACTTAGGTACTCTCCACCTCGATCAGATCGAAGCATCTTGATTTTCCTGCCCAACTGATTCTCCACTTCTTGTTTAAACTCTTTGAACTTTTCAAAGGTTTCTGACTTGTGCTTGATTAAGTAGATATACCCATATCTGCTATAATCGTTTGTGAAAGTCACATAGAAGCGGTTCGCACCCCTTGTGGTGGATCTAAAGAGTCCACATACATTTGTATGTATGAGATCCAATAAACCCTCACCCCTCGCACAAGTGCCAGTGAAGGGTGACTTGGTCATCTTTCCAAGTAAACAAGACTCGCACACGTCATCGTCCCTAAGGTCGAATGACTCCAACACTCCATCCTTTTGGAGTTGGGCTATGCGTTTCTTGTTGACATGTCCAAGACGACAATGCCACAAGCATGCTTTATCCATACTATTGGAAGAATTGGCACACAACACATCATTTCCTAAGTTATCTACAACCATCACAGTTTCATATATTCCATTACAAGGCAATGCTTCAAAATATAAAACATTATTAAGATAAGCATAAATAGAACCCTTTTCATTATCAAATGAATATCTAAAACCTTGTCTATATAAACCATGAAATGAAATGATGTTTCTTGCCATATCTGGTGAATAGCAACAATTGTTTAAATCTAAATCTAATCCATTACTAAGCACTAAGGAATAAACTCCAATCTTGGTGATAGGCGACGATCTTCTGTTTCCCATGATCAGATTCATCCTCCCATGCTCCACATCCTTATTTCTTCTTAGTCCCTGCAAATCAGAACATATGTGAAAACCACATCCTGTATCAAGAACCCAAGAAGTAGCATGTGATAAACCATTAGATTTAATTGTGTAAATACCTATGAAAGATGGCTTGATCTTCCCATCCTTGATGGCCTGCAGATATTCTGGGCAGCTTCTCTTCCAATGCCCTATCTTGTGGCAGTAGTGGCACTCTGCCTCCTTAGGATTAGAGTTGGGTTTAGTAGAACCAACTTTGGTTCCACTAGAAGAGGTACCATCTTGGGACTTTCCCTTGTGGTGGCTCTTAGAGGGAGCCTTCCTCTTCTTACCCTTCCCTTGTCCTATTGCCAAGACAGGAGCAGCAGCGGGAGTTGGAGTTGATGCAACAAATTTATCCTTGAGGTTGCTCTCAGCAGTCCTCAACAAGCCCTGAAGCTTTCTCAAGGAGATCTCCTCCTTATTCATGTGGTAGGTCATGCGGAACCGGATATAGCAGGGAGGCAAGGAGTGAAGGATAATATCAATTGCCAGCTCTTCATCAAAGTTCACATTCAACTTTAACAGGCGATCGACATATCTCTGCATCTTTTGCAGATGAGCGGTAAGGGACTCTCCATTACCCATTTTGGTAGTGATCATGGAGGTGATGCTCTCGTACCATTCTTGCCTAGCGCTCTGGTGGTACCGGTCCAGCAGATCTTGGTGCATCTCGTAGGGGTACATGTCCTCATAGGACTTCTGGAGTTCTGCAGTCATAGTCGCTAACATGATGCAATGGACTTTCGTGGCATCACGCTCGTGGGCCTCAAAGGCCGCGATCTCTTCAGCAGAGGTAGTGTTGATGTCAATCTCCTTCAGCTTCTCATTGAGGACATCCTCTTTGACCTCGTAGCGAGTGACCATGCGAATGTTGCGGATCCAATCATTGAAATTGGACCCATCAAAGATCACTCTCCCACACAAGTTCATGAGTGAGAATGAGCCAGAGGAGTTTGAACCAGAAGTGTTGTTGTTGACATTCGACATCTGAAAAGGAAAAAGAACAAAGTTTGATTAGAAATGAATTCCCCAATTAAACACCCAAATGAGAAATTAGGGCTACGAACCAACAACATTATTCACAAATTAGAAAATGGATGTCGTAATCTAACAAGCAAATAATTTGAAGGTAAGTGAATGTCGGTTCACTAATTCTCCACCATGAAAAACGAAAAAGAGATTAAGTTTTAAATGTATTGAAAAACTCCTAGATCCTTTGAGATTCATTGAACCTTTCAATGGCATGTTTAAATCTCGATATGCCCCTCTAGTTTGTGACTGGGATGCCGAGGATCACAAAGCGGGTGTGAATAACCATGCAAATATACATGGTGCCCTCATTGTTACAGTCACCTATTCGATGTGCCGGTTAACCACACACGCTCCATCGAACTATGACAAACAATGAGTCGCCCTTTGCCACCTTTGCTTAGAACCCAATTAATGTGCCGGTTAACCACACACGCTCCATTAACGTCTTAGCAAGGGTACAAAGTGTAATTTCATGGAATTGCATCAAATTCACTTTTGCCTAAAGTAACTAAGATTGGGAATTTTGTAAAAAACATTTAGTTACTTTTATAATTCATTATACTTATTAATGAGAAGGTGGTTGCCCTATCCTACCCGTTCGGCTAACGACCATCCACCAATCAAGGAAGCGGTGGGTGAGAGTGGACACCCATTAAACGGCCATTTTATAGGCCATAACCTTATACCCCCCTTATAGATCGACTTCGTGAATGAGACCTACTAGCGGTAAGACTAGCATTTTAAGTTATACATATATACATATTAATCTTATAATATTATAATGTATAAGGTTTAATTTTAAACTTGTAAAATTCTAGGGTTTGAAATTTAAATAGTTCAAATTAAACATTTTAATCACAAATTTAAATTTCAAAACTTGAGGACAAGTTTTGAACTTTTCAAAAACACAAAGGATCAGATAGCAAATAATTTTAAATTAAACAATTAATTTAATGATTATCTAAATTTGACCTAATTAAGATTATTTACATGATAATTTACCAAATCAAATTCAAATAATCAAATATTATCAAATAGGAAATTTATTATTCAAATGATTTGAAATTATATCTTGTTTTGTTAAGGATATTGTCAAAAAGGTAATAAAATTCGGATTTAATTTGTTTAAAACGATTTAGGTAATGATCCTTAACCAAAACAACAAATAATCCCGAAAATCCCTTTGACAGACGCTCCGACTCGCCGAGTCCCTTTATGGACTCGTCGAGTCCACAATGGGACTCGCCGAGTCAGACAAGCAGATTGCAAAAAATGAATTTTTCAAGCAAGAACAGATCATATAGCATCAAATACAATTAAAACCAGACTAAGCTCTGATACCACTGATGGGTTTGAGCCATAAGAACATTCGTATGTGCACATGCAAACCCTAATGCTTGGATCTAGGTTTCACTAATTGTACATGCAATCATCCAAGACTTATAAACCCTAGATCTAATGGTAATAATTCGAAATTACAAGAAACAAATCAGATCTAGAATATTACCTCTTGTTTGCTTGCTTGAATCTTCTTGTCTTTGATGCTTAGAGTCACAAGTGTCACTCCTCTAATGGCTTACAAACACCAACTAGCAAGAGGGTAGTATATGAGAGAGGGAGGAGGCACACAAAATCAGCTCTAGGGTTCTTAGAGAAGCAGTGGCCGATTTCTGTAGCCTAGGGGTTCTATTTATACTATGAGCAGCTAGGGTTTCAGTCAAAACCCTAATGGACAGCTTAAACCCTAAGCAGCCCATGGAACCTTCTGGAATCCAGGTCATGGAAGAAAATACGATGGGCTCCCATCATAATTTCGTTCACCCCTTTAATCCATTAGGTTTCCCAACCCAAAATACAACTATCATACAATTGACAGTTTAAGTCCCCTTTATTCAATTAATCTCTTTTAGTCACCAAATTAATTCTTAATTAATTTATGACTAATATTAATTAAATAATATGATTATTCCTTTAATATATTATTCTCATAATATATTAATAAGCCATAATATCTTCTATCTCTTCATAAATCACCCTGTCAAGTTGCTATGGTGAAGGCAACCCAAAAGGATCATGCACAACCGGGTCAAGTACTTATCAAATATAGTTACAGGCTTAGACACTAATCCAACACCATTCCCTTCTCAGATGGTCCGTTCATTTGTCACATGTTCCATTGAGCTCCAAGTGCTCAATTGAGTTCCAACTGCTCCAAATGATGGACAAGAGTTCATACCCGAACATAATTATCTAATATGAAAGTAAAATGCTATAATCAACATTAACATAAAATTGTAATGCTATAATTGGAAAAAAAAATGAAAGTAAAACGCTATAATCAACATTAAAATGAAAGTTGGATGATATGAATTTCATTAACATGAAAGTAAAATGCTATAAGTCACAATAAATAAAAATACTATAATTGACATACAAATGCTTTAATTATCATTAATATGAAAGTAAATGTTATAATCGACATTAACATGAAAGTTAAACGTTAGAATTAAAAAAAATGAAAGTTAAATGTTAAGTTAAATGTGATATTGAATAAAAAACGAAACTAAAATGATATAATCGACATTAAAATGAAAGTTGAATGCTATAATTAAAAAAATAAGAAAATAAAATGACATAATCGATAATAACATGAAATTTTATTGATATAACTGAGAAAAAAAAACTAAAAAACTATAATAACATTAAAATGAAAGTTTAACGTTATACTCAAATTAAATTTAAATCAATGTGAAATTTTAAAATTGAAATGAAAATTTTGTTTAATGTCATTAAAACGAGAAATTGGTCGATGATATTCAACGAGAAATTGGTCGATGATATTCAACATTCGTTGTTATCTTGTAGTGGTAAGCATATCAGCATATGATTCCGCAACTAAAACGGTTCTTAACAGGTAATTTTGAAATTATAACCAATAAGAGTGGTTTCGGTTCTAGGCCATAAATCTAATACACTTATTAACATATTATGAAATTATGTCTTTGAGTTATGATAATTTCCTCGTTTTACTATTTAATCTTTCCATAGTTTCTTTATTTTATTAATTAATGTTTTCGTAGTTTCAAAAAAGAAGTGAAATTTATATGTAAATGTCATTTAATTTAAATCTTGTCATAGTTTCTTTATTTTTATCACCTTTTAGGAAATCACTTGAATAAGTTTTGGTCATTTTTGAATTTACTAAATCTCTTTTACAAACAACAAAAAACAAGAAAAAAGATATAGGACGTGTTTGGCAAAAGTAGTTTTTAGCTGCAAGCGGGTAGCGGTTAGATGGTAGCGGGTAGCTGGTACCGGGAACTTGTAGCTTTTATTTGTATTATAATAGTTATACATATATAATAGTATAATGGTTGAATTTTAACTATTAGTATTATAATAGTTATATATATATATATATATATATATATATATATATATATATATATATATATATATATATAACTATTAACTATTACTATTATAATAGTATAAGGGTTGAATTTTAACTTTTAAAATTCTAAGGGTTTAACTTGGAATTAAAGTATTCATGAAGGGAAACTTTACAAATTCCAAAGCTTGAGGGCAAGTTTTGAACAATTCAAAAAAATTTTCAATTCCATAACTTATGAATTTAAAGTAGTTTTAATGAAAAACTCTTCAAGTTCCATAACTTGAGGACAAGTTATGGAAGACTTTAAAGCATTTAAAAATGAGACTCTTCATTTTTATAACTTATAGAAATCTTATGAGTTTTAAAAATCATAAATGTGACTTTTCATATAACTTGAGGACAAGTTACCAAAACACATATTATGAACAACATTTAGATCAATTTAGATCGAAAACAGATTATCACATAATTTTTCTATTAACCTAAACAACTCATAAGAACATGATAATTCAAATCAAACAATTTTCATTTAATTAGCCTAACCATTAAACTAATACAAAATAGGAATCTATTTACAATTATCTATTGAATTGGATTAGAATGAACATTACCACATCAAAAACAGGTTTATAGGTTCAAAAACAGCTTAGGGTAATGATTCTAGTCCAATTCCAGCCTTAAAACTCGAAGATATGCTGTCAGGGGCTCCAACTCGCCGAGTGCAAGAACAAACTCGACGAGTTGGATGAGTTTGTACATGGACTCGTCGAGTCCCCTGTCCAGACAGCAAAAAACTTTGATTTTCAGCCATTTCAGCAAGTATAACATGAAAACAAGCCTTGGCTCTAATACCACTGATGGGTTTTAGTATACTACAACATCCTATGGTGCACATACAACCCTAAATACATTGGATCTATGTTTTCACTAATTATACATGCAAATGGTTTCCAAGGCACTAACCTATAACTAGCATGCAATTATATATACCAAATAAGACACTAGTTAGAGTAACATACCTTTTGTGTTGTAGCTTGATTCCATGGAGCTTAAGAGCCTAGTGCCCCAAGTGTGACACCTCAAATGGTTCACACAACACCACCAACAACTTGGAATAACTTGAGAGAAAAGTCCTTTATGCTCAAAATCGGCTAGCCCTCTCATATGAATCCTTAGGCACAATTTTCTTGAGCTATGGGGTCTTTATATATTGTGGCTATCAGGGTTACACCATGTAACTCATGTCTTTTGATGAAACAATGAATCGAGTATGAAATGAATCAGAATTTAATGATCAAAGTAGGATTGCGATATTTGAACACCGATGTAAATATGATCTTGTTTCAGCTCTATTACGCTCTCAAGTTTTACAGAGTACAAATGTCAATTCTGTAAAGACTCATCTTTATGACTCTAGTAAACACTCCTATTTATAGGAGAGGAAAGCATACAAAAAATATACTAAGGACTATGCGTTAAGCTTCGAATACAATGCCCTAGTAAAATAGATTACATAAGATACGAAGACTCAGTACATTCGAAGACATGAAATCCTTCGACTAATTACAACTCTATTTACCTTTACAATCTCCCCCTTTGTAATCAAAGTCGAAGGCTTCAACTTGTAAGCAGTTGAATTGAATACATCATCACTCTTCGTATCTCTGTGTACCATGAAATGACCTTCTTAATCTCCTTCTTGTCTCCTTCATTATTCTTCCTGCATTGGTTCATACGAACAATTAAGTTCGTATACTGAGAAGTTGCATATCTCTCCACTTCGCACGTTTGGAACAAGAATCGCTTTGCTCTACCAGCTTTGTCTTTTCCTGCGAAGACAATCCCCAATGGTTTTAAGCAGATTTCACCATCTTCATATTTCTTCAGATTTGCTTGTTTCTTCGTAGGAGCCATTGGTGCAGTAATTTCAATACCTTTCGCAGTAGCCAATTCCACATCAGTTTGAGCAAGACACTCAAAATAATTTTCAATAAAGATCTTGATGTGTTTGACTCCAAATTGAAAAACATCTGGCTCTATTTCTTGTAGAAAGGAGAATGGCTTGTCTTTCAGGATTAATGCAACTTGTATAAGATCATACAAGTTCATTATCGGAAAATCAGCAATGGTAAACTCATAAACTTTTCCATTTGATCTGATCACTGTGTATTTGAGATTCTGAATAACATTTTCGAAAACCATGTCTCTTTTGATGCTTATAACTTTCTTGATTTTTAACAGTGACCAGACTTCTTCAGGTGCTTTCGCCAACACTGAATGAAAACGAATTTTTATATTCTTCCCTTCTTCTTTGTCTTTACATATAATTTCTGCTTTAAACTGAGGCATGATGAACATCATTTCATTTACAGGAAAGTCAAGCTGACTTGTATCAGTGTTTGTAACCACATAACTCTGTTTTGGCACCTTTTCGAATGAATACATATGATCAAACATGAATTTTGCCTCAATTGTTTCATAGTTGTATTGCTTCGAAGGATCTCCTTTTTCCATACCCACTGGGTCTTGTGCACGAAGAGCCATAACACTTTGAATACGCCTCATCTTTTCCAACTCCGCATCCACTTCAGCCTTCTTTTCTTCTTTAGTCTTTTCTATGATCTTGGCTTTACCTTTATCTTTAGACTCAGACTCTCCCACCACAATCTTTGGATTCGAAGCACTTCCAGCAGCTTCTCCAATCACAATACCTTTAATAACTGATCTGGTCATCAGAATCGTTGTGACCACAGTTGAAGTAACTGAACCAGCAGATACAATAACCGGCTTTGTAGTTGGGATCTTCGAATGAAACACTTTTCCCACCACCTTCGAATCTTCTTTACTCGCCTTTACTTCTTCACCAGTCTTCTTAGATTCATCTATCTTTTCTCCCCCTTGCACCCCTGTGAAAGCAGGTGGGGCATCCGATACTGTTGGAAGAAGACTTGAAATACGAGTAAGAGGAGATAATTGTTTGTGAAGAATAGCTTCGAACTGGATGAATTTTTGAGATAAAAATTATGGAGTGATAGCCGAAGTGAATACTGGTTTCACAGACAACTCCTTCAACTCTTTTAACAAAACAAGAAACTCACCAAAATTCTTGTTCTCCAATTCAGAAAGATGAGTAAGTTGAGGATTCATGCTTTCGTACATTTTGACATATTTGGTGACAGCGTCACAAATAGTGTCAACCTTCTGATGGATTGAATTATAACCTTGTTAAACACTTTGAACTTCTCTCTGCATGTCTTCACGAAGTTCACGAATTTGCATGTTGACATCTTCGCGTACCTTCTTAACTTCTTGAACAAAAAGAACATGCCGTTCTTTTGTTGTGCTTTTCAGATCCTTGACCTCACCCATAAAATCAGATCGTTGAGATTTAACACGAAGTTCGTTATTCTGATCAGTGTAGTCAACTTTCTCCAAAATAACAGACTCGGAATCTTTCACCATTCCAGAGACTTTGCTGATTATCCGTGATTCCATCATCTTTAACATAGTATCAACTTCCAGACTTGATACTGATGAACCCCCCCCCCCCAAATCAGCTTGAGATTGAATGATAGCATTCAACTTCGTATTCAAAATTTTGTACTGCTTCATTGTCATCAACATATGATCTGGAAAATTTTCTTCTTCTTCATTAAACTTTAGATCTTCAAAAGTTCCTCCAAAACCTTCATTATCTGTTTCATCCTCCAGCATCATTGTATCATCGACAGGTGAAGTAGGTTTTGGCGGATCAGTAGATTGTGAAGAAAAGATGGAAGTGAAAGGTTGATCAAGAATATGTTCGAATGTTGGGGAATGTGTGGTTGATGTGAGAGGAATAGTGGATAATGGTAACGAAACAATATGTTCAAAAGTAGAGGTAGTATGACCTGAAGCTGCATTTTTCGAACTGTCTTCACCCATATCAACATTTGCATCCGTATCAGGTACGTGTTCAGGGATGTCTGAAGTTCGAACCGCCTCAGAAACTGACTTGGTAATCAAATCTTCGGGTGGTACAATGTGTGTTTGCTCAGGAGTCGAAATCTGATCATGAATAGTTGGATCAGGAGTTTCAGAAATTTGTTCATTATCATCTTCAGTCGACTCAGTAGAAATCACCAGCTTTCGGGTCTTCTTCTTCCTTTTCTTTGACAACCTTTTGGCCATATCCTCAGCCATTCGTTTCTTGGACACTGGAGAAACCGGTGCTGTCACCTCTCTAATTAACACACCTTGATGTGTAATTTGGGGTTTTCGAATCATTTGTGGTGTAGGAGACTTGCGTTTATGGGTAGACTTCATTTTGATCCTTCGAAACATTCCAGTCTTCGAAGGAATATTGACATTCTCTTGAGTTTCTGCAATGATAGGCTCAATCACTTGGGTCTCAGCAACAGATACTTCAACAACCACAGGCTTCTTCTTCGGAGATTTCGAAGATTTTGATTCAGTTTCAGTATTCTTCGACTTCTTGGATTTTGTTTCATCGATATCCAGGAGTTTGCCAGTTTCAATTGTAGAATCGATGGTCTGCAAATATGCCACCAAGACAGAGTTCGAAGGATCAACTCTTTTAAGCATAGCATCTGGAATTCTAGCAACTGATGGAAAAATATCAGCATTATCGGTGACATCCTTCGGATAGTGGTATGGTTGGAAAACTGCTCTTTCTTCATCATTTGGCACCAAAATTCCTTCCTTATTGTAAAAATGTTGCAAAATCAGACTCCAGTATCTTGCACACGAAATACCGTGAGTGGCATTCGTGTGTTCTACTCCTTTTTGAAATTCCTTCCATAGTTGAGTAGAATAATCTACTTAAAGATCATAATATATACTAGCTACCATGGCATACACTTCCATCCTTCCTTTATCCAGACCAGCAGAACGCCCAGTTAAACACCTTAGAAAGATTCCAAACAAGAAATTCCAGAGTCGTGGAAGACCAGACTTTTTAAAATCACTTATCTTGGACAATGGTGGCTGATAACCCATCTCATTGAACATGTGAACAATTTGGGGAAAAGTAACAGCAACATATGGAGGCGTATTCAGGATATCAAGAATTTGACAGAAAATTTTCTTGTATAACCTGACCTTTTTTTCGTTCACAAGATGAAAAGTGATCGTATCAGAGGCTTTGTTGTAGGTTGCAGTTGATCCTGCTTGTGAAAGCCAAGATAATGGAACCGAGAAAGAATTAAACATCGCCTTTGACAGGACAGAATTCTTTAAAGCAATGATTAGCATCTTCAGTTCTTCCGGGTACTAAGAAACTTCACCCTCCAGATACTAGTTTGTTGCTTGAATCTTCATTAATGGTAATGAAGAGGCATCTTCAGTGGTATGAGAATCGACATGAGCAGAAGTCGCCATTGTTAGGGTTTGAGGATGATGATGAACAGAGAATTTAGAAAGTTGTTTGTTTTGATCGCGTAAATTGAAAAGTAACCCTTGAATCCCCTTTTATATGTAACCCTGATTTTTGAATTTGAAGTGGGATGCATTTAATGAGATCCGACATGGCACCTTGAAAATCGGACCATTACTGTGTAAAAGTAGCCATGCGTCAAAAAGGAACTGTCACATCTCCTAGAGAACCGGACAGAATACCATACGTCATATACAGACAGCCTGTATTGTTATCCCCAAGATGATTTGTAACAGTTATGACTCTTCGTATGGAAGCAAGGCTCTTTCACTTTTGGGTTGAAAAGCGAAGTCATACGCCAGAAGTTCAAAATCATCAGTCTGAGTTGGTATTACTCAGAACCTCAAGGATTTCGTGAGTGCAGTGTTCCAAAGAAAGTTAGACAAGAAACAATGAAATAAAAATTTTGGGATTTTGTGATGTCAAAAATTTAATTTGACACGAATGCAGTTAAACTCCGGGCAAAGGTTGCTTCGTTAATCATCAAGAGAAATGATCAACAGCTTGTGTATGTTCCCGTGAATTACAATCGAAAACTTGTAGAGAAGTTTCGAAGGGCATCTTTTGTAAGGCTACATAGGTGGCTTAATAAATTTCGTTACATATCAGCCTTAACATAAGGTGAGTAATTGTAACAGAAATTACTTGTTTGACCAGTGTAGTCAGTGACAAGTGTGTTTTGAAAAATGTTTAAAGTAACTTTGGAATTCGAAGTAAACTCACACGGAAATCATATTCATGAAAAAAAAATTGTGTTGGATCTTGTTGGGTAACAAACATCGTGGGTTTCGAATGTTTGATCAAGATCACTCATATGAAATAAATATGATTTGGAGTTTTGAAACTAGGTACTGAAACAAATGTTTCGTAAAATCTGGAACATAGTTCCCCGTCAATTCCTTATTTTGCAAGAAATTTGGGTTTCACTTTCATTACGGTCTCATGATGTAAGATCATTAACACAGATTGTTGATATGTCTAAGTCTCGATTGGTTTGATCAGAGACCTCTCGGACATATGTCTTTGTGTGTGATTGTGAAAGAAATTTTAGATGAAAAAGATTGGTGAAGACACGAAGTGTACCTCTGTTATATTTGGACAAAACAATAAACTCTTTACTCATATGAGAAGAGTCAGGTAGCTCAGGAGACTAATGTGAATACAAGCCTGATTGGGAAGAAATTTTCGTATGAAGAATTTCATTAAGGCTTTCGTACACACACATTGAGTCATTTGAGGCTTTTGGACAACATGCAACAGCATGCTTCTAGGGACAACTTAACTAGTTCAAAATGCGAAAAATATTGATCAATTCATACGAAAAAATTTACCTGACCCTAATACTGCATGCAAAGTCCCCTCTGTATCGTCATGATAATCTGCAACAAAATACTAAAAAGAAGTAAGAATCAAAATATTTTTGTTGTTTTGATTTTTCGAAAATAAAGACAGAACAAGCTAAAATCTTTTTGGATTTTTGAATTTTCGAGAATGAAATGACAGAACAAAAACAAATGAAAATCTTTTTCGATTTTTGAATTTTCGAAAATTTAAATGACAAAACAAAATAAAATCTTTTTGGATTTTTGAAGTTTCGAAAATTTAAATGACAAAACAAAAGAAAATCTTTTTGGAGTGTTGATTTTTCAAAAATAAGAAAATACTGTACTTGTTGCAAAAACACGAAATTTTATCATCCCCTGAAAAGTGATTAATATACGAATTCGAAGAGGTCGAAGCGTTGACTATGAACAGTAACCACTGAATCAACCCTTAAAATAAGTGACAAACATGCGAATTCGAAGAGGTCGAAGCGTTGACTATGAACAGTAACCGCTGAATGCTGAATGACTTTGCGTTATCTTTTATTCAGCGCCTCTGATTCATGCTTTGTCACCCATCATTCTTCTTTTTCGCATGGAACTGAATTTCCATCGATCATTCCAAGTCCTTCTATAATTCGCACAAGAGATTTTTCATCTAATGCCTTCGTGAAAATATCAGCTAACTGATCAGTTGTTTTCACAAAATGTACTTCAATATTTCCATCCTCCACGTGATCCTTGATGAAGTGGTAACGAAGAGCTATATGTTTAGTCTTCGAATGCTGCACATGATTATGACAAATTCTTATTGCACTTTGACAATCACAATATAATGGAATCTTTTTCATATTAATTGCATAATCACGTAATTGACTTTGAATCCATATTATTTGTGAAGTGCAAGCAGCAGCAGCCACATATTCTGCTTCAGCTGTTGAGATTGATACACATGTTTGCTTTTTCGATTGCCAGCTCACTAATTTGCCATCAAGTAATTGACATCCACCACTTGTACTTTTTCGATCAAGATTACAACCACCCAAGTCTGCATCCGAATATGCTTGTACAAAGAACCCAGTTTTCGAAGGATACCATAATCCTAACGCAATTGTTCCTTTAAGATAACGAAAGATATTTTTCACAGCAATGAGATGTGGTTCTCGTGGATTAGACTGATACCTAGCACAATTACACACAGAAAACATGATGTCAGGTCTACTTGCTGTAAGATAAAGTAATGAACCAATCATGCTCCTATATAAAGTTATGTCAACTGCAGGTTTATCTAATGATGATGTTAACTTTATGCCCGTTGCCATTGGAACTCGTAACTTTGTGCTATTCGTCAATCCAAATTTTTCGAGCAGATTCTTCGTATATTTTTCTTGATTGATGAAAATCCCTTTTCTGTTTTGACGAATATTCAATCCAAGAAAATTATTGATTTTGCCCATCATGCTCATTTCGAACTTACTTTTCATCAAATCTTCGAATTCTTTAGACAAAGCAGGGTCAGTTGATCCAAAAATAATATCATCAACATAAATTTGAATAAGCATTAGATGATTCCCAACTTTCTTTTGAAATAATGTGGGGTCAACAGATCCTAGTTTAAATTTAGATTGTTTCAAAAACGAAGTAAGAGTGGCATACCATGCTCTTGGTGCTTGTTTTAAACCATAAACTGCCTTATCTAAAATATAAACATGATGTGGATATTCTTCGTTAATAAAACCTGGGGGTTGTTCCACATAAACAGTCTCTTCAAGCTCTCCATTTAAAAATGCACACTTCACATCCATTTGATAAACATCAAAATCTTTATGAGCTGCATAAGCCAGAAATATTCGAACAGCCTCGAGTCTTGCGACAGGGGCAAAAGTTTCTTCATAGTCGATTCCTTCTTGTTGTGAATATCCTTTAACAACAAGTCTGGATTTGTTTCGAACAATGTTTCCATCTTTGTCAGTTTTATTTTTGAAAATCCATTTTAACCCGACAATCGAAACATTTTCAGGTTTAGGAATTAATCTCCAAACCTTGTTTCGTTCGAATTCAGACAATTCGGATTGCATTGCAACAACCCAATCTGAGTGTTCCATTGCAACCTTAATTGTTTTTGGTTCAATTTTAGATATGAAAACATTGAACATGCAAAATTCTTGATGAGTATTCAATACCTCATTCTTTGCACGTATTTGAGCTCTTGTTAAAACTCCCTCTTGTGGATTCCCAATTACTTGATCCTTCGGATGATCTCTTGTCCATTTTTCCATTGGTGGATATGTTGGATCAAATTCCAAAGGTGCATCTTCGTATATATCCTCATTCTCAGAACCTGCAATCGAACAAACATCATCAAAATCATTATTATTTTCAATATTTTCTATATGCTCCCCCTCAACATTAATGTCCCCCTCAACATCAGCATTCAATTTTTCTTTCTCCCCCTCGAAAGAATGCACTTCTTCATTTAAAGTATTCGAATCCAAGTGCTCCCCCTCCACTGGATTATTTTGCATACTTTCGCCTTCTTGAGGAATTGATGTTGAGTCATCAGTAAACTTCGCAAATTCTGGTATGTGATTATCAGGAGCATGAATTTCAGCATCGACTGCATGATCTGAAATTCCAAAAATCAAATCATAATCAATATCATCCATTTGTAAAGATTCAATTTCAACTTGCGTTTCTTGTAAAATTGGATGAATTGTAAATTTATGCTTATTTTGTTTAACATAGTAATCATCGAATGTGAGATTGAAAGTTTCTTCCACTTTTCGTGTTCGCTTATTTAACACACGATATGCGACAGAATTGTACGAATATCCAAGAAAAATCCCTTCATCAGCTTTTGCTTGAAATTTCGAAAGATGATCCTTGAGATTCATAATAAAGCACCTACATCCGAAAACATGAAAGAATTTCACATTAGGTTTACGATTATTCAGAATTTCGTATGGTGTAATATTAAAACGCCTGTGTATGAAAGATTTGTTCTGAGTAAAACATGCAGTGGATATTGCCTCAGCCCAAAGATATTGAGGTAAATTCGCATATGCCAACATGGTTCTTGCTGCTTCGCACAGTGAGCGATTCCTTTGTTCTACAACACCATTTTGTTGTGGTGTGTATGGAGATGAAAAATTATGCGAAATCCCTTTGTCCACCAAAAATAAATCAAGAATATTGTTCTTAAATTAAGTTCCATGATCACTCTTGATTTTTCGTACAATCTTCTTTAATGTTGTTTCCATCTTTTTGATAAAATCAATCATGATTTGTGCAACTTCGGATTTAAGCCTGAGAAAATAAACCCACGTAAATCTGGAAAAATCATCAACAATAACTAAAATGTACCGTTTCTTGTTGAGAGTTGAAACAGTCGAAGGACCACACAAATCAATATGTAAAAGCTCCAGAGGTGCAACAATTTTCGAATCTATTGTAATTGGATGACCTTGTTTATGTTGCTTGCCAACTTCACAAGCTGCACATAAAGAATCATTATCAAATTTAAGTACAGGTAAACCTCTTACCAGATCTTGTACGACCAGTTTGTTGATGTTTCGAAAGTTGAGATGTGAAAGTCTTCGATGCCATAGCCAGCTTAGATCAGATGTGGCTTTCGAAAGAAGGCATACTGCAGGTTTGCCTACAATAGGATTGATCTCCAGAGTGAACATGTCACCTTTCCTTTTGGATTTCAGTAACACTTCGTTTGTGTTGACATTCGAAATAATACTTCCTTCTTCGTTAAAGAGAACTTGATTGCCAGTGCCCACAACAAGTTGAGAAACACTTATCAAGTTATGTTGGAGACCTTTAACATATGCAACACGATTCACTGTGAATTGTCCATTTGTGATCTTTCCATATCCTTTGACTTGACATTTTTGATTGTTCCCAAATTTTACTACTCCAGCATTTTTGAGACTTCGAAAATCTCGTAAATTTTCTTTCTTCCCAGTCATGTGACGAGAGCAACCACTATCAATGTACCACTTATTATCATATTACTCGTCACATAGTACCTACAATCAGTGGAAAAATTTAGGTACCCAAGACTTTTTGGGTCCTTGGAAATTAGATTGCAACATGGAATTAAATGAAGAATTTTTGACCCAGTCACAAACTTTAGTTTTGAGACTATCAATAATGTTCACATCATTATTTGTAGGAACCGAAACATAAGATTCTGTTGGTTTCAGATGTACACTGACTTTACCCTTCGCATTTTGAGTTTGAGACGGAACTGTCTTCGCTTTTGTGACTGGTCTCCAAGCTTTGATGGAGATGTTCGAATCTTTTGAGGATGAACTTCCATTTGAAGAAGTATTGACATACTTTTCATAAGCTTCGTTGATTTGTTTTTCTGAGTATTTGTTGGATTGATAAACTTTTCCTCGTCCTTCGAGCCAGTGATCTATATTTTTCCTTGAAGTTATGCCTTTTTCATGCGAAGCCTTTAGTGTTTGTTTCTTCGTATGATTAGGAAAATTTGGTTTTTGAGGAACAAAATTAACTTTGGGATTTGTTAGAGAAGAATGATCATATGATGTATCAACAGTTGATTTAAAATGTTGATGTTGAAAGACTTGTTGATTTGAATTAAATTTATTTGAAAATGCTCTTGATTTGTTAGTGTCAAAAACTTTCGAAAACTTTGGTTGCTTATTCACTTCAGACCTTGTATGAGTTGATTGAGATGAATGTTGGGTTTTTGTTGAAGAAGAGGAATTTTTAGCTTTGAAAACATTTTTGGTTGATTGTGATTCAGACATCTTTTGAGACTCAACATTTTGCCAAAAAATTTTCTTTCTTGCTTGTCGTTTTGAAATGTTGTTTTCCTTTGAAAATTTGTCAATTTGATCTTTAAATTCCTTAGAGTTTAGTTTGACAACTTTTTCATTTTCCTTTTCAACATGTTTTGTATTCTCTTTTTCAATTTTTGATTTTTCAACCCATTGGCTTTGTGGTTTTTGCCGTTGAAACACATACGAATTCTTTGTTAAGTTGTTTTCAATTGTGTTTTGATTTGCGAAAAAGCCTTCATCAGTTGTTTTTGAATTATCCTCCTCAACTAACTTCTTTAATTCGGGTTTGATATTTTCAACATTTCCAGTAGTTGCGAAGACTTGGTTTGGAAAAACAACATCATCAGTACACTTGAAGATCGGGTAAACCACTGTATTCGCTTCTAGGTAATGAGCACCTTGTTCAGTCAGCACTTTTTCGAACTTTTGTGTATCTCCATACACTTGTTCAACAACTATACGAGGAATTTCTTTTTCCTTTGTAACTACCTTTTTCTTCGTTTGTTTCTCTTCTTTCTCATCATCACTATCATCTGTTTGGCTGTCTCTGACTTCCACAAAGTCTTCATCACAAACTTTCGAAGTTGAGGGTTGATCAGTGTCAATCTCAACCAACAAATCCTTACCTTTTTCTTTTCCTTTAAATGATGATGCAACATTTATAATAGGCAACTGAGAACAATCAACATCCTCAATATCACTGATTTCACTAATATTGTCAGAATTATCCTCAATATCAGCAAAATTAGATTGAGAATCAGATGTTGAATTCTCAGTCTTTTTCAAGATGTAAATTTGTTCAGACTTAGTCAAAGTATCATTTACAATTTTAACCAATTCAATTGAATCAAGACATTCATCTACTTTGACTATTCCATATCTATACTTATCATTCGGAACTTTGTTAAAATCAGCTATTTCTTTTTCACAATCATACGAAATGTTATCTACCGTAGCTCTTTCATAAGCTAAAAATGGCAGCAATTTTCTATGTTGTTCTTTACTGATTTCGCACGAATGATGTAGTTCAGTTAATTTCCCATAAAATCTTTTAGCCGAATTACAGTAAATGTTCCTCTGAGCTAACAACAGTTTAGATTCACTAGACAAGTTATCCCTATCAAGCATGATATTAGTTATTTGAAGTTCTAAACAATCTATCTTAGTAATTTTCGAATCTAGTTTCTTCTGTGTCTCTAGCAACTGCATAGACAACTTCTTAGCCTCGTTGCTAGCAGATACCACAATTGAATCAAAATAAGTAAGAGTTTCATCGAAAGATACTAATTCAGAATTATAAGAATGTATTGGAATATTGAAAGATTCAAGAATATTACGTACCTTTGTGGTCATCGGAGATTTGTCAGCGGATTTTGATACGAAGCATCTCCCATGAACTTCGTATGCCTCCTCAGCTGATTCTTCTTCCATCTTTGCAAACATTGCTCCATGGGTTGGATTTCGCATCTCCTCATCATCTGATCCTGATGACCAAATTTGATAAGTTCCATCTTCTTCTTGTTCACCACGAGCAACTAATGAAAGATTCTTTGCCTTCGCACGCACCTCCTCCAACTTTTCCACATAGTACGCTTCATCCTTCGTCTTATTCTTTTTCTCATCTTTCTTCCTCAGCATGCAATCATTAGATAAATGATTAGCCTCGTTGCAATAATGACAATCAATCCCAGCATCTCCCTTTAACTTCTTCTCTGTTTTTCCCTCAACAAACTTCGTATCTTTCTTCTCTTCCTTTTTCTTCTCATCCCCAGCACTTTTACTCATAAAATTCCCTTTTGTCTCAGATGACTTTGCCTTCGGATTGAATGGATTTTTGAAGAACTTTTTCACACGATTGTTTGAATAGAAAGCAATCGCCTCATCATCTGAATTCATGATGAACTCTTCGTCTTCATCTGAAACATCTTTCTCAGCTTCCCTTTCAGAGATCTTCGAAACCAAAGCTAGTGGACCTCCCAAACTTGCCTTCGATTCTTCAGCAATTCTCAAGGATTTATTCCGTACATCAATGGCATCTTTCAATCTAAATTCCATGACTTCATTTTCTCATCTTCTAGGATCATCCACCAAAATTCCTATGCTAATCCCTGAGTATTACGATCAATGGGCTGATCGTATGCAGGATTATCTCAACAGATTGGATGAAGAACTGTGGAATTGCATTTCTGGCAATCTCAATCCACCAATGAATGTTCAACCAATTGGATCATCTTCTGGAAGTTTCGAAGTTGAGAATCAGTCTGATCGTCTGAAAAAGCTAGAGAAGAGATGCATAAGAGAGCTAAGAGGTGCTTTGCCTCCAGTTGTTTACAACTATGTGAGGAGTTGTACAACTGCAAAGGAGATCTGGAACATTCTCAAGGAGAAATTTCAGGGGAGTGAGAAAACAAAAGTTAACTCAGTGAAGCAATTCTTAGTGGAACTGAAGGACTTCAGACAGAAAGATGGTGAAACGATTGAAGTTTACTATAATCGTCTAAATGAATTAATCTATCGATGCAATTGATATGGTATCACCAGATCAGCCATGGAGTTCAATTTAATTTTTGTTATGGGTCTTCGTAAGGAGTGGCGTAGTGTGAGCATGATGGTTAAGAATCAACAGAGCTTTGATACGTCAACTTTGAATGACTTGTACAATCAGCTGAAGTCTCATGAAAGCGAAGTGAACGAAATTGCTGAAGAAACTTTGAGAATTTGACAACAAACTATATGATTCAAATCAGAATCACTAGTAGAACACTCGATTCAATGATTCAAGTGCAGAATCGAATCACAGACTTAGATCCAATGAATTTTTCACTTTCAAAAAGTGCGGAATTTCTTAAACCAAAAAGTTGATTTAAAAACTTTTGAAAATATAAAAATCAGATCAGAGATATGATTCCAGCTCTGATACCAATTGATGAAACAATGAATCGAGTATGAAATGAATCAGAGTTTAATGATCAAAGTAGGATTGCGAGATTTGAACACCGATGTAAATATGATCTTGTTTCAGCTCTATTACGCTCTCAAGTTTTACAGAGTACAAATGTCAATTCTGTAAAGAATCATCTTTATGACTCTAGTAAACACTCCTATTTATAGGAGAGGAAAGCGTACAAAAAATATACTAAGGACTATGCGTTAAGCTTCGAATACAATGCCCTAGTAAAATAGATTACATAAGATACGAAGACTCAGTACATTCGAAGACATGAAATCCTTCGACTAATTACAACTCTATTTACCCTTACATCTTTCCATATTCTTCATGCTCCATGGGTTAAAACCTCCATGGAGTATCCATGGGTTATTCCAGGGGTTTAGCCCAACATGAAGAACTATCGATCATAAGCCCACATATATAAGAATGAATTATTTACACAATCAATCCCTATATATTTAATTAGTGTCTTTTGATCACAAAATTAATTCCAAATTAACTCTTGATCAATACTAATTAAATAATATGATTTCATATTAATATATTAGAACTTATAATATATTAATAAATCATAAATATCCTTTTCTCACAAAAGTCTATCCTTTTCTCACAAAAGTCTATCCAAATCGTTCTGATGCCATGCAACCCAAATGGACCATGCCAAGTCGGGTCAAGTACATACCAATTATAGTTATGGACTTAGACACTAATACAACAGATATTTGGTGCATTAGTGACATAGGTGACTTAGAGGATTCGGGAGGATTGCTGAGGAAAGTGTGGATAAGTGTGGAAGGTAGTATTGGGCCCGTACTACTGAAAGCACAGGATCCATACTCGAATCAGTGAAAGTCCTAGAGAATCTTAGAAGCTTATAGGTAGGAGAATTCTTGGTCCTTCCTCATGTGGTGAGCCAGTTAGTGGAGGGACTGCATGGGATTTGAGTTCACATTGGGTTAAAGAGATGGAGAGTGTTTTTCGCACTAGTCCTTACCCCTTAGGAGCTAAGGTTCAGTTCGCTGTGGATACCTTGGAGACTATGTCTTAGGAGTAGTTTGTAGCCCGGTATAGGGAAGAGGTTGCTTCAGCTACCGCAGTTCATCCGTGGACGATTGAGTTAGGAGTGTGTCAAGGTGCGAGACCCTGAATAATATGACTTCTAGAGTCGAGAGCGGGAGATTGATTTGGAGTACTTCGATAAGAGAGGTTCAGGTCATGTGCATTTAGTGGAGGGCCTTGGGAAGAGACCCAAGGCCTCTGAGCAGCGTTGAGAGGCCAGCAGGGTCGGAGTCAGCACGACACGTACGGGAAATTGTACGATGGAGTTATCGCTCCAGGAGTATGGGTTGCTACCAGTGTAGCAGGATTGATCGTTTCTGCAAGTGACATTGCGAGTAGATGCTGGACTTAGGGAGTCCGATCTGATGGATCGGCAGTAAGATTTTGGACATTTGTGATAAGGCTAGAGTGTTGTAAGTCTGCGGGGCAGCCCGTAGCACTTACCGGACCCTAGGCAGCGATAAGATGGTGGTAAATTTGTATTTGCCTACAGATTTATTTGGTAAAAGGGCGCCTTGGGAAGTGATTGGACCATCCAATTGGTTAAGAATACACGAGTATTCTTCGGGATTTCCAGAGCTGAGTGATTGTTGTGTTTGGCTAACTATGAGGCGCTTGTGTTGTTCGGCGCAGAACTTGGGCGGGTCATGCATATCGATGGAAATGGATCGGAGATCCATAAGGGGTAAGAGGTGAAAAAAGAGTTGTCGAGCCCAAGTAGGGGAGAAACAAGTGGCTGCTTAGGCCTAGGTTGTGTTGGTAGGGGTTCAGGAAACTCCCAATCGTCGGTCGGCATCGCCTTGATTATGCACAATGAGCAGTGGGAATCCATAGGTGTGACCCGAACTCCTGATAGGATATAGGACTCGGCTCGAAAAGTTCGACGATGTGATAATGGGGTGTGGAAAGGCCATGGGTGGTAAGCATGGTTTGGGTGGAATTAGTGTTAGGCTGCGATAGGATCGTAGCATTCATCGGTCCAAATTAGACTAATTATGTGATGGTCACAAGCATGAAAGGGAGATCAGCTCATGCTTCATGCACACCGACCAAGGTTGGAAAGGAGTTACTCTCTGTTCTAGGATGAGGATCATTGGGGTTCGCGGGCGAGCTGGATGAATACATGAATTCATGATGGAACTGGTAGAGTCTGTTGAGTAAAGGGTTTGGATCTTGAGTTGCAATATCATGTGGATAATCAGTATGTGACACAGAGGAGTCTAGGTTGGTTAGCCTCAATATTGATCTCTTGGGGAATATGGTGTTAGACCAGGTGCGATACTAGTAGTCTCGGGGAATG
Source organism: Lactuca virosa (assembly GCF_052849685.1). Taxonomy (NCBI): domain Eukaryota; kingdom Viridiplantae; phylum Streptophyta; class Magnoliopsida; order Asterales; family Asteraceae; genus Lactuca; species Lactuca virosa. Next base: position 54,612,094 of record NC_136429.1, read on the forward strand.
GCTTAAGGGTATTTACTTATCGGTCAAGTAAGGGATGTCGGGAAGTCACGGTGTATTATGCAAGTGCAGGATCTCGTATCAGTGAGATGAGATTTGGGGCATCTATATGCCAAGGGCGTCAGATGTAGGATTCTAAGGTAATGAATGGGTTTGGTCCGATGGTAGCTTAAGCAGTTGTGATGTGTCTCGGGTTGGTTCTATCTGTAATAGAGCCACGACATGTTGGAATCAGGAAAAGATGGGTAGTTGGTGATCATATTTGATACGAGGATGCTATGTATGGGTATTTTGGCTCAACAATCGGGTAGGTGTTCGGTGTTCCAGACAGTTGGCAGATAAGTTGGGACCAGGGAGGTCCCGGTTGCTCTTAAGGAAAGCAGCTATATGGCAACAAGATGAGTTGCAGTGGTTTCAGTGATTTTGGGTTTGTGTGTGGAGTTGCTTGTCATTCGGGGAATATGCTAAGTTGTTTACAGTTGGACTAAATAATATTAGAAGTTGAGTAGCCACTTGGGAGATAACTGCAGAGAATTCGGCAACGATTCAGTGTGGACAGTCTGTCAGGGAGACAAACCATCTCGAGACTTCGGAAGTCGGACTGAGTAGATGTGATCATGTTGCAAGGAATTCGTTCATCCTCGGGTTTTAGAACCCTGAGAGAGTTGGTTATGGTTGCCTTGGAAAGGCTAGAGTATGCTTGTAGTTGTGACCATGTTGCTCAAGTTATTTGGCGTGTCAGGAGTGGCAAGTAATGATTTTGAGGACGAAATCTAATCCAAGTGGGGGAGAGTTGTAACATCCCGTTTGAAATAGAGTAATTAAATAATAAAACCCGGAGCCCCAAGATGTAAATTTATAATTGATATTATTTTATAATGGCCCTAAAATCAATAATATCTTAGCGAGGTGTTGGTCTTCGGGTGTTAAAAGCCATAATAGAGAGTTTGGGGGTTAAAATGTAATTTCCGGATTAGTTTGTAAAGAATTTTGAAGTTTGAGGGCTGTTTGGTAAATTATGGATTTAATTTGAAAAGGATTTCAGAAGTTAGGGTGTGATTGGTAAATATCGGACCTGAATTGTTATGAATTTTGGATGCTGGGGGTTGTTTTGTAAATTGTAGCCTTAATTTGAAAAAGATTTCATGGGGAGGGGCCATATATGTAAAATGCGTATAAGTTTGAATGGAGTGGGACTTAAACCCGGTGCCTCCATTCCCTCCCGTTACAACACCTTAACCCTAAACCTAATTCGTCAGCCCTTCAGCCGCCATGCGTGACTCCAGCCGCCACCATTCGTCTCACTCGTTCTTCCGATCAACTCTGGGACGCCCGTCGACTGCTGTTAGCCATCGATGCTTTGTTGCTGATACGAGCTGTTAACCGGCGCTTCGTCACTCTCATGGCCGACGACGGTGAGGACCAAGAGCGAAGGTCCCGTCTTCTGCTGCTACTATTGTCGTCCGCAGTGGCGTTCCTTCTCAGACCCTCGGTGCTACACCACAGACACATCCACCGCCGCCCACACAATTCTTCTCTAATGCTCCAGTCAACAGTCACTCTGAGGGAGGCTGTTGTGTGCGTTTCAGCCATGTATCGCAAGAATGTGTGTGTGTATCCGGTGTGCTGTTTGTAGTGGGTGGGCTCGTTTGGCCAAAAAAACCCCGAGAAGACCACCATGGCTACCGACCATGGTGGCTGTCGCCTCTATTTCTGTTCTGCCACCACCAACCGCCGTGTGGTGGTGGCCGTGTGTTTGTGTGTGTGTTATATTGGGTATGTGTTTATTTGAGATATTAAGTTGTATAATCAGATTTTTGGTCGGAAAAACCTGTCACCACCACTGTGAGGTGGTGGCTGCCACCTCACGCCACTATGCAACCGTCACCAACCGCCATTGTGGGTGGCTGTGTGCTTTTGTGTATGATTGGACTGCTTCTTGAGATGTTTTGATGTGTTTTGATTTAGAATCATAATCACCACCACCACGAGGTGGTGGCCGTCGCCGTGTGCCACCATTGACCACCACTACCCGAGGTGGTAGTGGGTGGTGCCCGACTTAGCTAACCCTATTTGATCTAGTGAAACCCTAATTTGACCCAAAACTTCACAAATGGACTAATTGGAATGCTATTGGGTTGGAAACCCTAATTAGGGTTTAGAAAAACCTAATTTTGGATATGTTAGTTTTGGATTTGTCGGGACCCGTGTGTAGACCATTAGATTTGGAATTTTGAATTACACCCGACCACATTGTATGATTTGGACTAGTGGAGTGATGGACTTAATGGATTACGTCCTTAATGGTTTAAGTAGGAACACTTAACCCTAATCGTCATTTTATGTGAAAAACCCTAATTGGGTTTGGGTTCTTATTGGGCCATTTCTTGTACTAACTTGTTGTGGGCCTTCGTGAGCCAAATGGGGAGCATGTTTATGGACTAAGGAAATTATTGGGCTTTAGGATAAGGCCCATTGGAAAGGCTTGGGCCCATAATTGGGCCTTGATGATTATAAGATATTGGGCCATCAGAATGATTATGAGATATTGGGCCATCAGAATGCCAAGTGTTTGGACTAGGATAAATGGTTGGGCCTTAAGGTAAGTCCATGTAGAGGTTTGGGCCCAATTTAGAAAATTGGGCCATATGTTGGGCCTTGATTGATTATTTGGCTTTGGGCTTCAGAGTTTGAGTTTGGGCCTTTGTTTTAGACCAAACTAGGTTAGGGGTAAGAGAGTCTCCTTACCCCAAGTATGGAGTTGTGGTTATGCATTGGAACCCAATTATTAATTGGGTGTCATTTTGATGTTGACAGTTCGGGAATCTGTCAACCAGCAATGGGTGTTTTATCCGCGGGACTTCAGCAGTGCCAGGTGAGTCTCCTCACCATACCAATGGGTCTAAGGCACCAAGGCTGACCCATTTATTTAGTTGTGATGATTATTGTGAATGTGCTATCGATACATTATGTATTTATGTGAAGAACATGCGGGGGGTTCCCATGGCAATTAGTTATATGCGGTATGCTAGTTGATTGTGTAGTATTTGTTATGTTAGTTGTCTTTGTGATACTTGCATGGAAGACCCCGGGGGGTTCCCGAGGCAGTTGGATATAAGGCCATGTGGGGGTTCTCATGGCATTCCAGGCTAAGTCCATGTGGGGGTTCCTATGGCAGTGAGCTAAGACCATGTAGGGGTTCCCATGGCATCATGTGTAAGACCATGGAGGGTTTACATGACACCTTTATATCTTTGTTTGTATAGCTTATAGAGTTTGCATATGTGTACTGTTAATTGATTATGCGTTATGTTGATATGACATTGTATGGAAGACCCCGGGGGGGTTCCCGTGGCAGTAGTTAAGACCATGTGGGGGTTCCCATGACAGGTAATTGAGACCATATGGGGGTTCCCATGGCAGTGGGATAAGACCACGTGGGGGTTCCAGTGGCACCAGGTGTAAGACCTTGGAGGGTTTCCACGACAACCTTATATGTTTATGTGTATGACTTATGTGATTGATATTGTTATGTAGCTGTTATAGCTAATATGGATTATGTGGTTATGTGGATTATGTGGGGTATGCTCTGGGGAACTCACTAAGCTTCGTGCTTACAATTTTGTTTATTGTTTCAGGTATCATCGGTTTGGAAGGAAATGGCCCGGCTTGATCGCCGCGCACACACCCATGTTTTCCGCAATGAATGATTTTGGGATGAAATCTGATAAATGTTTTTAATTAGCGATGTTTTGGAATGTTTGGAGTAAATGATATCTATGTTTTGGCTATATTAAAAATGAAATTTTTACCCTTGATTTTTGGTTCGTTACAATATTTGAAAAAACTATTAGCACCCGTCGCTTGGCGCGGGTAAACGGCTAGTATATATCTATATTTATCTATATCTATATATATATATATATATATATATATATATATATATATATATATATCTTATAAAGCTAACATTTTTTCTTAAACCTCATTCATTTGAAACTCCCAAGACCATTTTTCCTTGAACCTCATACATTTAAAAATCCTAAAACTATTCAACTTATACAAATTAATTTATGACTAATTGAAATATTATGATTTATAACTCTTAAAACTCTTCAAATCATGCTATTTAATTGATGAATTAAATGAAATATTTAGCCTATATAAGAAATTTGTAGATTACATATTGCATGCATGTCAACACAAAATGATATATTATATTTATTGGGTTTGAAGAGTTATGTGAGTGGTTCCATGGATGTAAGAAAGCAATTGTGACTTTTCCAAATATAAATTCATGTAAACTCAAATTGAGTGCATGTAAAGTTTTAAATATTAACCAAGGTTCAAATTTAGGTATGTTTGTAAAGGTATACTTGAGATCATTTTTTAAGTTTATGTGTTAAGAAAATATATTTTATGTACAAGAGAACATTATTCAACGTATATTTTTATGCTATGTATATACTATGTTAGTTTCAATCGCTTATTTTGTTGTAACTAACATCAATAAAGTTTTTATAATTGATTTTGATGAAAGGAGTTTACAATTATTATTCCAAATTGTTGGTGATAATTACGAATTAGAATGAATGATTTTTAATATGATATGACTTTATTGTTGAAAACCAATGATTATGTGTGTTATAAAAATGAATTCTTTATGTTCTACCAAAACTTATATGGATATAACCAATTTTAAATGTTTTTATAGTAATAAAAATAAATTATCTTGTTACATTGGTCAATTTTCTTTTTCCCTATTCGTTCTTTATCGTAAAGGAAAAGTAAAATAAACAAAATATTAATATTTTCATAAGAAAATATAAGTGATAAAAATATACCTGAAGTGTAACACTCCTCCTCCCCTAACCCACTCTTAACACACACACACACACACACACACATATATATATATATATATATATATATATATATATATATATATATATATATATATATATATATATATATTATGATTGGTCGCAATACGTAACAATTACTATAGTTTTGAAATTCAAATCATCATTTTATTTGGACCGTTCATTCTACTTCAATATTCCATAGCTTTAAGGAAAAAAATGAAGTACAATAAAAAAAGTATGATAGTTTTTTCTAAATATAATAATGAAAATTTTAAAATACATATTTTTTAATTAGTAAAAGGTAATAATTGTTTAAAATAACGTAAAACTAAAGAATAGATTATATTATATTAAAAAATTATTGTTATTTCAAATAATAATAATAATAATAATAATAATAATAATAATAAATACAAAATATTCAAATAAATTATTTATAAATGAGTTAAAAATACATATAGTTTAAAATAGTTTTAAATAAAAAACTTAATTCAATTTGATTCAAACACAACTTTTTATATCTTTCTTACCGTATACTTAAAATTATTATAATATTAGTTACAAATTAGTATACAAATTATTATTTCAATGATAAATACTTGTAATATTGTTTTTATAACATATAATTATTAATATTTATATTACATTATTGGGCACAAATCAAGAGTTTAAAACTCCCACTACAACTCAGTAGTTTTTTTTATTTAAATGTAATTATGATTTCAAATTTAATATAATTTGCTTTTATATTTTCCACTACATTCAAAAGTTTTTTAAACTTATGGTTATTAATGTGCAATGCTTTTTTATTTTCAACTTATTTATTATATACATTGTAGCTATATTAGTAGTATATAAGTTAGTTTTGATTATAAATCATATGTTTGAAAAGATTTATGATTCAAAATGAAAGAGTTTAAAAATAAATAAGTTTTGTCGCATCAATGGTTATTTCAACACAAATTTTTTATAACAATGTTTCTATATATCAAATGTATGTTGATTTCTAAATATTCATTCTGAATGATTTATAAGTGTTTAATAAGTTTGTTTGATGTAAATGTTATAATATTGTAGTGTTTTTTATTTTATTAAAAGCTATAGTGTCTTTCAAACTATTTGTTATTTGTTTTATATACAAATCGGCATACGTTTTATATATATTTCTACAACTTAAAACGTTCTATAAAAATCATCAAAAGTTCTAGTATTTGTTTTTTTCATACTACTTTGTGTTTTTATATACATAGAAATCAATATATGTTTGATATATAATTTACACAACATAAAACAGTCTATAAAATTATAAATTAATAGTGGAAATATCTAATGATATAAATTATTAAAATTAATAAAACTAATATGTTAACTATAAAGTTTGTTTTGCTATTGACATTAGTTTTACATGTATAAATATTAAATCAAAATTTGTTAAATATTATTATTTTAATTAAATAATTATATTCACATAAAGTTACTAAGGTTTTGGTATAATTGGCCCCATATTTGGTGTAGATCGGAATTAGTCCAGTTTTTTTTATTGAAATTGCAATTTGTCCTTGCAACAGTAACACTATTTTATGTTCATGAGCCTTTTGGTCAATGGCTGGTCAATGATGAATACGTATTGGGTTTTTCCTGTAATTTGGTCTTCATCATTAACACACGTTTCAATTTATTGTTTCACCGTTTTTAGGTCCAATGAAATCCTTCCAAAGCATCGACTCCACCGCCTTCTCTTCCGACTTATACTCTCAGATGTTTAAGGGGTAGTTTGGCTAAGCTTATTTTTGGTTTATTTTCCCAGCTTATTTTTTATAAACTTATTTTTTTTAACTTATTTTTTAATTTCTGAGCTTATATGTATTACACTAAGAAAATAAGTCGAATTTATGAAAAAGTAAGTCAAAAAAAACAAGATTAAAATAAGCTCGGAAAATAAGCCATAAAAGACACCCTTACAGTCGACCCCCGCCTCTTCTAACTCAAATATCGCAATTAATTTCATCGACTTCTCCATCCCTAGAACATTACCTATCACCGGTTCAGGAGTTCCGTCCATTTCAGAGAAGAAGACGGCCGACCAGCGTTACCACACTGAATCACCGATATCTTTACCGCTGGTGCCCACCAAAAGCCCTGAAACCTATTTCAATCGTCTACGCCTCCATCTTCGCTTTCAATTGCATATGAGTTCAGCCTTTTGAGGTTTTACAACAGAGCTCTACCGTTCGTTGCTTTTCAGGCCAGGAACGTCGATTAAGCAGGTACATTGCTCCCCTTTCTCATCCTCCGCTTCCTATTTTGACACATCTACTACTTCCCTTCTATCGTCTTCTTCATCCTCTATCTACTAAATTAAGTTTTTATTTCATACCCATGTAACTGCACTACAGATAGCCGGTGTGTGGCGGAAATCTTTATCCGTTTTGCTTTATGATTGGGTGTTAGGAGTGGAAGGAAGCAGGTACGCTTTAAAGATCTTACCATTTTTCCCTGTTTTATTTCATTTATTTTTTTGAAGTAAATGAGTTCTTGATTATATTTCCTCATTAATATGTGTTATTCAGAATGTGGGAACTTTATTTTGTGATACACATTCAATTGGAACTATTGTTGATAGAAAAGCAATTACAGCTATGGGTTTTGATTGGCCTTTTCGGGTTCTATTTCAAGGTATCTTGCTTATTTGTTCTTATTTGTTTCTAATATATAGACAATTCATGCCAACTGTTTGTGAAAATACCCAAGTGAAACTCATATGTGATGTTACATTTTTGCAATGAATTAAGCTTTGATGATTTTTAAACTGCAGTCTCCGTGGACAGAACCTGCTACGATGTATGGCTTCAGTTTATATCTACCTAATTCTATAGCTTCTTTGAGAAACAACTTGGGAGGTTCCTCCAAGATGATTTTTTTATCAGGTAAAGCTTAATTTAATATAAATTTGTCATCTTTCATGCATAGTTTTACAAAAAAAGATCGAGTATTTGCCTTTCTTTTTATTTGGGTTTTTCTAATTTCATAGAAAGATTGAATCTTTACGCATCTTTCTGATTTGAGTTTTTCTAATTTCATTAAAATATTGGATCTTTAACTTTCTTTTGATTCAGGTGTTCTGTTCAGACATCAAATTCTAGACTGTGCACATAGAACCCAGTTTATGATTGCTGGTGAGAAATACTCAGATTATATAACCAAAAAAGACCATAAAAAAACAAAAGGTAATAGCTACCGTCCATTTTTTTATTGGTCTAATTTATCTTCACCATTGAAGATACATGCATATATTACTCCACTGTACTTTGAGAAGACTACTCAACTATGGCATTGTATTTTCCAAAAAATGGAAGGTAGGTTTTACTGTTTTTTGTTTTTTTTATATAATCTGATTATTTCTTGAAGGGAATTACAGATAAATAAAAAATTATTTTTATTATAAAAAATTGATTTTTTTTAAATTGAGATGCATACAATCTAAAAAATTATTGATGGGGTATCATGAAAGGATGCACGACCAACACCAAAATGACAGTCGTTTGATTTGTTTTTTTTACATCTTATATGCATATTTGAAACACTTAGATGTCACACTGATAGCAAGAACGTGTTCTATGAGAAATAGTGTGGTTTTTAACATCTATACACAAATTTTTTGTTATCATTTATCATATAGTTCTAACAAGAAATTATGATACATAGGGACTAGAATGGGGAGAATAGGAGCTGATCATGGTGGGTATGTTATTTATATTCAATACGATGATTACCAGGTTAGAATTTTAGGTTAACATTGATTTTAATTGGTTGCTACTGATATTGCACTCATGGAACCACACTACTAATACATAATTTATTGCTTTTATGCAGCTACACGAGGATAACGTTTTGATGTGTTTTGGTAGTTAACACGAGATGACATACCATCCCTAAGACCAACTCAATAATTTTTTATTACTCTAAATACCTATGGTGGGTAAGAAGCTTGGTTACTACAAGTTATAGTTTTAAGGGGTCCTATGGTTGAGCAGATAATTCAATAATTTGACATAATATGTTGAGGTGGAACAAAACTTATGGCATGAAGTTACGTTTTTGAGATTAAATGGGTATTTAGATGCCCTATGTTGCAAAATTAATTTGTTTAATGTGTAAGGGGTATAAGGGGTACAGGTACATGACGGAATGCAAATTGAAAATGTCATAAAATAATTGGCTATTGATTGTTTTATATGGCAAAACCCTTGACTATTGAATGTATTAAGTCATTTTATGTTGTAATTATGTTTTTAAATTATTTATCTTTTTTTTTTCTTTATGCATAATCAAATCTGATTGGTTCATGGTTTCTTTGATAGAAGAAAGTAAAGAATTGAAGAGAGTAAGAATGATATAGATGAACTTGATGCGACTGCTCAGATGGGGACGATAAAGAACAAACGAAGCCTAACAAAAAGTACCCCATGTTAACCTATTCCCTCTTTTTCTTTCTTTCATCTATGCTCGAAAACATTTGTTAAAAAAACAGAACTGTTGCCATTTGGAACTGATACTTGAAGTACAATTAAATCAATTTAGTCACTTAGTTATTTTTTGTAGTGATTAAGACATTATTATACTTTTTTAAGTGAAAATGCTGGGGAGATCACAACTTCATTACCAGTCAAAGAAAGTCAAAGTGTTCATCTGTTTTTTACACTTAAAGAAGGATTCTAATAGGCATTGTTTGATTATTTTTTCCAAATGGAGTTCACGTGTTAAAGGGTTATTTCTTTTTTGACTTTATTTATAAATTTTTGTGTTAAAGAGTTATATCTTTTTTGACTTTATTTATAAATTTTTGTCTGTTTTGAAGCTCCTTTAATTTTTCACCGTCCACATTTATGAGTTATTATATGTCTAGATGATGCCTTCTGCACCAAATCAAGTACATCAAGGGTTTTTTGTAACTAGGATGGGAGACGATGATGGCAGCAAGGGAAATAGGTGTAAATTGGTCATTTCAGAATCACCGAGTGTATTATTGCTTTTTGTAACTTAGGATTAGAGTTTTAATTCTTCTACAATTGATTCAAATTCAATTTTTTTGTAACATTATTTCTTACCCATAATAGCAACCTACTTACATTTCGATACCAATATGAGCAGTGGTCATCGAATCAACAACATGGAAGCGATATCAGTCACAAACTGAAGAAGGCGAAAGTCACAAACTGAAGAAGGCGAAAAGTTATGTTTAAAATCAGTGCACCAAACAAATCCAGTTGTTCAAACTATTGTTGGACTCAAACTGAATGCTTATGTACCGCTTTCACATATAACTACATTCTGTGTATACAATCAAACAAAAAACAAAACTCCTTCTGGCCCATGCAAACCATGGGCATCTTATCTCCAATACAAACTTATGTTAATAAAATTGTAACACTCGATTTTGGATTTGCTTCATTATTCGGGGTTGCGGCCCAATCATCAGTTGTCATGAGGCTTAGGGCCTTGGGGAAGAAAGGATTTGGCCCTTTTCGGATGTGGGTGTTATGGTTTAAGTGATCCAAGTGTTCGATGGTGTTTTCGGAGCCCAAGGGTATAATTGTAATTTGATAACTTGGTCCTTTATGACTTTTGAGTTTTGTTCGGGAAGTTTTAAGGCTATGGTGAGTTGTTAGAAGCGTAGGGTTTCTCGCCACCTTTCCGTGGATATAAGGTTCGTTGGAAACGAACCTAAGATGAGGAAGTTAGAGAAATTTGAAATTTTGGTAGATATGGCCCTTAATGGAAAATATTTGCAAATCAGTCCCTGCATGCAGGGAGGAGAGCGTGCCTCTGGGTGTGGACGCCCAGCGTAAGCTGGGGTACGCCCAACGTAATGAGCAGAGTGTCAAACCCTAACTTTTAGGGTTTGGTTACCATTTAAGCATCCTTATAAGCTCAAGGCTCTTTCATTTCTCAGCCTCCACTGACTTCTAGCCTCATTTCGGAAAACCTAACCTCTCATTGAGTGTTTATGAGATCTAAGTGTGCATTTTGGTGTGCTTTTGCTCATTTTCAAGGAAAGGTGTTTGGTGCTATCTTGTGGTTCAAAGGAAGACTTCTAGATCCAGAATCTTGACTTCATTTCCAGCTCATTTAAGGTATCAAGTTCATACCTTGGCTTCTTGTTATGCTTTATGGGTTTAGGGATAGATTTGTGCTTATTTTGGGATTTTGAGTCCTCCTTGTGAGTTTGAGCCACTCCAAGAGCTAAGATTGCTAGATCTTGCCCTTTCTGAGTTTATAAGTTTGTAAAAATGGTATCTTGATCCTTGCTTTTGGTCCATGCATGTTCTAGTTGGATTAGAATGGGTCTAAATGGATTTATATGGTTGTTGGGTCCCATTAAGTCATGCAAATGCATAAAGGTGCCGACTTTATGCATTAGGAGCTTTATTTTAAGGTTCTCAGAAGTTTGGGTGCAAAGTGCTTAAGTGGTTAAGCCATAAAATAAGTTTTGGAATAAGTCAGGTTACGCCTCGCATAACTAAACGTACGCCCAATGTACCTAGTTATTGGTCACGATCTGGATTCGTTGAGTACGTCCAACGTACTGAGCGTACGCCCCGCGTACATCGTTCAACTGGGCTTTGGGCTTGTTGTGTTTTTGGGCTTCGCATCTTTGGACTTGTTGCTTTGGGCCTTGTGGGCCATCTGAGATCAACTTTTTGGATTAAGGAAATTTTTGGGCTTAGGATAAGGCCCATATGGGGTTAGGCTCAATTTGGAAAATTGGGCCATTAGTGGGCCTTTGTGGATCCATTAGTTTTGGCCTTTTGGTTTATGAATTTGGGCCTCAGTTTTAGTTCAAGCTGGGCCAGGGGTAAAATGGTAATTTTACCCCAATTATGGATTATGGGTCATAGATTGAAACCCAATTGTTAATTAGGTGTTATTTTATACTGATAGCTCGGGGAGTCGTCAGCGCAACAGCTAGGGATTTCTTTCGATGAGCTTCAACATTCGAGGTGAGTCTCCTCACAGTTCTATGGGTCGAAGGTACCAATGCCGGCCCATTTGGTTTATGTTTTATAGATTGACCCGGGGGTGGCCTTTGGCATTTGTATGAAAGACCGGGAGGTCGCTCCTGACAATCTGTATGCAAGACCAGAGTCTGAACTCTGCAATTAATTAGTTAATTAGTTGTAGATTGTATGCTAGTTGTCTTTGTGATACTTGCATGGAAGACCATGTGGTGGCTCCTGGCAATTGTCTGTAAGACGCAGAGTTTTGGACCCCGACTCGGCAAAGAAAGACCATGATACGACTCGTGGCATAATGGCAAGACTACGGTTGGCACATAGCACTTTCTATTTATTGTTGGATATGCATGATATGTATGGATCGTATGATATGTATGGCATGTGGTATTTGGGGAACTCACTGAGATTTGTGATTAGTTTGTGGTTTACGGTTTCAGGTACTTCCGGTTCGAAAGGGAAGGGCACGGCTTGATCGCAACGCATACACCCGCGTTTTTCATAATTTGTGATTTTGGGATTTTACTCTGATAATTGTTTACTCTGGAATACTTTTAAATGTTTGAGTAAAGATAAATGAATGTTTGAATATATATCAAAAATGAAATTTTTACCCTATGATTTTCGGGATGTACAAAAACGATCAAGGAGCAAAAAGTGAAAATATTGTCTTTGTAAATATTTGGACCTATTAAATTGCATGTATAAAATATTTCATTTCTCTTAGTAGTTGCGACTTACGATGAAGAAAAAACAACCGACAGAAAGATTTTGATTCATAGTAAGTGTTTTAATATTCAATTAGGTTTCATCCTAATCTTTAATTTAATAAGGGTAATTTAGTAAAGTTATATAAAATTTCAATTTTACATAAGTTCTTAATTTTTAAATTAATTTAATCCTAATTAAGTTATAAGTTTGGATATAAATATGAGTTTTATAGTTTGAAAATGATGATCCTCCTATACGGTACATGAACAGGGTTCTAAGGCTGTAATAGATCATCTGAATAGGAGCAGATATAGCAAACACATAACTCATGAGGAACCTAGGACAAATTCAATATCTTATAGAAGCAACACAAAAAGAACAAGTATAAAATTCTCAACAAACTCCTTCAAGAACGACTGATAAACGATGACACCATCTTTAACGTAATGTCTTCTGTTGGTTTTCTTTGACATTAGTGGCGAATACAACCCCCACGAAGTGGGGTTTCCTATCTAGTTTAATATAAAAAAAAGAATAATATCCGATTAAATCAATCTAAAAATACCAACATATAAATATAACCGACAAATCTATATGGGAATAAGAATCAAACTCAAACTCAATCAAATAAAAAAACCTTTGATTCTTATTATAAGTATAAAATAAATCAGGATTCCAAATAAATATTACAATGAAAAAAAAACCTAAAATATTTGAAATAAAATATGAAATTCCCATCACTTTCAATTTTAAAAACCATTTATTAATACTAAGTAAAAAATCAGTATAATTTCCATAAGAATCGGTTTAAATAATAAGTAAGATATGAAATCAGCATGTATACTACATAATAGCTTTTTAAAATTAAAAAACCTTTGATTCATATTAGAAGTATAAAATACACTTTATTCTTAACTCTCATTTGTAATTTGTCATATGTTTTCATAAGATTTTATTATAATAACTTAATTTTTTATTTTTCCATATACCATTTTTCATTTACAAAATTGATTCTGGTTGTTTTTTTTGTTATATTGAAATTTATATTTCATTATATAATATCATTATTTTTTTTCATTAATTTACACATGAAGAATTCATCTATCTTATTTTTACCCATTATAATACAAAATAAACATCACATCACTATATTAATTATTAATTTTTGTTAAAATACTTTATTAATTATTTATAATTTTTATCTATCAATATTCGTTTAATTTTGTAAGTGCCGTTCTCACGAATGCTAACCTAATTAATATAATATAAATAAATAAATAAAAAGTAAGCATTTTAATCACACGCTAAATAATTAATCAACCAAAGATTAAAACCCACTGATGAAAAGGAAACTAATCAAACACCAAATTCAAAATTAAACCATATATTACTACATTAATTCACAGAGAGTTCAACATCAATCAAATATTATCTCGCACTCAAATTCACAAAACTCACTTTCCAGGTACAAAGTTTGTAGCATATGACCATGCATTGTTTGCAACAGGGTCAGCAAGGTGATCAGCAAGGTTCTCCAATGGTCCCTTTCCGGTAACAATGGCTTGAACAAAGAACCCAAACATAGAGAACATGGCTAGTCTACCGTTCTTGAGCTCCTTCACTTTCAGCTCAGCAAATGCCTCTGGGTCATCAGCCAGACCCAATGGGTCGAAGCTACCACCAGGGTAAAGTGGGTCAACTACCTCACCAAGAGGTCCACCAGCAATTCTGTAACCTTCAACTGCACCCATCAAGATCACTTGGGTAGCCCAGATGGCTAAAATGCTTTGTGCGTGGATCAAACTAGGGTTCCCCAAGTAGTCAAGACCACCCTCACTAAAGATCTGGGATCCAGCCTTGAACCATACAGCCTCACCAAACTTGACGCCGTTACGAGCCAAGAGTTCAGGGAAGACGCACCCAAGAGCTCCGAGCATGGCCCATCTGCTGTGGATGACCTCAAGCTCACGGTTCTTGGCGAATGTTTCAGGATCAGCAGAGAGCCCAGCAGTGTCCCAACCGTAGTCACCGGGGAACTCACCGGTCAGGTAAGATGGGGCTTCGCCGGAGAATGGGCCAAGGTACTTAACACGGTCGGGGCCGTACCATGGACTTCCTGATGGTGCGACTTTCTTGACTGCTGTCTTCCTCATGGAAACCCTTCCATTTCCGGTGATTTCTGAACCAGATGGTGTTATTTTCACTGCTTGTCCGATGAATGAAGAAGATACAGACATGGTGGAAGCTGCCATTCTGTTAAATTTGGTTGAAAGATGTTGTGGAGATAGGAGAGTTTGAGTTATGAAGATGGGGAGATCTGCAAGTTTATTTATAAGGTGGTTTTTAGGTCAGATAGATGATCAATGCTTATCTAGATACAATCTTTACCTTCATTTTGATTGGCAAACAACATTCTAGTTTTATCTAAGGGTCGGTAATCTGCGTGCTGTGAGTTCTCTGGTCCACCAGAGATTTTTGAAGGGGCTGCGGTTTATTCATGGCTCTGGTTTATTGAGGGAATGTAATGGCTCCCATTCTCAGCCACAAGCTGTTCTTGGTGTGGGGTTTTTCATCTTTAACCATTTTATATTTTCACAAAGTTACATAAACAGTCATCATGCTTTACAAAGTGACCGGTTCAGCAACAATTTTTTTTTCCGTGATTAAAAATTTAAA
Organism: Lactuca virosa; assembly: GCF_052849685.1. NCBI lineage: Eukaryota > Viridiplantae > Streptophyta > Magnoliopsida > Asterales > Asteraceae > Lactuca > Lactuca virosa. The sequence continues at coordinate 54,627,356 of NC_136429.1, forward strand.
ACGGTCCGTATGGTTTTAATATTATTAGTAATCATGTAAACATTTTAAATTTTTTAACACAAATATATGTGATTTTCCATAATATCAAGTTGAGTACATTATTTTTTTTTTCGGTCTATTTGGTTTCAATTCCTATCATAGTTGGTCTTCTCCCGGTAAAAGGAACTTTATATCTTCTATAATATATTTAGTTTATTTTATATAAAAATAACTATGTTTTATAGTTAAAGATAAATTGGGCCCACCACTTCCAATCATTCATTCATTAATTCTACACCCCCTCTCTCTCTCTCTCACACACATACACACACATATTCATCCCTAACTCCTTCCTAATCTCTATTTCTCTCAATCGATCGGTCAATCTCTTTTCTTTCTACTTCAAAATTAATCCAAAATGCAACCCTTTCCCATACTCTATGCTTGCACCGCCCCTTTTCCTTTTTGAACCAAATCGATAACCATACACAAGTCTAGAAATCTGCTAATGTGTCTTCCTTCTCTCAAAATCAAAAAGTAGAGAAGGTGAAGAACATTGAGCTCACCTTTGTGCATCTCACACCTCTCTTACACAGGTATCAAATTAAAATGGAAGAACAACTATGTGAAGAACCTAGATTTTGGAGATGATGATGAATAAAGTCGATGTTGGCGGTGCTCGGTGATGTTTGATGTTGGTGGTGTTGTGGTGATCGGCTGTTCAGTTGGCTATATTATGGTAGGTTGGACGATGGTGACCGTAGAATCGACAAGTCATAATAGATATGTGGGTTTTAGCAGGTGTTCAACAATGTGGTGAGTGGTGGTATTACAAGTGGATTGTAGGAAGTAAGAAATGTGGTTTTTGGTGGTGATTTGATAAAGGTTGTGGTGGTGGTTCGTTGATGATGAAGGTGTTTTCTGGAGGTGATTTGAAGTTGCAAAGGTGTTGGAATAGAGGGATAAGGGTGGACTGGTGCTTAATAGTTTTGTGTTAAGGATGGTGGCGAGAAGGTGGTTGAAAGGAAGAATAAGGGTAGTTTTTGGTTGTTTGTGTGATGGGTTGAAGCTGCCTCTGGAGAAGGTAAGCCAAGAGTGAGCATCAAGGCTCAAGATTTAGCAGACTTCTTGACAGATATGCCTAAAGAGGGAAAAACAGACATTTGCGTCATAAAAGTACCTAGTACCGAAGCAGTCTTAACAAAACCCTCTTCCCCGGTAGTCGTAGGATCCCATTATTAATGGGTATTACACACCAATGGGGCGCCGATCCATGATGGCTTGGGAACAGAGGCCATTCTGACAAGTCCTTCAGGAGAAAAAGTAACATATGCGCTCCATTTCAACTTCAGTTGCTATAATAACGAATCAGAGTATGAGGTATTGTTGGTCGGATTGCAACTAGCTATTAGTATAAATGTGTCAAAAATCAGTTGTAGATGTCGAATATAGTTGTGAGGTGTCGAAGGTCATAGTTAGTTTCGATAATTTGTAACTTTATTACAAGGGCACGTTATGTTTCGAAGTTTACAGTGTGCAGTCCCTTGTATTTTTTATTTGCTTTCATGTTCCCTATAAATATGGGAAGTGTACTAGAGATAGATAAGAACTTTCGTGATATTGTCTAAACTCTCTGTACTCACTGAAAGCATAATTGAGACAAATAGATATTATTTAGATCTTATGTTCATTATTCATACTTTACTCTGATATCGTAATTCATACTCGATTTCATTGCAACTACATTCGGTATCAGAGCAGGATTCATACATAATTGTTCTAATTTTCTGAGTTTTTGCAAAAGTTTTGAGTCTCGTGTTAGATCTCAATTTTCCACTCTTTTGCTTCAGAAAATCATCTTAGATCTTCTGTTGTGAGTCAATTCTGCGTTCTAGTTGTTAAATCGAGTGTTCGATTGGTGAATTCTGAATGTTTTAGCTGTTTGATCTCATTTTGATTTGAGCTTTTCTCAAAAATTTCCGTATAACAATGGCGAACTTCAACATGAACACGATGACGTGTTACTCTCATCTCCTTGGTTCATCAACGAAGATTCCGATGCTGATTCCCGAGTACTACAATCAGTGGGCTGATCGTATGGAGGATTACTTGAACGGAATAGATGAAGAACTTTGGAAGTGTATTATCGGTGATGTTCGTCCACCTCCTGCTGTTCAGAGTATTAGAACTTCTTCCAACAATCAAAATGACAATGAACAGACTGAAAGATTGTTGAAGAATGAGAAGAAGTGTATGAGAGAACTCAGAGGTACTCTGCCTCCTGTTGTTTACAATTACGTTCGTAGCTGTAAAACTGCAAAAGAGATCTGGAATACTCTTAAGGAAAAGTATCAAGGAAGTGAAAAGACAAAAATCAATTCAGTGAAACATTGTCTAGTTGAATTAAGAGAATTTAAACAGAAAGAAGGTGAATCCATCGAATTGTACTATGATCGTCTAAATAAGCTCATATATAAGTGCAATCGATATGGGATCACCAGGTCAACAATGGAGTTTAATCTCACATTCATTGTTGGGCTTCGCAAAGAGTGGCGAAATGTTAGTCTGATGGTGAAGACTCATCAAGGTTTCGATTATTTCTCCTTGAATGATTTTTACAATCTATTGAAAACTCATGAATCCGAAGTAAATTAAATAGCTGAAGAAGCAAAGATCAGTTTGGGTGGTCCGCTTGCATTGGTTTCGAAAGTTACTGGAAGGGAAGCTGAGAAATAGGCTACAGAGAAAGAAGATTCGGATGATGAAGGGTTGATTGTAAACTCTGATGATGAGGCTATTGCATTTTACTCTAACAATCGAGTAAATAGTTTTTTCAAGAAGCCATTCAATGCAAAGTCGAAAGCAAGTGATGTGAGGGGAAGTTTTGCTGGAAAATCTGGGAGTGATGAGAAGAAGGTTGAGAAAAAGGAAGTTTGTGTTGATGAAGAGAAGAAAGAGAAAAAGCTAAAAGGCGATGCTGGATTCAACTACCATTACTGCAATGGGGAAAATCATATAGCAAATGACGGTATGCTGTGAAAGCGTAATGAGAAGAAGAACAAGGTAAAAGACGAAGCTTATTACGTTGAAAGGTTGGAAGAGGTTCGTGCAAAGGCAAATGGATTGTCTCTGGTGGCCAAAGGTGTGGATGAAGAAGATGGTACATACCAGATTTGGTCATCTGGTTCCGATGACGACGAGATGCGAAACCCTACACATGGGGCAATGTTCTCAAAGTATGAGGAAGAAGAGGAGGAGAAAATAACCGGGAAATGCTTTTTTTCGACATATTCACACAAATCTCCAATGACTTCTCAGGTACGTTCTCTTTTACAATCGTTTAATATTCCCTCTAGTTTATATGATTCGATTCTATCTGAGTTTGATGCAGTTATTACTTACGTTAACGATCTACTTATTTCTGCTAGTAATGATGCTAAGAAGTCGAACACACAACTCTTAGAAACTCAAAGGATGTTGGATTCAAAGAAAATGAAAATAGAATACTTATATATGCAAATAAAAAATTTGATGTGTGATAGGGATAGTTTAAGCGCAAATGTTAAAATGTTGTTAAAACAAAGGAATATATACTGTAACTCTGCCAAAAGATTATATGGTAAATTGACAGCATTGCATCATTCTTCAGATATTAGCAAAGAACAACATAGGAAACTTTTGCCATTTTTAGCATTCGAAAGGGAGAAAATTGACTCTATTTCCTATGATTGTGAACAAACAATTGCTGAATTTGATAAGGTTCCAGATAATAGATATGCATATGGAATAGTGAAAATTGATGAATGTCTGAATGCTAATAAATTAGTTGATATTGTAAATGAAACCTTGAACAAAGACGAACAAATAAAGATTTTGAAAAGAACCGAGAATTCGAAAACTAACCCTCACACAAATTTTGCTAATATCGAAGATGATTCTGATGATATTAGTGAAATTGAAGAGGAGGAAGTTATTGATTGTTCTCAGTTGTTTGTTATTAATATCACTTCACTGGCTAAAGGCAAAGAAAAATGTAATGATTCTACGATTAAAGTTGACACTGACAAACCCTCAACTTCGAAAGTTAATGATCATGACCATGTGACTGTTGAAGAAAGTCAAACAGATAGTGACAATGACAATGATGATGTTCCGAAAGAAATAACCATTCCAAGGGTTGTTGTTGATCAGGTTTTTAACGAAACTGAGAAATTCAAAACAATTATGAAGGAAAAAGGTTCTCATTACCTTGAAACAAACACAGTTGTGTATCCAAATTTCAAATGCTCAAATGAGGTTATCTTTCCAAATCAGGTTTTTGTCACAAAAGGAAATTGTGATAATGTTAAACCTGAGTTTCATAATATGGTTGAAGAAGATAACAAGAAAGCATCAAAAAAATGATTTTTCTCAAACCAAAGTATTGTCGAAAACAATTTAACGAAGAATTCTTACGCTTTTCAATCACTAAAACCACAACAAGTTTGGGTTGAAAAATCTGAAAAATCAAAAGATGTTTCAAAACAAGATGACATTGTTTCTAAACATGTCAAAATTAATTCTCAAGAGTTTAAAGAACAAATTGAAAAGATTTAGAAAGAAAGTGGTATTTCAAAGACACAAGCACGAAAGAAAGTTTTTTTGGCAAAACATTGAGTCTCGAAAGAAACCAAATGTTATGCTAAATAAATCATCTGAACAAAAAAAGTCTAAATCGGTTCAGACTTCTTTTCAAAAGAAAGTTGAAAATAAGAAAAATCACGCTCTAAATCAAAAAGATTTGTCCCCAAACAAACCTCAAAATGATTTTTCAAAGTCTAAAACTCAAGAGTCAAAATCCAACACAAAACCTAATTCTCAAACATCAAATGAAAAGTAGTTCACAAATCCTCAAACATCAAGGAATTTCAATTCAAATCAACAAACAAGGTTTTCACAAAATCATTTTTCACGACAAAATCGATTTTTGAATAAACCAACACATGTTCAAAATCGTTTTTCCTCTCAAACGAAACAGGTGTTTTCAACTCAAAAGTTCGATAAATTTCAATCTAAAAGGAATGTGACTTTCAAACCAACTCAACCATATTTTCCAAATCCTCCTACGAAAAATGTTCCCAAAGTTCCGTATGTCAAAGGCAAGTCAGATGTGAAAAACATTAACCATTGGCTCGAAGGAAAAGGGAAATCATTTCAGTCAGGAAAGTTTTCTCAAGAACAAATCAAGGGAGCGTATGAACAGTATTTGAATGAATCTTCAAATGGAAGTTCTTCATCCAAGGAATCGAATCCTTCTGTCAAAAAATGGAGAGCCATTCCGGAAGAAAAAGGTTACTGAGAAATGACCTGGGAAGCAAAAGGCGAAAGTCAGTGAAAAATTTACACCTGAGAATACTTACTTTTCTGTGCCTTTAATTAACGAAGTTGACATACTTGATAGTCTTAAATCTAAAGTTCGTAATTGGATTTTTGGATCTTCTTTTCACAATGTTTTTCAGTCTAATAATCAGTGACCCAAACAGCCTTAGGGACCTAAATTCTTTCACTGATTGCAGGTTTTGAGTGACGAGCAATATGATGACAAATGGTATATCGATAGTGGTTGCTCTCGTCACGTGACTGGAAAGAAGGAAAACTTGCGTGATTATCGAAGTTTAGATAATGCAGGAGTGGTGACGTTTGGCAACAATAACAAATGTGAAGTCAAAGGATATGGAAAAGTAACGAATGGGAAATTCACGGTGAACAGGGTAGCTTATGTCGAAGGTCTTCAACATAACTTGATAAGTGTTTCGGAACTTGTTGTGAGAACTAGAAATCAAGTGGTGTTTAATGAAGAAGGCAGTGTGATTTCAACATTGATACAAAGGAAGTATTGCTTAAATCAGAACGAAAAGGCGATTTGTTTACTCGCGACATTAAACCAATAGTTGGGATTCCCTCGGTTTGCTTACTTTCGAAAGCTTCATATGATGTTAGCTGGCTCTGGCATCGAAGACTTTCTCATTTGAATTTTCGGAATCTGAATAAATTGGTGGTAAATGATCTGGTTAGAGTTTTACCTGTGTTAAAATTGATAATGATACTTTGTGTGCAACTTGGGAACAAGGAAAGCAGCACAAACAAGGTCATCCGATTGTCATTGATTCAAAGATTTTTGAACCTTTGGAACTTCTTCACATTGATCTATGTGGACCCTCAACTATTGAGACTCTCAACAAGAAGAGATATATATTGGTCATTGTTGATGATTTTTCAAGGTTTACTTGGGTATATTTTCTAAGATTGAAATCCGAAACTGCTCAAGCAATGATCAACTTCATCAAGCATATTGAACTAAGTTTGAAGAAAAAGTTTTGAACGATCAAGAGTGACAATGGTTTCGAATTTAATAACAATGTTCTCGATTCATTCTTAACCGACAAAGGAATTTCGCATAATTTATCTTCACCTTACACTCCTCAACAGAATGGTGTTGTAGAAAGTAGAAATCGTTCACATTGCGAATCTGCAAGAACAATGCTTACATATGCGAATATTCCTCAATATCTATGGGCATAAGCACTTTCCACAGCATGTTTTACTCAAAATCAATCTTTTATTCATCGTCGTTTTTGATGGGTTTTAAGCATAAGAACAATCCTATGTGCTCATACAAACCCTAATGCTTGGATCTAGGTTTCTCTATTGTACATACAATGAATCCAAGACTTACAAACCCTAGATCTATCAAATAAGAACTGAAATAAGGGTTTAGTAATTATCTTTGATTGTTATATAGCAATAACAATCAATCCCTGCTTTGATTGGCTTCAGAAAGCTTAGTGCCTCAAGTGTTGCACCTCTAATGGAGTCACAAACACCACTAAGCAACTTGGATGAAGAGGGAGGAGAGAGGAGGCACCAAAAATGGCTGGAAACCCTAAAGGATTACTTGTCCACGTTTTTGGGGCTTAAGGGTCCTTTATATACATGTAGGCTATTAGGGTTTACAACTACGAAACCCTAATCTGGCTGCTTAGGCCCTAAGCAGCCCATGGACTCCTTTAACATATCCCTTGGACGATTTCTAATGGGCTTCCCATAGAATTCGTCCAACCTATATATTATTAGGTGATCCATAGCCCAATCATAATTATCTTATAATTACAAATCCAGTCCCCTAAGTTTAATTAATCTCTTTTAGCCACAAAATTAATTCTTAATTAATTCTTGACTAATTTTAATTAAACTATATGATTTCTCCTTTAATATATTATTCTTATAATATATTAATAAATCATAATTAAACCTTTCTCTCCTTAATTCATCCTACATATTGCTATGGTGATGGCAACCCAAAAGGACCATGCTCATAATCGGGTCAAGTACATACCAAAATAGTTATGGACTTAGACACTAATCCAACAGTCTCCCACTTGGATAAGTCTAATAACTATTCTGCGTATGACTTCAGAACCTGATCAGCCGCTGTCAACTCTGATCTTATCAGATGCGCGTGTCCTTTAGATAAGGGATTATATATTCCTCCATTCTACAAGATATCGTATAGACATGAGACATGGATTGAAATCATTCTCTCAGTCTATGTGTCGTTTCCCGATTTCCGATTTATGACGACTGACTAATTGAACAAATCAAATCAGTCCTGGCCCGGCCGAGCACTTTCCTTTGTCATCACTAAATCATCGAGGGGCCCACATATATCGCTTTTATCCCACCTTGGGTAAAAGGATTGGATAAACTTTGACTCAAATGCTTGCTTGCACATACTAATTGAATCACACACAACAATAAGTTTTATAACACCAAGTTACTGGTGCGTTTACTTATCATCAATGTGCAACCGACCAGCAAATAACAACTCACACGTCTCGGTTTCAAGAATATAGAATGTTATCGTCTCACCAATCACTCGTGATAAAACCATGAAGTGATTCAACTGAGCGTGGGTTTAATCCAATACTTTAATCTTATCAAAGCACTCATGAACTCTGCAGCAAACTTGTGCTATGTCTAAACACTTTAGACAATCTACAGACAGATTCATGACAGTCTTCCTTCATACCTACTTCCAACGTATGATCGACTGAGGAGGTTCGAATAACCTAGTTATTCTGGAAGTCAAAACATGCAAAGTGAAACGCAATAATAATAATTAATCCTATATGGTCCCAAAACTTTTTGAGCGTAAATAAAAAACACTTTTATTTAAACACCATATTGATTACTCATTATTCATTGCTTACTGTTTCAGAAAATCAACTTATTACTCGAATTATAACCACAATTGTCCCTTGCTCCAAGCATGCACACTTTGGTTTCCTATGGTCCATATTTTGTGAAATAGATCAATTGAAAAACTTTTCCAATGAAACTCATTTCACAATCCCCAATCCAAATTCTTGCCACTTTTAGAATATGTCAGATTCTAACATTTTATGCAATGATTCTTTCGTAATGTCATAACACAAAAGTCACCAAGACCCGACTAATGAAATTATAAGGTATTCTATCAGAAATTGTTACAAGACAATTCCATAGACGTGAAGTCTCACATTCATCTTTCTTGCATAAAAGTTTCTAATCTAGACATATTTCTTAATATCCAACTCCCATTAATGGAAACATTTCCATATTTGCCATATGACAACTCATTCTTAATAGAATCTTATCTATTCATAATAATGTCAATCTAGTCCATCCAGTACTATACTTCCAACTACTCACAAGCGACAAATCCTCAGTGAACCTCAGATCGTCCTTTGATAGTTGTTTAATTATTTTAGTCAAAACCATTTCTAGTCCTTTTTCCCTCTTAATGCCCTAGGCATTTGGAAAATATTAGAATGGTCAAATATTATAGCATATGCAATCGTTCCTATACCCGAAGCGTATTGGACACGATGCATAATGTCTCACATAAAGACGTGATACTTTATCAGCCTTCTGCCATAATATTTTATGTGCCCTGTTCCCACAATTCGAACTATGAAGAGGGATGCCGTAATCATAATCAAATTTTGAGAATGCATTATGTATCCTTGAGTAAATTTATTAACGTTTCTCGATCTAAGCTTTAGAATTTTGAAACGAAGTATAATATTCTATCCCTTAATTATAGCAAAACAACTTTTTAACCCTTGCAACTTTGCAAAATGAATCTTTGTTTTCTATAATTAATATTGCTAACTTGCAATACTTACCATAATAATCATGCTCCCACTAAAATGATGATTATTTTCTTACCAGCATAACACTTATGCTCCCACTAGCTTTGACATGTATTCAGAAAACAATTGAACTTCTAGAAAACAATGCTTATTGAATTCCTTAAGTTCACATTACTAATACCTAATGCTTTGATAAGCCTTTATCTAAGCTTTTTAAGCTCATACACCTTTGCCTTAGATAGCTCACATGTGTGTCTAAACAATTCCAGAACTTATAGCAATAAGTCTTGATTGTTCAAACTAATTGTCAAATCTCACAATTCGAACTATGAAGAGGGATGTCGTAATCATAATCGAATTTGAGAATACAATTTTCACAATTGCAATCTTCTTAAAATCTCTCTTAGCGAAAGCATTTCCTTACAATCATTTTCATGAAGGAGGGAAACCTTATGACACCTAGATTTCATGATGTATGTGTTCCTATCCATGTGAATTTGTCAAAACCAAAGTTTACGACAAATCCACACTCATATGGAGCGAACGTGCTCAATCTCGATTTCTTGCCTCATGGTAACGTGAATGCCCACCATGTCTTCCAAGCAACTCACCCTTTCGTATTAATGTACTTTCCATTGATCAAGGTGCTTTGTCTTTATGCATTCAAATGAGAACTCATAGAACTCACATGCATAATTAACTCAATTGGAATAGCACATAAAAAGAGTATGTCATCCACGATAGGCTTTAGACCTCAAGTCGTGTGCTAGTGATGATCAACTAGGTTTAACTCTTGATTTGTTCTTGAAACTTTTCAAGACCATTAAGACTCCCACTGACTCCTTGACATATAAGATTCTCTTGTCAAGAAACATTCCTTGACAAAACAAATATTCAAGAGTTAGTGTAGTTTTTATCAAGACTATCACTTCACATAATTAGTTCTAGTTGGTCTTTGTCTTATCCAAGATATCAAAACTTACCAATTTCAAATGTGCAAGAATAAGAAAACTTTTCCAAATTCCACATCTGACGAGTGTTATAAACCTACTTAAGACTTGTCACTCAAGTCACAATCTTGACTCTAAGACTTGATATTGGAACGAAGTATGATTGACTTCTTGATTTAACCATTTCCACAATTCTTGATTCCTCTTCTTAGACATACAAATGCACTAAGACTCACTTAGAGGATCAATTGAGATATGGTTCTTAATCATTAAGACTTATCATAAAACACAATAAAAGGTACTCTCCCTTCTTCTTGGAATGGAGAAACTTTTATCTTTCTGCCTACTTGATTCTTCTTATTCGTTCTGCTATTGATTGAAACTCTTTTGATCAACTCAGAATTATACTTAATCTTATAAGTATAACCATATTTACTAAACTTTAGTAAATCATGACGAATATCTTTATCACTCTTGTGGTGGACTTGATCAACGCACAACCTAGTGTGCTCGATCTCCTAGTCCTTCTCTTGACACTTTGTCAAAGAATTAGTCTAATTTCCAAATATGAAGTTTCTCATTTATCACGCAACCAAGTTCCATGACTCCAAGTTTCTGTCCAACTGAAACTTGGGCGATGAGAATCTTCCCTTATTTGGCAAATTCTCGACATTTCCACAAATAACATAATTAAGAATAAAATCCATTATAGAAACAATTAAACATCAATTTTTCATACACACCATTGCAAGGATAAATAAATAAGACAAAATCAAAATTTATTTTATTGCGGAAAAACTTGTCCTTACAATGTAATTCAACTGAAAAACTATGCTATTACATATTTCTTATCAATCTATCCTAACTCTAGAGTAACAGCTCAAAAATCTGATCCTCGAGTCCATGCGATCGAATTCCATTTTTTCATGATCAGATTCAGCACGCTTCTGCCTTACTCTCCCTTCTTCTTAGAATAGAGAAACTTTTATCTTTCTGCCTACTTGATTCTTCTTATTCGTTCTGCTATTGATTGAAACTCTTTCAATCAACTCAGAATTATACTTAATCTTATAAGTATAACCATATTTACTAAACTTTAGTAAATCATGACGAATATTTTTATCACTCTTGTGGTGGACTTGATCAAAGCACAACCTAGTGTACTTGATCTCCCAGTCCTTCTCTTGACACTTTGTCAAAAATAGTCTAATTTCCAAATATGAAGTTTCTCATTCATCACACAACCTAGTTGTATGATTCCAAGTTTCTGTCCAATTGAAACTTGGGCGATGAGAATCTTCCTTTATTTGGCAAATTCTCGACATTTCCACAAATAACATAATTAAGAATCAAATCCATTATTGCTAATAGTAGAAATATTCAAACATCAATTTTTTTTCATATATGCCACTGCAAGGATAAATAAATAAGACAAAATCAAAATTTATATTATTGCGGAAAAATTTGTCCTTACAATGCAATTCAACTGAAAAACTATGCTATCACATATTTCTTATCAATCTATCTTAACTCTAGAGTAGCAGCTAAAAAATTTGATATTCGAATCCATGCGATCGAAATCCATTTCTTCATGATCAAATTCAACACGCTTCTTCCTTAAGCTTCCTCTATTTTCTTTGATCCTGCAAAACATCAAAATGTAATCTTATCACATCATGAATTAAGAATCAAAGCATAGGAACTTATAGAGTTAGTTAATAGATTTTACCTGAAGTAGAGCCATACGTCTTGACTCTCCTATCTCTTAGATCTCTCAGGTAAACAGGGCAGCTTCGTCTCCAATGCCCCTTCTCTTGGCAGTAGAAGCAGATGGACTCTTTTGGAATGGCACAAGGAACTATCTCAGAATTTACCTTTTCTGGATTTCCAATGTCACCATTTTCAATGTCCATTGAAGTTTGGGAGTTTGATTTGCCAGACAAATTTGCTTCATCAGCACGCCAAATCATTTTTGATTCAGCAGCTATAAGCAAATAGGTCAAAAACCCATCATCCTTAACCTATCAATGTGTGACTTCATCTCTAAGATGTATGCACAAACAGGTTTCCCATCTTCGTGTTTACTTGCCAAAAGGGCTTGAGTGAGGTTGAACTTTTCAAGCCTTTGAACTTGTGGGTCAGGGAGAATAATTGGAGGAGGTGGAGGAAGTGAAGCATGACTCTCATTTCCGTCATCATCATTTGGAAAGCTTGTTCCAAGGGACTTGGGAAGACCATTGTAAGATTTAGACATCTACAAAACGGGAGAAAATTCAAGTTAGTTGATAAGAATCCTTGATGTAACACCCAAATGAAACATCAAGGCTAGGATCCAACACAATACTCTACAACCTAGAAGAGGGATGCCGTAATCTAGTTGCAGAATATTTGAAGGTAGGTAAATGACGATTTACCAATTTCCACCATGAAAAAACGAAAAAACTTTTAAGTTTTAAATGAATTGAAACTCCTAGATCTTTTGAGATTCATTGAACTTTTCAATGGCGTGTTTAATCTTGATTATGCCCTTCAAGTTTGCGACTGGGATGCCGAGGATCACAAACAAGGTGTGAATAACCATACAAATCATGTGGTGCACCCAATTGCTACTATCACCCAATCAATGTGCCGGTTAACCACACACGCTCCATTGATCTATGATAAACATCGAGCCACCCTTCACAACCAATGTCAAACCCAAATTAGTGTGCCGGTTAACCACGCACGCTCCACTAACGTTTGGCAATGGTGTGAAGTGTAATTCCATGGATTAGCATATAATTTCACATTTTTCCTAAAGTAACTATGATTAGGGAATTTATTAAAGCATTTAGTTACTTTGTACTTCATTATACTTATAATGGAAGGTTTCGTCCTATCCTACCCGTTCGGCTAACGACCCTCCACTAGTCAAGAGTGCGGTGGGTAAGAGTGGATACCCATTCAATCGCCATTTTATAGGCAATTTCCTTAAACACCCCTTATAGACCAGCTTCGTGAATGAGGCCTACTAACGGTAAGACTGACTCTTTACTCATATATATAATATTAGACTTTTAATGTTACATAAATATAGTATAGGGTGTATTTTACACTTTTAAAATACTAGGTGGTTTTATTAACTTTCTCTTTTAATTAAACGTTTAATTAACTTAACAAAACCATGAGGGTGTAGTTGAACTTTTCAAAATACTAGAGTTTTAGAATTTAAATATTACATAATTAAACAATTAATCAAAATTTTAAATTCCAAAACTTGAGGGCAAGTTTTGAAACATTTCAAAACATTAGGGTTTAGAATTTAAATATTTCAACATTAAACTTTTAATCAAAAAATTTAAATTCCAAAACTTGAGGGCAAGTTTTTAAAACTTTTCAAAACATTTGGGTTTAACTATTTAAATTTCAAAAACAAAACTTTTAAGTTCAAATTTAAACTATAAAACCTAAAGGGAGTAATTTGAAACTATTCAAACTTACTAGGGATCAAATAACAAATAATATAAATCAAACAATTAATTTAGTGATTATCTATATTTGACTTAATTCAATTTCTTGCAAGATAAGTTACCCAATTAATACAAATAATCAATTTTAATCATATAAGGAATCTATTATCTAATCAATTGGTAAATATCTTTTGTTTTTGGCAAGGATAGTCTCACACAATCATTAAAATTCGAATTTTATCAGTAAAAACAGATTAGGCGACTATTCCATAGCAAAAACAGCAAGAAATCCCGATATTGCCTCTGTCAGACGATCCGACTCGCCGAGTCACTCATGGACTCGCCGAGTAGGGCCGACTCGCCGAGTCCATGAAGGGACTCGCCGAGTCCAGTCGAACAGAATGCAGAAAAACGATTTTCAGCATGTAAAACGACAATTGCATCACATACAACAGAAACCAATCAAGGCTCTGATACCACTGATGGGTTTTAAGCATAAGAACAATCCTATGTGCTCATACAAACCCTAATGCTTGGATCCAGGTTCCTCTATTGTACATGCAATGAATCCAAGACTTACAAACCCTAGATCTATCAAATAAGAACTGAAATAAGGGTTTAGTAATTACCTTTGATTGTTATATAGCAATAACAATCAATCCCTGCTTTGATTGGCTTCAGAAAGCTTAGTGCCTCAAGTGTTGCACCTCTAATGGAGTCACAAACACCACTAAGCAACTTGGATGAAGAGGGAGGAGAGAGGAGGCACCAAAAACGGTTGGAAACCCTAAAGGATTACTTGTCCACGTTTTTGGGGCTTAAGGGTCCTTTATATACATGTAGGCTATTAGGGTTTACAACTAGGAAACTCTAATCTGGCTGCTTAGGCCCTAAGCAGCCCATGGACTCCTTTAACATATCCCTTGGACGATTTCTAATGGGCTTCCCATAGAATTCGTCCAACCTATATATTATTAGGTGATCCATAGCCCAATCGTAATTATCTTATAATTACAAATCCAGTCCCCTAAGTTTAATTAATCTCTTTTAGCCACAAAATTAATTCTTAATTAATTCTTGACTAATATTAATTAAACTATACGATTTCTCCTTTAATATATTATTCTTATAATATATTAATAAATCATAATTAAACCTTTTTCTCCTTAATTCATCCTACATATTGCTATGGTGAAGGCAACCCAAAAGGACCATGCTCATAATCGGGTCAAGTACATACCAAAATAGTTATGGACTTAGACACTAATCCAACAGTCTCCCACTTGGATACGTCTAATAACTATTCTGCGTATGACTTCAGAACCTGATCAGCAATCGTAGCTTTCAAAAGCCGCTGTCAACTCTGATCTTATCAGATGCGCATGTCCTTTAGGTAAGGGATTATATATTCCTCCATTCTACAAGATATCGTATAGACATGAGACATGGATTGAAATCATTCTCTCAGTCTATGTGTCGTTTCCCGATTTCTGATTTATGACGACTGACTAATTGAACAAATCAAATCAGTCCTGGCCCGGCCGAGCACTTTCCTTTGTCATCACTAAATCATCGAGGGGCCCACATATATCGCTTTTATCCCACCTTGGGTAAAAGGATTGGATAAACTTTGACTCAAATGCTTGCTTGCACCTACTAATTGAATCACACACAACAATAAGTTTTATAACACCAAGTTACTCGTGCGTTTACTTATCATCAATGTGCAACCGACCAGCAAATAACAACTCACACGTCTCGGTTTCAAGAATATACAATGTTATCGTCTCACCAATCACTCGTGATAAAACCATGAAGTGATTCAACTGAGCGTGGGTTTAATCCAATACTTTAATCTTATCAAAGCACTCATGAACTCTGCAGCAAACTTGTGCTATGTCTAAACACTTTAGACAATCTACAGACAGATTCATGACAGTCTTCCTTCATACCTACTTCTAACGTATGATCGACTGAGGAGGTTCGAATAACCTAGTTATTCTGGAAGTCAAAACATGCAAAGTGAAACGCAATAATAATATTAATCCTATATGGTCCCAAAACTTTTTGAGCGTAAATAAAAAACACTTTTATTTAAACACCATATTGATTACTCATTATTCATTGCTTACTGTTTCAGAAAATCAACTTATTACTCGAATTATAACCACAGTTGTCCCTTGCTCCAAGCATGCACACTTTGGTTTCCTATGGTCCATATTTTGTGAAATAGATCAATTGAAAAACTTTTCCAATGAAACTCATTTCACAATCCCCAATCCAAATTCTTGCCACTTTTAGAATATGTCAGATTCTAACATTTTATGCAATGATTCTTTCGTAATGTCATAGCATAAAAGTCACCAAGACCCGGCTAATGAAATTATAAGGTATTCTATCAGAAATTGTTACAAGACAATTCCATAGACGTGAAGTCTCACATTCATCTTTCTTGCATAAAAGTTTCTAATCTAGACATATTTCTTAATATCCAACTCCCATTAATGGAAACATTTCCATATTTGCCATATGACAACTCATTCTTAATAGAATATTATCTATTCATAATAATGTCAATATAGTCCATCCAGTACTATACTTGTAACTACTCACAAGCGACAAATCCTCAGTGAACCTCAGATCGTCCTTTGATAGTTGTTTAACTATTTTAGTCAAAACCATTTCTAGTCCTTTTTCCCTCTTAATGCCCTAGGCATTTGGAAAATATTAGAATGGTCAAATATTATATCATATGCAATCGATCCTATACCTGAAGCGTATTGGACACGATGCATAATGTCTCAGATAAAGACGTGATACTTTATCAGCCTTTTGCCATAATATTTTATGTGCCCTGTTCCCACAATTCGAACTATGAAGAGGGATGCCGTAATCATAATCAAATTTTGAGAATGCATTATGTATCCTTGAGTAAATTTATTAACGTTTCTCGATCTAAGCTTTAGAATTTTGAAACGAAGTATAATATTCTATCCCTTAATTATAGCAAAACAACTCTTCAACCCTTGCAACTTTGCAAAATGAATCTTTGTTTTCTATAATTAATATTGCTAACTTGCAATACTTACCATAATAATCATGCTCCCACTAATATGATGATTATTTTCTTACCAGCATAACACTTATGCTCCCACTAGCTTTGACATGTATTCAGAAAACAATTGAACTTCTAGAAAACAATGCTTATTGAATTCCTTAAGTTCACATTACTAATACCTAATGCTTTGATAAGCCTTTATCTAAGCTTTTTAAGCTCATACACCTTTGCCTTAGATAGCTCACATGTGTGTCTAAACAATTTCAGAACTTATAGCAATAAGTCTCGATTGTTCAAACTAATTGTCAAATCTCACAATTCGAACTATGAAGAGGGATGCCGTAATCATAATCGAATTTGAGAATATAATTTTCACAATTGCAATCTTCTTAAAATCTCTCTTAGTGAAAGCATTTCCTTACAATCATTTTCATGAAGGAGGGAAACCTTATGACACCTAGATTTCATTATGTATGTGTTCCTATCCATGTGAATTTGTCAAAACCAAAGTTTGCGACAAATCCAAACTCATATGGAGCGAACGTGCTCAATCTCGATTTCTTGCCTCATGGTAACGTGAATGCCCACCATGTCTTCCAAGCAACTCACCCTTTCGTATTAATGTACTTTCCATTGATCAAGGTGCTTTGTCTTTATGCATTCAAATGAGAACTCATAGAACTCACATGCATAATTAACTCAATTGGAATGGCACAGAAAAAGAGTATGTCATCCACGATAGGCTTTAGACCTCAAATCGTGTGCTAGTGATGATCAACTAGGTTTAACTCTTGATTTGTTCTTGAAACTTTTCTAGACCATTAAGACTCCCACTGACTCCTTGACATATAAGATTCTCTTGTCAAGAAACATTCCTTGACAAAACAAATATTCAAGAGTTAGTGTAGTTTTTATCAAGACTATCACTTCACATAATTGGTTCTAGTTGGTCTTTGTATTATCCAAGATATCAAAACTTACCAATTTCAAATGTGCAAGAATAAGAAAACTTTTCCAAATTCCACATCTGACGAGTGTTATAAACCTACTTAAGACTTGTCACTCAAGTCACAATCTTGACTCTAAGACTTGATATTGGAACGAAGTATGATTGACTTCTTGATTTAACCATTTCCACAATTCTTGATTCCTCTTCTTAGACATACAAATGCACTAAGACTCACTTAGAGGATCAATTGAGATATGGTTCTTAATCATTAAGACTTATCATAAAACACAATAAAAGGTACTCTCCCTTCTTCTTGGAATGGAGAAACTTTTATCTTTCTGCCTACTTGATTCTTCTTATTCGTTCTGCTATTGATTGAAACTCTTTTGATCAACTCAGAATTATACTTAATCTTATAAGTATAACCATATTTACTAAACTTTAGTAAATCATGACGAATATCTTTATCACTCTTGTGGTGGACTTGATCAACGCACAACCTAGTGTGCTCGATCTCCTAGTCCTTCTCTTGACACTTTGTCAAAGAATTAGTCTAATTTCCAAATATGAAGTTTCTCATTTATCACGCAACCAAGTTCCATGACTCCAAGTTTCTGTCCAACTGAAACTTGGGCGATGAGAATCTTCCCTTATTTGGCAAATTCTCGACATTTCCACAAATAACATAATTAAGAATAAAATCCATTATAGAAACAATTAAACATCAATTTTTCATACACACCATTGCAAGGATAAATAAATAAGACAAAATCAAAATTTATTTTATTGCGGAAAAACTTGTCCTTACAATGTAATTCAACTGAAAAACTATGCTATTACATATTTCTTATCAATCTATCCTAACTCTAGAGTAGCAGCTCAAAAATCTGATCCTCGAGTCAATGCGATCGAAATCCATTTCTTCATGATCAGATTCAGCACGCTTCTGCCTTACTCTCCCTTCTTCTTAGAATGGAGAAACTTTTATCTTTCTGCCTACTTGATTCTTCTTATTCGTTCTGCTATTGATTGAAACTCTTTCAATCATCTCAGAATTATACTTAATCTTATAAGTATAACCATATTTACTAAACTTTAGTAAATCATGACGAATATTTTTATCACTTTTGTGGTGGACTTGATCAAAGCACAACCTAGTGTACTTGACCTCCCAGTCCTTCTCTTGACACTTTGTCAAAAATAGTCTAATTTCCAAATATGAAGTTTCTCATTCATCACGCAACCTAGTTGTATGATTCCAAGTTTCTGTCCAATTGAAAATTGGGCGATGAGAATCTTCCTTTATTTGGCAAATTCTCGACATTTCCACAAATAACATAATTAAGAATCAAATCCATTATTGCTAATAGTAGAAATATTCAAACATCAATTTTTTTTTCATACATGCCACTGCAAGGATAAATAAATAAGACAAAATCAAAATTTATATTATTGTGGAAAAATTTTCCTTACAATGCAATTCAACTGAAAAACTATGCTATCACATATTTCTTATCAATCTATCTTAACTCTAGAGTAGCAGCTAAAAAATTTGATATTCGAATCCATGCGATCGAAATCCATTTCTTCATGATCAAATTCAACACGCTTCTTCCTTAAGCTTCCTCTATTTTCTTTGATCCTGCAAAACATCAAAATGTAATCTTATCACATCATGAATTAAGAATCAAAGCATAGGAACTTATAGAGTTAGTTAATAGATTTTACCTGAAGTAGAGCCATACGTCTTGACTCTCCCATCTCTTAGATCTCTCAGGTAAACAGGGCAGCTTCGTCTCCAATGCCCCTTCTCTTGGCAGTAGAAGCAGCTGGACTCTTTTGGAATGACACAAGTAACTATCTTAGAATTTACCTTTTCTGGATTTCCAATGGGCTTGAGTGAGGTTGAACTTTTCAAGCCTTTGAACTTGTGGGTCAGGGAGAATAATTGGAGGAGGTGGAGGAAGTGAAGCATGACTCTCATTTCCGTCATCATCATTTGGAAAGCTTGTTCCAAGGGACTTGGGAAGACCATTGTAAGATTTAGACATCTACAAAACGGGAGAAAATTCAAGTTAGTTGATAAGAATCCTTGATGTAACACCCAAATGAAACATCAAGGCTAGGATCCAACACAATACTCTACAACCTAGAAGAGGGATGCCGTAATCTAGTTGCAGAATATTTGAAGGTAGGTAAATGACGATTTACCAATTTCCACCATGAAAAAACGAAAAAACTTTTAAGTTTTAAATGAATTGAAACTCCTAGATCTTTTGAGATTCATTGAACTTTTCAATGGCGTGTTTAATCTTGATTACGCCCTTCAAGTTTGCGACTGGGATGCCGAGGATCACAAACAAGGTGTGAATAACCATATGAATCATGTGGTGCACCCAATTGCTACTATCACCCAATCAATGTGCCGGTTAACCACACACGCTCCATTGATCTATGATAAACATCGAGCCACCCTTCACAACCAATGTCAAACCCAAATTAGTGTGCCGGTTAACCACGCACGCTCCACTAACGTTTGGCAAGGGTGTGAAGTGTAATTCCATGGATTAGCATACAATTTCACATTTTTCCTAAAGGAACTATGATTAGGGAATTTATTAAAGCATTTAGTTACTTTGTACTTCATTATACTTATAATGGAAGGTTTCGTCCTATCCTACCCGTTCGGCTAACGACCCTCTACTAGTCAAGAGTGCGGTGGGTAAGAGTGGATACCCATTCAATCGCCATTTTATAGGCAATTTCCTTAAACACCCCTTATAGACCAGCTTCGTGAATGAGGCCTACTAACGGTAAGACTGACTCTTTACTCATATATATAATATTAGACTTTTAATGTTACATAAATATAGTATAGGGTGTATTTTACACTTTTAAAATACTAGGTGGTTTTATTAACTTTCTCTATTAATTAACTTAACAAAACCATGAGGGTGTAGTTGAACTTTTCAAAATACTAGAGTTTTAGAATTTAAATATTACATAATTAAACTATTAATCAAAATTTTAAATTCCAAAACTTGAGGGCAAGTTTTGAAACATTTCAAAACATTAGGGTTTAGAATTTAAATATTTCAACATTAAACTTTTAATCAAAAAATTTAAATTCCAAAACTTGAGGGCAAGTTTTTGAAACTTTTCAAAACATTTGGGTTTAACTATTTAAATTTCAAAAACAAAACTTTTAAGTTCAAATTTAAACTATAAAACCTAAAGGGAGTAATTTGAAACTATTCAAACTTACTAGGGATCAAATAACAAATAATATAAATCAAACAATTAATTTAGTGATTATCTATATTTGACTTAATTCAATTTCTTGCAAGATAAGTTACCCAATTAATACAAATAATCAATTTTAATCATATAAGGAATCTATTATCTAATCAATTGGTAAATATCTTTTGTTTTTGGCAAGGATAGTCTCACAAAATCATTAAAATTCGAATTTTATCAGTAAAAACAGATTAGGCGACTATTCCATAGCAAAAACAGCAAGAAATCCCGATATTGCCTCTGTCAGACGATCCGACTCGCCGAGTCACTCATGGACTCGCCGAGTAGGGCCGAATCGCCGAGTCCAGTCGAACAGAAGGCAGAAAAACGATTTTCAGCATGTAAAACGACAATTGCATCACATACAACAGAAACCAATCAAGGCTCTGATACCACTGATCGGTTTTAAGCATAAGAACAATCCTATGTGCTCATACAAACCCTAATGCTTGGATCCAGGTTTCTCTATTGTACATGCAATGAATCCAAGATTTACAAACCCTAGATCTATCAAATAAGAACTGAAATAAGGGTTTAGTAATTACCTTTGATTGTTATATAGCAATAACAATCAATCTTTGCTTTGATTGGCTTCAGAAAGCTTAGTGCCTCAAGTGTTGCACCTCTAATGGAGTCACAAACACCACTAAGCAAGTTGGATGAAGAGGGAGGAGAGAGGAGGCACCAAAAACGGTTGGAAACCCTTAAGGATTACTTGTCCACGTTTTTGGGGCTTAAGGGTCCTTTATATACATGTAGGCTATTAGGGTTTACAACTAGGAAACCCTAATCTGGCTTAGACCCTAAGCAACCCATGGACTCCTTTAACATATCCCTTGGACGATTTCTAATGGGCTTCCCATAGAATTCGTCCAACCTATATATTATTATGTGATCCATAGCCCAATCATAATTATCTTATAATTACAAATCCAGTCCCCTAAGTTTAATTAATCTCTTTTAGCCACAAAATTAATTCTTAATTAATTCTTGACTAATATTAATTAAACTATATGATTTCTCCTTTAATATATTATTCTTATAATATATTAATAAATCATAATTAAACCTTTCTCTCCTTAATTCATCCTACATATTGCTATGGTGAAGGCAACCCAAAAGGACCATGCTCATAATCGGGTCAAGTACATACCAAAATAGTTATGGACTTAGATACTAATCCAACAATTTTAACATCACTCCTTATGAAATAATTAACAACCGAAAACCAAATGTTAAATTTTTTCATGTTTTTGGTTGCAGGTGCTTCATTATGAATCTCAAGGATAATCTTTCAAAATTTTAGTCAAAAGGTGATGAAGGGATATTCTTGTTATATTAACACAATTCAGGTACTTAATGTACACCAAGAATTTTGCATGTTCAATGTTTTTATTTCAAAAATTGAACTTAAATTAGTCAAGGCTGCTATGGAACATCCTGATTGGGTTGTTTCTATGCAATCTGAGCTTGCTAAATTCGAAAGAAACAAGGTTTGGAGACTAATTCCCAAACCAAATGATGTTTAAATTGTGGGCTTAAAATGGATCTTTAAAAATAAAACTGATAAAGATGGTAATGTTGTTTGAAACAAAGCTAGGCTTGTAGTTAAAGGTTATTCACAATAAGAAGGTATAGACTATGAGGAAACCTTCGCCCCTGTCGCAAGACTTGAGGCTGTTCGAATATTTTTAGCCTATGCATCACACAAGGATTTTGATGTCTACCAAATGGATGTCAAGTGTGCGTTTCTCTACGGTGAACTCGAAGAAACAGTATACGTTGAACAACCCCCAGGTTTTATTAACAAAGAATTCCTTGATCATTGTTATATTAAAGATAAATTGTTTATGGGTTAAAACAAGCACCAAGATCCTGGTATGCAACTCTTACCAATTTCTTAAAACAATCGAAATTTAAACAAGGAACAGCTGATCCCACTCTCTTTTGAAAGAAAGTTGGGATTCATCTCATGCTTGTTCAAATTTATGTCGATGATATTATCTTTGGCTCTACTGACCCTGCTTTGTCAAAAGAATTCAAAATTTTAATGAAACGCCAATTTGAGATGAGCATGATGGGGAAGATAAACAATTTTCTAGGAGTAAACATTCGTCAGAGCAGAGAAGGAATATTTATCAATCAAGAGAAGTATACAAGAAATCTACTTGAAAAGTTCGGAATGACGAATAGCACAAATCTGAGAGTACCAATGGCAATTGGAACAAGGCTTAATCCTTCGTTGGATAAACCAGCTGTTGATCTCATATTGTATCGAAGCATGATAGGTTAGTTACTTTACCTCACAGCAAGCGGACTTGATATTATGTTTTCTGTTTTCAATTGTGCTAGGTACCAATCGAATCCCAGGGAACCTCATCTAACTGCAGTCAAGAATATATTTCGCTATCTCAAAGGAACAACTTCGTTAGGACTGTGGTATCCTTCGAAGACAGGCTTTTTCATTCAAGCATTCTCAGATGCTGATTTCGGCGGTTGTAATCTTGATCGTAAAAGCACAAGTGGCGGATGTCAACTATTGGATGGGAAGCTCGCAAGCTGGCAGTCGAAGAAACAAACCTGTGTTTCGATTTTCACAGCAGAAGCTGAATATTTTGCTGATGCAGCTTGCACTTCACAAATCATATGGATACAAAGTCAACTGCGTGATTATGCAATCAACATGAAGAAAAGTCCGTTGTATTGTGACTCACAAAGTGCCATTCGCATCTGCCATAACCCTGTGCAACATTCGAAAACCAAACACATAGCTCTTCATTACCATTTTATCAAAGATCAAGTTGAAGATGGAAACATAGAAGTTCATTTTGTAAAGACCACTGATCAGCTTGCTGATATCTTTACAAAATCATTGGATGCAAAATCTTTCGTTAAAATTTTGAATGGCCTAGGAATGATTGATGCGAATTCTGTTCCTGGACAGATTTCGTTAGAATGACAAGCAAAAGTGGAGGAAAGATGTCGATTCAGCGGTTACTGTTCATTATTCAGCGGAGACTATTCATAGTCAACGCTTTGACATGCTTTGCTTTCGACATCATGCACAATGGTTTGACAAAATCTTCATTGCTTTTGCTATTTTTCAAATTTTTGCTAGTTAGGTACATTTCTTTTATTGTTTGCTATTTTTCTTTAAAAATCAAAAACAACAAAAATATTTTCGTTTTTGTCTTTCTTTTTCAAAAATCAAAAACAACAAAAAGATTTTCGTTTTTGTTTTTCTTTTTCAAAATTCAAAAATATCAAAAAGGTTTTCTTATTTTTGTTATTTTCTTTCAAAAATAAAGAATCCAAAAATATTTTTGTTTTGTTAATCTTTTCTTGTGTAGCTTTTAGCGAAGATTTTTGTTGGTTAATGCTTGCTGCTTGAGGGAAAGGTATATTTTCGAAACTTTGTCCTAGTTAGGATGTCCCTAAAAGCATGCTGCAGCATGCCGACCTAAGCCTCCATGACTCAATGTGTTTTTGAAAGCCTTAATGGACTTTTCATCATGAAAATTCCTTCCCAATTAGGTTGTATTCACATTAGTCTATGAGCTACCTTACTCTTCTCATATGAGTTAAGAGTTAACTGTTTGGTCCAATGATAGTAGAGGTGTTTTCGATACTTGAACCAAACTTTTTCATCCTAAAGTTCTTTTAGGATTACACACAAAGACACATACCTAAGACATATCTGGTTAAAACCAACCAGGTTATAGGTATGTTAACAATCTGATTTAATGATCTTGATTCATGAAACCGTGATGAAAGTGAAACCCAACATTCGAACCATTAAATGAATTGACGGGGAACTTTGTTCCAGATTTTAACGAAACTTTTGTTTCAGTACCACTTTTCAATACACCAAATCATAATATTTCTTTTTGCACGGTCTTGCTAAAATGTTCGAAACCCACGACATTTTTACCCAACAAGATCCAGGAATTGTTTTGTTTTGTGGAATATGATTTCCGTGTGAGTATCTATCTAATTCTTCGTTACTTCATACATTTTTCCAAAACATACTTGTCCCTGACTACACTGGTCAAACAGGTAATTTCGTTTACAATGTATTACTCTTATGTTTAGATGTGATATTTAACGAAATTTCTAGTCAACCCATGAAGCCATCTAAAAAGATTCCCTTCGATACTTCTCTATAAGTATTCGATTGTAATTCACGGGAAACCAACCAAGATGTTAGTCATATCTCTTGATGAATAACGAAGCGATCTTTTCCTGGGATCTAACTGCATTTGTGTCGAAATATTTTTGACATCACAGAACCAAAATTTTCTTATTTTGATTCTTATCTTTCTCTTTGGCACACATTGCACTCACGAAATCCTTGAGGTTCCGAGTAATACCAACTCATGCTGATGATTTCGAATGTCTGGCAAATGACTCCGCTTTTAAACCCAAAAGTGAAAGAGCCCAACCTCCATTCCGAAGATTTCTGACGGTTCTTATCCTCTTGGTACTATCGAACAGACTGATGGATGTGACATTATAGTTACTGCACGAGTTTCAAGGAAAAGTGATCATCACTTTTTCAGACGTGGCTATCTTTATGGCACTAGGTCCGCTTTTCTTGGTGACACGTGGCTTATAATTTAATGTTGAAACCGCTTCAAATTCAAATTGGGTGTACGTATAAAAGGGGATTTCGGGGTTCAATTCCAATTTTACCCTCAATTAAAACTCTCCAAAGATTTGTGCCCTTTTATCTCTGATTTCTTCACGAGTCCAAAACCCTAACAATGGCGACCAAGCATGGTGAATCTCAAACCATTGAAGATTTTTCTTCTCAACCAATTATGAAGATTCAAAGCACCAATTATCATGTCCAATCTGATGTTACTGCTTACCCTGAGGGCTTACATATGCTGATTATTGCTCTGCAAAATTCAGTTCTATCCACGAAAATGTTCAGTTTTTTTGTTGTACCGCTTTCTTGGTTGTCTCTTGCTGGTTCTACGGCAGCTTACTGCAAGACGATGAAGATAGTAACTTTTCAGTTGACAAATGACAAGAAGTTCAGGTTAACGAAGAAGTTTTTTGCTCAGATTCTCAACATCCCTAATGCTGAACTTTCTACAAGGTAATAAATGCCCAAGTCATTCATATGTTCAATGAGATAGGTTATCAACTTACTCTTACAAAGATCAGTGACTTTAAGAAGTCCAATTTGCCTTGTCTTTGGAATTTCTTATTTGGCATCTATCTTCGTTGTTTAACGGGAAGAACTGTGGGGTTAGATAAAGCTCGTTTGGAGGTGTATGCTATAGTGGCTGGTATTTACTACGATTTACAGGTGGATTATGCAACTCAACTCTGGGATGAGTTTTTAAAGAGTATAGGGAATAACAATGTTGTTGATGGAATTTCGTGTGCTCGATACTGGAGCTTAATTTTGCCGTTTGCATATGAGAAAGAAGGCATAATGGTTCCTGAAAATGAAGAAAAATCTGAATTCTCGTTGTATCATTATCCCAAGACCGTGGAAGATGACATTGATGTGTTTCCGACTGTGGCTCGTATTCCAGATGCGATGCTTCAAAAAGTTGACCCAGCCAATCTAGTATTGGTCGAATATTTGAAGACTGTTAATCTATCTATAGAGACCGGCAAGTTATTATAAAATTATGCTGAAGGGCCTTCGAAGAAACGCATAGGATCAAAGAAGAAAGATGATCAGGCTAGTCCTTCGAAAGCTAGTCCTGAACCAGTTGAAAAGTTGTCTAAGTCTCCGAAGCAATCTGGTAAAGGCGAAAAATCTTTGAAGAAATTTCCTAAACCTGATGTTGAAGAAACTGCACAACCTTCGAAAGAGGTGATACCTACTCAGACAGGTGTGTTGAAAAGGCTGAAGAAAATGGCTCATAAACCACGCCATTCACCTGAAAGATCAACAAGTTTTTCACTAAAACTTACTTACAAGCCTGAAGTTAATCGAAAGGGGGTTGTATTTCTTGTAATTCCAATACCAGTTTTTCCAGGTTCGAAGAAAAGGTGTACTGAAGACATGGCCAAACATATTTCAAAGAAACAGAAGAAGAAAAGGAAGTTGATTTTAAATGAAGACTCAATGGATGATGAAGTGGTTCCTGAATCTCCATTAAGAAATGATCAAACAGGCAATTCTTCACCTGTGAGGGATTCTCCAATTAAGTCGAATCTCGAGGTGACTGGAAATCCTGGTGGCAATGTGGAAACTTCTATAATGGACACACCCATCAATCACGGTGAACAACCGAAAACTTCTATTCCTGAGAAGACCATAGTAACACCACTCGGAGTATTGACAACCAAATCAATTTTTGAGGAGGTTCGCACTTCAGACATCACTGCAAATGTATCTGATACGGATGCAAATGTCAAAAAGGGTGATGGAGTATTAAATGAAGATGCCCAAGGTAATCCTTCTATTATAATCTCTTCTACTTTCGAAACTTCTGGTGTCGATCCTACAGTCTCTTTACCTCATTTTCATATTCCTACTACCACCAAAGTACCTTCATCCACAAATTCACCTACTTTCGAAAATGTTCGGCAACAACCCATCACTTCATTATTTCCATCTCAATCCACCGAACCTCCAAAAACAGTTAATGATGATGAAACCGATGATGGTGGATTCGTGGGTTCCTTTGCTGACATAGAATTTGAATCTGAAGAAGAGAACATTCCCTGAAACATCCCAAAAATACAAGCCAAAAATTTCGTTTGAAAACATTACTAAAACCATAATATCCAAATATCATATAAGAAAACCATAAGTCGTGTGTCTCAAATGTCATAAAATATGTCTCATATCAAAACTGATGTCAAGATCATGTCAAAATATCAGAGTCTAACTCCCAGGCTAAAACTGTGGTGTGTGCCATGCCATCATCCCGAGCCCTTCCCTTTGTTAGCTGAAGTACCTGAAACCAAAACTGAAACTGCAAGCACGAAGCTTAGTGAGCTCCCCCAATCTACCACATACCATACAATAACATATAAAGCATATATTGGGCCTTGCCCACTGCATCGGACCGAAGTCCGGAATTGACTTGGGCCTTGCCCACTGCATCGGACCGAAGTCCGGAACTAACTAGGGCCTTGCCCCATGCATCGGACCAAAGTCCGGAACTCACTTGGCCTTGCCCACTGCATCAGACCGAAGTCCGGAACTAACTAGGTCCTTGCCCCCTGCATCGGACCGAAGTCCGGAACTAACTTGGGCCTGGCCCAGTGCATCGGACCGAAGTCCGGAACTAACTGAAATAGCATAACATAATCATAACATATAACGTAAACACATATATTGCACACTACATCGGGCCGCAGCCCGGAACTCACAACAAATAGACATGCCTGAATCACAAAGACATCAAGCATACTGAACTACTTCACGGGACCACCCCGACATCAGACCGCAGTCCGGAACTACTGCTGACTAAGTGGGCTGGCATTGTGGCCGTAAACCCGTTCCTACTGGAAGGAAACTCACCTCGTAAAGCTGACTACTAGAGTGCTGGGCGGGAAATGTCTGGCTGCTGCTCCGGTAACTCTCCGGCTACAATTCCCATAAAGACACTTAGTCAAACACTGATTACTAATCTTAGGGTAAGGTGACTATTTTACCCCCTGGCCAAAGTCAACATCTTGGTCAAAGTCAGCTTCTAGTTGACCCGACTCGCCGAGTTGGGCCACCAACTCGCCGATTCCTTATCCTTTCTTGTATTTCTCAACCCCAGTCTACTCGTCGAGCTTATCAAAGACTCGACGAGTTCTCCTTCTATGATATCATCGAGTCATCCTTCATCTGACTCGCCGATTTGTATGAACAACTCGTCGAGTTCTCCTTCATCGTATGAACACGTCCAGTCTACGACTCGCCGAGTTGTATGAACAACTCGTCGAGTCTATTCTTGCAGGTAAGGAGATTGTCTTGGACTCGCCGAGTGTGTTATTGCACTCGTCGAGTCCCATGATTCCTAGATTATGGCTATATCTTAATACATTTAAGCACTCCTCAGGACTTGTACGACCTTGTTAATACTCGACTGGTGTTCCTTTGAATCACAACAGAAAAGGGACTCAATACTCTGGACTCGTCGAGTCCCAAGAACGACTCGCCGAGTCGATAATGTCCATTCCTTATATTTCGATTTCTGACGTACAACACTCATCCAAAAGGTAGATCTGGGCTTCTAAGATCGATCTAGCACGTAAAGTTACGAACTTTACGTGCATGCATGGGAGTATACGCTTAAAGGACCCAAAAATGAGGTCTAAAGGGGTGCATGGGCTATCATGGCCATAAAGCTTGCATTCTCATGCCATGTGCTAGATTCCAGAACCTAGATTTGAAGGTGAATCGACTTGGGACGACCAGGTCTTAAGGATTAAGCTTGTTGGACCCAAAACTCCATAAATGTGACAAAAAAAAGATGTATAGAACTATAAGTCAAGTGTTAAGCTTGATTACCAGAAAGTGTAGCAAAAGAGGGCTAGCTTCTGGATCTACTTCTTCTCCTTCGAACCTTGTCTCCTTCCTTCTTCTCTACCACTTCAAGAAAGCACAAAATCACTCAAAATAGGATGGAATCACTCAAAATTACCAATGGAAGGTTAGGGTTTCGAGGGGGAACGTTCTAGAGGTGTTGGGGGCTGGAATGGGGGCTATAAGGGTGTTTAAATAGGGTACAAACCCTTAGAATTAGGGTTTCATCCAGACTAGCGGACTCGCCGAGTCGGGAATAACAGACTCGTCGAGTCGCCACGCTCAATCCACGTGCAGACCCGCTGCTACTCGACGAGTTAGGGCTACTGACTCGTCGAGTAGCTTCTAAAAAAAGAAGAATAATAATTAAAAATGCGTACCAGGAACGGGGCGTTACAATTCTCCCCCACTTATCTTAGACTTCGTCCTCGAAGTTTGCTGCCTCTGAAAACATCTCTGGATAGTGCTCCCTCATCTCCTCCTCAGGCTCCCATGTCGACTCCGAACCTTTCCGGTGCTGCCACTGCACCTTCACTAGCTGGACCACCTTGTTCCTCAAGGTCTTCGTCTTCCGATCCAAGACCGCAATAGGTCTCTCGATGTAATTCAGACTATCATCAACCTGAATATCCTCCAATGGTACAATTGCTGACTCATCCACCAAGCACCTCCGTAACTGAGAAACATGGAAAGTGCTGTGGATCTAGCTGAGCTCTGCTGGAAGATCTAGTCGATAAGCAACCCGACCCACCCGGGCCAAAACCCTAAACGGACCAATGAACCTGGGGCCCAACTTTCCCCGCTTCTGAAATCTGATAACACCCTTCCAGGGTGACACCTTCAGGAGGACCATATCGCCCACCTGAAACTCCAAGTCCGAACGCCGCTTGTCGGTGTAACTCTTCTGCCGACTCTAAGCAGTCTGTAGCCTGCTCCAGACATGCTGAATCCGCTCTGTAGTCTTGAGTACCACCTATGTACTCCCCATGACTCGCTGACCGACCTCACCCCAACAGATTCGGGTCCTACACTTCCTCCCGTAGAGCATATCGAAGGGAGGTCGGTCTATACTGGAGTGGTAGCTGTTGTTATACGAAAACTCCGCTAACGGAAAATACGTATCCCAACTGTCACCGAAGTCTAGCACACATGCCCGAAGCATGTCCTCGAGAATCTGAAGTCCTCTCGCTCTGCCCGTCCATCTGAGGGTGGAAAGCGGTGCTGAAATGGAGACGAGTACCCATCACGTCGTGGAATCGCTTCCAAAATCTGGAAGTAAACCGGACATCTCGGTATGACACCACCGAGACAGGCACTCCATGACGTGCCACTACTTCTCGTACGTAAATCTCGGCCAACTTCTCGGCCGAGATACTCTCCTGGATTGGTTTAAAGTGAGCACTCTTGGTCAATCGATCCACGATGACCCATATCGAATCAACCCCACGTGTGGTCCTGGGAAGATTTGTAATAAAATCTATAGTGATATCCTCCCATTTCCACACGGGAATATCCAACGGCTTCATCTTGCCGTGCGGCTTCTAGTGCTCCACTTTGCCTTTCTGCAGGTCAGGCACCTCTCAACGTACCAGGCGATGTCCCGCTTCATGCAGGGCTACCAATAATCCGGGCGAAGATCCCTGTACATCTTCGTCGCCCCTGGGTGGATGGAGAACCGAGACTTGTGGGCCTCATCTATCAACACTTTCCGTACTCCTCCCCAGTACGGGTACCCAGACCCTCCCATGCAGGGTCAACAATCCCCGAATGTCATAATCAAACGAAGCCACTCGGCCAACTATCGTCTCACACTTCTGGCACTCCTCCTTCAGGCCCTCGACCTGCGCCTCCCTAATCTTCTCCAACAGTGGAGTAACTACTGTCATCCTCAGGCAGATATCTCAAATCGGAGCTGCTACCGCCTTGCGGCTCAGGGCGTCGGCCACTACGTTGGCCTTGCCTGGGTGGTAGAGGATCTCGCAATCGTAATCCTTTACCACGTCTAACCACCGACGCTGCCTCATATTCAGATTCGACTAATCCATGAGGTATCCCAAACTCTTGTGGTCCGTGTAAATAGTACACCGGACCCCATAAAAGTAATGTCGCCAAATCTTAAGGGAGAATACTACATCCCCCAACTCCAAATCATGCGTCGGGTAGTTAGCCTCGTGAGGCTTCAACTGTCTTGAGGCATAGGCTATCACATGCCCCCACTGTATCAACTCTGCTCCCATACCTGTGATAGAAGCGTCACAGTAGACTACAAAGTCATCTACTCCCTCGGGAAGGGTAAGAATCGGCGCCTCACACAGTTGCTGCCTGAGCGTCTCAAAGGGTGTCTGCTGCTCAGAACCCCAGCGAAACACTACCGACTTCTTGGTCAGTCGGGTCAATGGTACTGCTATCTTGGAGAAATCCTGGATAAATCTCTTGTAGTACCCTGCCAGGCCCAGGAAGCTCCGAATCTCGGATGGAGACCTCGGGACCTCCCACTGCATCACGACTTCAATCTTGGTCGGATCTACTAGTATACCCTTCTGGTTGACAAGGTGCCCCAGAAACTACACCTCGCGCAACCAGAACTCGCACTTGGAGAACTTTGCGAAAAGTCTCTCCCTACACAAGCTCTCAAGCACCTCCCTCAAGTGCTCCTCATGCTGCTCCTGAGTCTTGGAATACACCAATATATCATCAATGAACACTATCACAGACCGATCCAGCATCGGCCTGCGCACACGGTTCATGAGGTCCATGAACGCGGCTGGAGCGTTGGTGAGCCCAAACGGCATCACTACGAACTCATAATGACCATAGCGGGTCCTAAAAGCGGTCTTCTGCACATCCTCATTCCTGACCCGCATCTGGTGATATCCGGAGTGTAAATCAATCTTGGAAAACCAAGATGCTCCCTAAAGCTGGTCAAACAGATCATCTATCCTCGGGAGTGGGTAACGGTTCTTCACCGTTACCTTATTCAACTCCCAATAATCAATGCACATACGGTGCGACCCGTCCTTCTTCTTCACAAACGGGATCGGGGCTCCCCATGGTGAACTGCTAGGTCTGATAAAACCCTTGTCTAGCAGCTCTTGCATCTGCATAGACAACTCCTGCATCTTGGGAGGAGCCAGCCGATACGGTGCCCTGGCTATCGGAGCCACACCAGGAACTAGATCAATCCGAAATCCAACCTGTCTCTCCGGAGGTATTCCAGGCAAATCCTCTGGGAATACGTCCGAGTACTCTCGTACCACCGGTACATCATCAACCGTCGCCTTACCCTTATCCCGGGTATCCATAACATAGGCGACATACCCCGCGCAACCTTGCTGGAAGTAGCGCCTCGCTCTCGCTGCTGAACAAAGAATCGGTCCGCGTTGTGGCCTCTCGCCCTGAATCACTAACTCTCCCCCACTAGGAGTGCGAACCCTCACCAAATGAAGCTCACAATCAATCACTGCCCCATTGGAACTCAGCCAATCCATACCCACTATAACCTTATTCCCTCGCAGGGGAATAGGAACCAAATCTACTGAGAACTGCTCATCAAATAATCGCAGCGAACACCCCCTATGTACTCTTGCGACCCTGACGGTCCTGTCATTAGCTATCTCAACCTCAAGCGGGCAATCCAGCTCCTCTGGAGCTCTGCTAAACCGCTTGCTAAGCGTGATGGGTTTTGAGCATTCTAACACTTCCTAAGTGTACATGCAACCCTAATAACCTTGGATCTATGTTTGTCTAATAATCATGCAAAGTTGAATTCCAAGGTTATATTCCTATCTAGCATACATGGGGAACATTTTTAACTTGAATGAAAGATAGAATAACTTACCTTGTTGTTGATTATGATCCTTGAAACCTTGTGAGCCTAGCACCCCAAGTGTGATGCCTCAAATGCTTCACACAACACCAAATGCTTTTGGAATGACTTTAGAGAGAATACACACTTCTAAAATCGGCCTAGCCCTCTTGTTTCTTATGTGTAGCCAATTTTGGTGGAGAATGGGTTTCTTATATAGTGTTGACACATCTAGGGTTACACCATGTAAACCCTAATGTGTCATGACTCTTCATTTCCATGACCCATGGGTTTGTAACTCCCATGGAGCATCCTATGGGTGGAACCCAACTTGATAATCCATGGAGCCTCTTAGCCCACTTTATAAGATATGGAAGATTTACATAATCTACCCATATATTTAATTAGTTATCTTTTGATCACTTAATTAATTCTAAATTAATTCTTGATCAAACTAATTAAATAATATTATTAATATATTAGAACTTATAATATATTAATAAACCATAAGTGTTATTTCTCTCATTTTAGTTTATCCAATTGCATGGTGCCATGCAACCCAAATGGACCATGCCGGGTCGGGTCAAGTACATACCAGAAATAGTTATGGACTTAGACACCTTATCCAACAGTCTGCCACTTGGATAAGTCTAATAACTATAACTGCAATACTTCAGGAACCGATCGACAATCGTAGCTATTTCAAGGTCTCTCCGAACTGAGAAGATGATGATACGCCATTTAAGATAAGTGATCATATAATCCTCTGTTCTAGATATCAGCCGGACAAATACATGGAACAGTGTCTTACTTTATGTCCAGCAGTTTGTTTTCCGATTTCCGATTTGTTTGACATAGAACTCAATTGAACACATCAACTTAGTTCTGACCGGGCCCGGTACATAGGTCAAAACAAAAATCATCGAGGGGCCCAGATATTAGCTTCTAATCCAAGAAGGAACAGATAAACTTCGACTCATATGTTTGTTCTACTACTCATTGAATTATACACAAGAGCACGTTTTATAACATCGAGTTACCAATGCGTTTTCGTACAATCAATGCATAACCAACTCATAAGTAACAAATCATATATCTAGGTTTGAAGACTTATATGATATTACCGTCTCACGATCACTGGAGATAAATTCCATGAAGTGATTCCAGTGAGCGTGGGTTGAGTCCAATGCTTAGAACTTATGAGCACTCATGAGTGTTGTAGCCATGTCTAACAACTTAGACCTCTACAACCAATCATGACAGTCTTGATTCATACCTATTTCCGACATATGACTGACTGTGGAGGTTCGAATAATATGATATACCAAACATAATTATTCTGGAAGTCAAAACATGCAAAAGAAATATAGTAAACGATCGACAAGAGATAGCAACACTTTACTCATAAATAAAACAACTTTTATTCATCATCTAATGTCAATTACACTTTACAAATTTCAAGGTTATCTAACTACTAAATCTAATATCATCCTTCAGCCCTATGCTCCGAGCATGCTGGAGATGCTTAAACCGAGTCAGTCCTTTCGTGAGGGGATCTGCTGGATTCTCATCCGATGATACCCTCTTTGCCACGAGGAGTCCTTCTTCTATTCGATGTCTGATGAAATGGTATTTTCTGTCGATGTGTCTGGATCTCCCGTGATCCCTTGGTTCCTTGGCTAAGGCAACTGCACTTTCACTATCACAGAAAATTTCCATTGGCTCTTTAATAGCTGGTACAACTCCAAGGTCTCCAATGAAGTTCTTCAGCCATATCGCCTCCTTTGCTGCCTCGCTAGCTGCTATATACTCTGATTCGCAAGTTGAATCAGCCACTATCTCTTGCTTGGAACTCTTCCAAGAAATTGCTCCTCCATTTAAGGTAAAGACCCAGCCTGACTGAGAGCGGAAATTATCCCTATCAGTTTGAAAGCTAGCATCACTATACCCTACAACTCTCAAGTCTTCACTCCCACCGAGGGTAAGGACCCAGTCCTTAGTCCTCCGTAGGTACTTGAGGATATTCTTTACCGCAGTCCAGTGTGCCTTGCCAGGGTTCCCCTGATACCTGCTAACCATGCTCAAAGCAAAGGCTACATCAGGTCGAGTACACGTCATAGCATACATGATCGATCCTACAGCCGAAGCATAAGGTCTTCGACTCATTTCTGCTATCTCAGCCTCAATACTAGGGCTTTGTGTCTTACTCAATCTGGCATTACTCTGGATGGGTAACTCTCCTTTCTTGGAGTCCTGCATGCCGAATCTCTTCAACACCTTATCCAAGTAAGTACTCTGACTAAGTCCAATTAGTCTTTTACTCCGGTCTCTCAAGATCCTTATCCCTAGAATATATGCAGCTTCTCCTAGGTCCTTCATAGAGAAACACTTCCCAAGCCAGGACTTAACTTCCTGCAGAGTTGGGATGTCATTTCCTATGAGTAGTATGTCATCCACATACAATACCAAAAAGCTAACTATACTCCCACTAGCCTTGACATATACACAAGATTCATCTTCACTCCTAGAAAAGCGAAATTCTTTGACTTTCTCATCAAAGCAAAGATTCCATCTGCGAGGTGCTTGCTTTAACCCATAAATGGATTTCTCAAGCTTACACACTCTATTAGGGTACTCTGTGTTGACAAAACCCTCTGGCTGACTCATGTAAACATCCTCAGCCAACTTTCCATTAAGGAAAGCGGTTTTGACATCCATTTGCCATATTTCATAGTCATGAAATGCAGCTATGGCTAACAGAACCCTAATAGACTTAATCTTGGCCACTGGAGAAAAGGTCTCATCATAATCAACTCCCGGAGTTTGTGAGAAACCCTTTGCAACCAGTCCTGCCTTATAAGTGTGTACATTACCATCCATGTCGGTCTTCTTCTTGAAGATCCATTTGCACCCTACAGTCTTACGACCTGGTACATTCTCAACCAAGTTCCAAACTTGATTGTCATACATGGACTGTATCTCGCTGTCCATTGCCTCTTTCCACTTGGCTGACTCAGGGTCTGCCATGGCTTCCGCGTAACTGTTAGGTTCATCCAGACCTATCAGTGTCTTATCACTGATAAGTGTATCACCTTCTGCAGTAATATGGAATCCATAGTAATGCTCAGGTGCATTCCTAACCCTTGTGGAACGCCTCAGAGGTACAGACTTGTCAATTGGCTCAACAGAAGTTTCCTCCTCAAGTTGAGTGCTAGGGTTTGAAGTTCCTTCACCACTTGACTCTTGAATTTCTTCAAGGTCAACTTGCCTCCCACTGTCTCCTTGGCTTATGAACTCTCTCTCTCTCTCGAAAGAAAGCCCTCCTAGCTACAAAGACCACATTCTCACTAGGTCTGTAGAAGAGGTAACCAAATGATTTCTGTGGGTAGCCGATGAAAATACACCTCTCACTTCGAGGTTCGAGCTTATCATGAGTCTCGCGTCTCACGAAAGCCTCGCAACCCCAAATCTTAATGTGGTCTAGTTTGGGTACTTTACCAGTCCACATCTCATGAGGAGTTTTGGCAACTTTCTTTGTGGGAACTAGATTAAGGATATGGGCAGCAGTCTCTAAGGCATACCCCCAAAATGAGATTGGTAGCGAAGCTCGACTCATCATGGAACGAACCATATCCAACAAGGTTCGATTACGCCTCTCAGCTACACCATTCAACCGCGGTGTCCTGGGAGGTGTCAATTGTGAGACAATCCCACATTCCCTAAGATAGTCGAGGAACTCTGAACAAAGATACTCACCACCTCGATCGGATCGAAGCATCTTAATGTTCCTGCCCAATTGATTCTCGACTTCCTGTTTAAACTCTTTAAACCTCTCAAAAGTCTCTGACTTATGCTTGATTAAGTAGACATATCCATATCTACTGTAATCATCAGTAAAAGTCAAATAATAACGATTAGCATTCCTTGTGGCATGTTTGAAGGGCCCACACACATCCGTGTGTATAAGATCCAACAAACCTTCACCCCTCTCACAAGAACCTGTGAAGGGTGACTTTGTCATTTTTCCAAGTAAGCATGATTCGCAACTATCATCTGACTTTAGGTCAAATGACTCCAATACTCCATCCTTTTGGAGTTGGCCTATGCGTTTCTTGCTTATATGTCCAAGACGACAATGCCATAATGATGCTTTATCCAAGTTATTATCATTAACAGAATCAATACACAATACATTATTTCCTAAGTTATCAACCACAGATACAGTTTCATACACACCATCACAAGGTAATGCTTTAAAATAAAGAACATTATTAAAGAAAGCATTAATCGAACCAACTTCATTATCAAATGAAAAGGTGAAACCTTGTTTATACAATGCATGAAAGGAAATAATATTTCTTGCCATTTCTGGCGAATAACAACATTTATTCAAATCTAAACTAAACCCACTACTTAGCGATAAAGTATAAACTCCAATCTTGGTGACATGTAAAGCTTTCCTATTCCCCATGATTAAGTTTATTCTTCCATGCTCCACATTCTCACTTCTTCTTAGTCCCTGCAAATCAGAACATATATGAATACCACAACCGGTATCAAGGACCCAAGAGTTAGAATGGGGTGAGTTATTAGATAAGATAGTGTAAATACCTGCATGGTTGGGTTTAACTTTCCCATCCTTCACATCTTGCTGGTACTTTGGGCAGTTCCGCTTCCAATGTGACTTTTCATGGCAATAGAAGCATTCAGCCTCCTTAGGGTCAGAAGAAGGAGTGACAAAACCTTTCTTGGTTCCACTTGAAGAAGAGCCATCAAGGGTCCTAGCCTTGGTACCCTTCGAAGAGCTCTTCCTCTTCTTCCCTCTACCTTTCCCGATTGCCAAAACCGGGGCGGAGTTTGGAGTAGGAGTGTTAACAACCGACTTACCCTTAAGACCTTTTTCTGCGGTCTTGAGGAGTCCCTGAAGTTTGCTGAGTGTGACCTCTTCCTTATTCATGTGATATGTCATGCGGAATTGATCATAGCACGATGGTAAGGAGTGCAAAATGATATCTATTGCAAGCTCCTCAGGGAAGTTCACATTAAGCTTCAGCAACCGATCCACATACCTTTGCATTTTCTGCATGTGGCTCGTGACGGATTCCCCGTCCTTCATCATGGTTGTTATGATAGAGCATATGATTTCATACCTCTCTTGTCGTGCACTTTGATGGTATCTTTCCATCAGATCTTGGTGCATTTCAAAAGGGTAGAAGTCCTCATAGGACTTTTGGAGTTCCGCTGTCATGGTGGCCAACATGATGCATGCCACTTTTGTAGCATCCCTTTCATGTGCCCGGAAGTCAGCGATCTCCTGGGGAGTTGCAGTGGTCTCATCAATCTCCTTAAGCTCCTTGTCAAGGATATATTCTTTGTCCTCGTAGCGGGTAATCATTCTGATGTTTCTGATCCATTCATTGAAGTTGGATCCATCAAAAGTGACTTTCCCACACAAGTTCATAAGGGTAAAGGAGCCATTAGGATTAGAGCCAGAAGCAGCATTATTTGAAGACATCTGAAAGAAGAGAACAAGATTAGTTTAGATATTAAGAGAGTCCTTAATAAAACACCCAAATGTAATATTAAGGCTAGGATCCAATCACAATATATTATAACTTAGAAGAGGTATGCCGTAATCCAAGCTATAACATATTTGAAAGGTAGGTGATTGACGATTCACCAATTTCCACCATGAAAAACGAAATATAAATATTAGGTTTTTAATTGGTTCTTAGAAATTCCTAGATTCTTTTGAGATTCAATGAACTTTTCAAAGGCATGTTTCAATCTCGAGTGTGCCCTCCAAGTTTTGTGACTGGGATACCGAGGATCACAAAACGAGGTGTGAAGTAACCATGCAAATCACTTGGTACCCTCAAGGTTTATCACTCAATCGATGTGCCGGTAAACCACACACGCTCCACCGATGCTATGGTAAACCTTAAGTCACCCTTTACCTACCTTGTTAAGTCCAAGTTAGTGTGCCGGTTAACCACACACGCTCCACCAACGACTTAAACAAAGTGTAAAGTGTAATTTCATGGATTAGCACCTTATTCACATTTTCCTAAAGTAACTAAGATTGGGAATTTAATAAAAGCATTTAGTTACTTTATAATATTCATCATACTTTTAATGAGAATTTATAAGTCCTTGTCTTACCCGTTCGGCTAACGACCCTCCACCGATCAAGGAAGCGGTGGGTGAGAGTGGACACCCATTAAGTTGCCATTTTATAGGCAACAACCTTATACCCCCCTTATAGACCGGCTTCGTGAATGAGGCGTACTAGCGGTAAGACGACTTGTTGTTATACATATATATATTAGTAACTTATAATATTATAAAGTATAAGGGTTGAATTTTAACTTTTAAAATTCTAAGGGTTGGAACTAAAGTTTTAATCAAGACTTTACATGTTCCAAAACTTGAGGGCAAGTTTTGTAAACTTCCAAAACTTTTCATTTCTTATAACTTATGAATTAATTGAGTAATAAAAATGAAGACTCTTCATTTTTATAACTCTTGTGTTCTTTTAATGGCTTTAATAAAAGTGAGACTTTTGGTTTTCCATAACTTGAGGACAAGTTATGGACTCCGTTAAAACACATTATGATCATGAATTAAACTACCATGAAGGTTACAAACAATTCCTATGATCATCTAATCTTCATAAGTTCAAGAACATGAATATGAACACTTTCAAGAATCAAAAATTACACTTAAAAAAAAAACTTGTAATTTAACGATTTTTTTTTTCAGGCTGTTTACACAAAAAAAAAACAACAAACAAACCTAGTCTCTGATACCACTGATGGGTTTTGAGCATTCTAACACTTCCTAAGTGTACATGCAACCCTAATAACCTTGGATCTATGTTTGTCTAATAATCATGCAAAGTTGAATTCCAAGGTTATATTCCTATCTAGCATACATGGGGAACATTTTTAACTTGAATGAAAGATAGAATAACTTACCTTGTTGTTGATTATGATCCTTGAAACCTTGTGAGCCTAGCACCCCAAGTGTGATGCCTCAAATGCTTCACACAACACCAAATGCTTTTGGAATGACTTTAGAGAGAATACACACTTCTAAAATCGGCCTAGCCCTCTTGTTTCTTATGTGTAGCCAATTTTGGTGGAGAATGGGTTTCTTATATAATGTTGACACATCTAGGGTTACACCATGTAAACCCTAATGTGTCATGACTCTTCATTTCCATGACCCATGGGTTTGTAACTCCCATGGAGCATCCATGGAGCATCCTATGGGTGGAACCCAACTTGATAATCCATGGAGCCTCTTAGCCCACTATATAAGATATGGAAGATTTACATAATCTACCCATATATTTAATTAATTATCTTTTGATCCCTTAATTAATTCTAAATTAATTCTTGATCAAACTAATTAAATAATATTATTAATATATTAGAACTTATAATATATTAATAAACCATAAGTGTTATTTCTCTCATTTTAGTTTATCCAATTGCATGGTGCCATGCAATCCAAATGGACCATGCCGGGTCGGGTCAAGTACATACCAGAAATAGTTATGGACTTAGACACCTTATCCAACAAAGCGCAAGCGAGATAAATGATCGGGTAACCCCCGAGTCAAACAACACTGTAGCTGAAATGCCATTCACTAAGAATGACCCTATACACAAACACATAAGATAAAAAACAATCAATACTAATACAGAGATAAGAGGAAAAATTCATACCTGCCACCATGTCAGGAGTCGCCCGCACCTCCTCTGCTGTCATCTGAAACACTCTACTCTTCACCACTGGCGCCTCAGCCCGACCCTGACGGCCGTCTGTAATCCTCAATGTAGCAGGGGCAGGTGCCGCCACCTTCCCTGCTGCTGCTAAGCTAGGACAATGGGACCTCTTATGGCCCCTCTGATTGCACTTAAAGCAAATCGGATCAGATGCTGAGGTGGGAGTCATAGTAGTAGCTGTACAGTCCTTGCTCATGTGCCCAGTCCGACCGCACTTGTAGCAGCCGGAACTCCCTGCCTTGCACACTCCGTCGTGCAACCTCCCACACTTGCCATACCGAATGTGGCCCTGCTGTCCCCTAGATCTATGATCTGATACTTTGGGCTTTTTGCCCGAACTCCCTGTGCCAGATACCACCTTTGGCTTGCTCTTCCTCTCCATCTCTAAATCAACCTCTCTCTCTCTCACGAGCCCTCGCAATCATGTCGTCCAGGGTTTTACAGCTGGACCGGCTCACAAACTGTGTGATATCACTCCTCAACATCTCATGGTATCGGGCCTTCTTCATTTCCTCATCTGATGCGTACTGAGGAACGAGAAAAGCCCTCTCCCAGAACTTGGCGGTAATCTCCGCCACTGTCTCCGTCGTCTGCTGGAGATCGTGAAACTCCCTGGCAAGCTGCAGCACCTCAATAACATGTGCGAACTCCGCTCTGAACCTGGTCGTAAAATCCGCCCAAGCCATAGCATCAAGAGCTGAATCATCCCCAATGACATGTCCGACCTCCTCCCACCAATCACGTGCCCTTCCCTTCAGAAGACAAGATACAAGTCGGACATTGTCCCCCTCGGGACATCTGCTAGTGCGGAAAGCGTTGGCAACATCATCCAACCATCTGGTACTCGCAATGGGGTCTCGGGACCCCTGGTAATCTGGAGCTCCACAAGCTCTGAACTCCCTGAACGTCAATGTGTGTGATCCCATCATGGCCGCTATCTCAGTACAGAACGCGCCCAGCTTCTCATCCATAAGCTCTAGGATACCCTCCTTGACTGATCCAAAAATCACAGGAGTCTGGTCTAATATGCTGCGTGTGACCTCTGAAGAGATGAACTCTATGGTCTGCTCATCCAAATACTCGGCTCCCGAGCCTGAACCTGATCCCTCTCCGGCACCTGAACTGCCGACTGCTGGTCTAGGGCGTAAAACCACCATTCTGAAACACTTAATGACAATCATCAGAAGCACTGATATAACTAGAGGAATCGCATGTACCACAAGTTTCCTGATCTTGTCTCAGCCTTCCTCGATTCGAGTACGGATCCTCTGCTTTCAGTAGTACGGGCCCATACTACCTTCCATATCTATCCATACTTTCCTCAGGAACTTCCTTGACTCCACCAAGTCCCTTCTACTACTACTGATCTCTACTACTCTCATCCTAGGGTAATCACCGACCCACCCTCCGCCATCAGCTGCATAAGAAGTCCCTACTTTCTTCCCCTAACTAGCTTGTAAATACTATTACATATCACTCAGACTAGATAATTCTGTGAATGAGAGATCCTACCCTACAACGGTTGGACTCAGACAAGAGCTGCGAAATAGGGTTAGACCTAACCTTCTGAAATTATTTAGTCCTTGCAATATGTAATTTAACATATTTGTTTACTAGTTAGTAAAAGACAGCTAGAACTCCTAATAGCACAAAGCAAGCAGCATTCGGACATTGAGTGGACATGATCCAACATATACTAATCAGGCTATGATACTGACTAATCTGTGCTAGCATGCAGTTCTCATAAAGCTGAACACATATAACAGGCACATAAGGCATCCTTCCTAGATCCTTAGTCCTAATCTAGCATGTTGTTCTCATAAAGCTGATAATCATAACACAACATAATCTTGTATGGGTAATTTGGGAGTACTTACTTGAGCTCGGCTGATTGTATGTACACACCCTTTTCTCTTTTCAAAGTTCTTTTCTACTTAAAAAATTTCCTTTCTTTTTTTCTAAAACACTTTTCTTTCTTCAAAATCCTTCTTACAAAAATTGTTTTTCTTTTTGAAAATTTCTATACCAATTCCTTAGTTTGAGTTCAGACACACCCGACAGTGTGCCCGAATCCCTCAAACCGAGGCTCTGATACCAACTTGAAACAT
This sequence comes from Lactuca virosa, assembly GCF_052849685.1. Lineage (NCBI taxonomy): Eukaryota > Viridiplantae > Streptophyta > Magnoliopsida > Asterales > Asteraceae > Lactuca > Lactuca virosa. Next base: position 54,670,411 of record NC_136429.1, read on the forward strand.
CCCAAAAATACAAGCCAAAAATTTCGTTTGAAAACATTACTAAAACCATAATATCCAAATATCATATAAGAAAACCATAAGTCGTGTGTCTCAAATGTCATAAAATATGTCTCATATCAAAACTGATGTCAAGATCATGTCAAAATATCAGAGTCTAACTCCCACGCTAAAACTGTGGTGTGTGCCATGCCATCATCCCGAGCCCTTCCCTTTGTTAGCTGAAGTACCTGAAACCAAAAATGAAACTGTAAGCACGAAGCTTAGTGAGCTCCCCCAATCTACCACATACCATACCATAACATATAAAGCACATACTGGGCCTTTCCCACTGCATCGGACCGAAGTCCGAAACTGACTTGGGCCTTGCCCACTCCATCGGACCGAAGTCTGGAACTAACTAGGGCCTTGCCCTCTGGATCGGACCGAAGTCTGGAACTAACTTGGCCTTGCCCACTGCATCAGACCAAAGTCCGGAACTAACTAGGGCCTTGCCCCCTACATCGGACCGAAGTACGGAACTAACTTGGGCCTTGCCCACTGCATCGGACCGAAGTCCGGAACTAACTGAAATAGCATAACATAATCATAGCATATAACGTAAACATATATACTGCACATTGCATCGGGCCGTAGCCCGGAACTCACAACACATAGACATGCCTGAATCACATTGACATCAAGCATACTGAACTACTTCTCGGGACCACCCCGGCATCGGACCGCAGTCCGGAACTACTGCTGACTAAGCGGGCCGGCATTGTGGCCGTAGACCTGTTCCTACTGGAAGGAAACTTACCTCGTAAAGCTGACTGCTAGAGTGTTGGGCGGGAAATGTCTGGCTGTTGCTCCGGTAACTCTCCGGCTACAATTCCCATAAAGACACTTAGTCAAACACTGATTACTAATCTTGGGGTAAGGTGACTATTTTACCCCCTGGCCAAAGTCAACATCCTGGTCAAAGTCAACTTCTAGTTGACCCGACACGCCGAGTTGGGCCACCAACTCGCCGAGTCCTTATCCTTTCTTCTATTTCTCAACCAGACTCTACCCGTCGAGCTTAGCAAAGACTCGACGAGTTCTCCTTCTATGATATCATCGATTCATCCTTCATCTGACTCGCCGAGTTGTATGAACAACTCGTCGAGTTCTCCTTCATCATATGAACACGTCCAGTATACGACTCGCTGAGTTGTATGAACAACTTGTCGAGTCTGTTCTTGCGGGTAAGGAGATTGTCTTGGACTCGCCGAGTGTGTTCTTGCACTCGTCGAGTCCCATGATTCCTAGATTATGGCTATATCTTAATACAGCGAAGCACTCCTCAGGACTTGTCCGACCTTGTTAATACTCGACTGGGGTTCCTTTGAATCACAACTGAAAAGGGACTCAATACTCTGGACTCGCCGAGTCCCAAGAACGACTCGCCGAGTCGATAATGTTCATTACTTATATTTCGATTTCTGACATACAACACTCATCCAAAAGGTAGATTTGGGCTTCTAAGATCGATCTAGCACGTAAAGTTACGAACTTTACGTGCATGCATGGGAGTATATGCTTAAAGGACCCAAAAATGAGGTCTAAAGGGGTGCATGGGCTATCATGGACATAAAGCTTGCATTCTCATGCCATGTGCTCGATTCCAGAACCTAGATTTGAAGGTGAATCGACTTGGGACGACCATGTCTTAAGGATTAAGCTTGTTGGACCCAAAACTCCATAAAAGTGACAAAAAGGAGATCTATAGAACTATAAGTCAAGTGTTAAGCTTGATTACCAGAAAGTGTAGCAAAAGAGGGCTAGCTTCTGGATCTACTTCTTCTCATTTGAACCTTGTCTCCTTCCTTCTTCTCTACCACTTCAAGAAATCACAAAATCACTCAAAATAGGATGGAATCACTCAAAATTACCAATGGAAGGTTAGGGTTTCGAGGGTGAACGTTCTAAAGGTGCTGGGGGCTGGGATGGGGGCTATAAGGGTGTTTAAATAGGGTACAAACCCTTAGAATTAGGGTTTCATCCAGACTGGCGGACTCGCCGAGTCGGGAATAACAGACTCGTCGAGTCGCCACGCTTAATCCACGTGCAAAACCGCTACTACTCGATGAGTTAGGGCTACTGACTCGTCGAGTAGCTTCTAAAACAAGAAAAATAATAATTAAAAATACGTACCAGGAACGGGGCGTTACATTCCCGATAACATGTTGATGTCTGGGAAGCAATTTAAGATTCTGAATTGGAAGCTTAATTCATTGCTCCAATTACATGCAGACGGAGGGGGAAAACATTCGGTGTCAGACATAGAGGTGGATGTGATGCTAAAAGCTCAGGAGCATCAGATTCAACATAAACATGATCAGATGAATAAGGATATTGAGTCAAGGTTCAAAACTCAATCTTCTTTCTTTAATGGTGAGCTTAATGAATTGAAGGTGGTTGCAAAGCAAAGACATGTTCTTTTCGTTCAAGATGTTAAAAAGGTTCAAGAAGATGTCAACTTAAAAATAGAGGAGCTTCGTGCAGATATGGCGAAAGAAGTTGCAGCTTTAGATCATAATCATTCTACTCTTCACCAGAAGGTGGATACTCTTGCTGATGTGGTAACAAAAGTTGTTGAATGGTATACTACTCTCATTCCGAAGGTTGATAAGATGACAGAAGAAGAAGCCAAGGGTTTTGGGAATGTTGATAAGCTGGTGGGAGAATTAAAGGATCTTATGTCAAAGTTTGATTCTTCGAAGTCTTCATCACAATTCACAATGAATTGGCTCCACTTGTGAAGTTTTCCAATTTTATGCCAACGAATGCCCTGCCTGTTGTCACAGGGGTGCAAGGGGGAGAAAGGAAAAATGTTGGCAACAATAAAGGAGAATGTGGTTCTGGCAATGTTGGTGGTGATGCGACGGTTGTTGGAAAAGTCTTAACCACTCAAATTCCAACATCCTTACCAAAAACTTCTACTATAACATCATCATCAACAACAACAATAAGGCCAACAACAAAAGGTATTGTGATTGGATCTGCTGGTGGAGAATCAGGTTCTTTGAAACCCAAGTCTACTGAAGCAGATAAAGGGAAAGGAAAAGGTGTAAGCGTTGAACTATCGAAAGAAGAAAAGAAAGCTACTTTTGAACATAAGATGGAGAAACAAAAGAAAATCCAAAGTATTCTTCGACAAAGAGCAAATGATCCTCCTTCATTACAAGTATATCGAAGCTTTGGTTGTTTCTGGGGAGATGCATGATTTCGAAAAGGTTCCTAAGAAAAGTTTCAACACTGAGAACACTAACATGAATCAATTAGACTTTCTAGTGAACATAATGATGTTCTTGGATGAACAGTTCGAAATTGCTGACAAGTATAAAGACAAAGTTGAATACAAGCGCATGAAGTTTCGTTTCCATGTTGTACTTGGAAAGAAGGAGGAGATATGATCATTAGTCAAGATAGTTCATGTTCTAGACATATCCAAAGATGTTTTATTCGAGGGTATGTTGCAGAATTATCGATACCATGCAGTCCGAGCAAACAACGTTGCATTCGACTTCTCAGTTGTAGATTTTCCTCTAATGAATCTTCATGATTTGTTAGTTGTGGAAATGATTATGAAGAGTGTTGATGTATCGAAACTGCAAGTGACGAGCAAAGAAGATTTTCTGAATGGTTTTGCTCATCTGAAGGTTTTCATTGATGGATACTATGGAGCTTTAGCCTTAACTGATATTGAATTGGCTAAATCTTTGGACAAAGAGATCATAGTTCCATAAACTATGCTTATGAGTAAGGCTAGTTTGAGAAACTTCGAAGATGGAGAGATTACCTTGAAACATTTATGAATTGTTTTTATTGGCAAGAGCAAGATGGGTAACAACTCAAAATTCATGTTTCAAGTGTGTGATGTCGAAAGGTATACCACGCCTCATTACATAAATCTCATGGTTCGGATGAATAGTTGTGACAAGAACATGGATAAGGAGAAGCCTAAAATTCGGAAGATTGTTAACTGGTATGTTGAGATTCAAAGGGTTATCCATCAAGCTGCGAAGATTTTGATGACCTGATTCGTCACTGCTCACAAAGGGGGAGAATGTAGATGTCGAATATAGTTGTGAGGTGTCGAAGGTTATAGTTATTTTCGATAATTTGTAACTTTATTACAAGGGCACGTTATGTTTCGAAGTTTACACTGTCTAGTCCCTTGTATTTTTTGTTTGCTTTCATGTTCCCTATAAATATGGGAAGTGTACTAAAGATAGATAAGAACTTTCATGATATTGTCTAAACTCTCTGTACTCACTGAAAGCATAATTGAGACAAACAGATATTATTTAGATCTTGTGTTCATCATTCATACTTTACTCTAATCTCGTAATTCATACTCGATTTCATTGCAACTACATAAGTGCATTTGGAGACTGGATGTTGGTCGCCAATCAAATTAACAACACATATGAAGCTATGGAAGTGCACCTCAAAAAGTATTTAGCAAAGATAGAAGAACTAATAAAGTAGTTTTAGGAGTTTCAAATTGCTCAGATCCCTCAGTCCAAGAATAAGGAGTCAGGCACCTTGAGCAAGTTGGCGTCGGTGGTATTCGACCATCTCTTGAAAAAGGTTTTAGTGTAAACCTTACCAAGGAGAAGTATTGAGGAAACATGGACACAAAAAAAGATATACATAATGAAGAAGACCAATGGATGACACCATTCGTAAAATACCTTCGAAATGGTACCTTACCCACTTGTGAGAAGGAAGCATGAAAGATATGAATCAACGCATCCAATTACACCATCTTAATGGGGAGATTATACCGAAAGGGATATTCCACACCATGTCTCAAATGACTGAATAAAAAAGAAGCTAAGAAGGTGATTCTAGAAATACACGTCGGAGTGTGTTAGGCACATGCACGATCAAGAGTGGTTATCTAAAAGACATTACGAGAACGATATTTTGGCCTACAATCACAAGTGACACGAACTCAGTAACTCAAAAGTGTTATGGTTGTCAAGTGCACTCCAATGTCCAGACATTACCCTTAGTATTTTTGACAAACATGACCACCCCATGACCATTCCTACAATAGGGGTATCGGCATTGTGGGACTATTTCTGGATGCCCCTAGCAGGTTGAAATTCTTGATTTTCATAGTGGATTATTTCACTAAATGGGTGGAAACAGTGGAAATGGCAGTCATTTCGGGCAAAAATAATATAAGCGAAAATGGGAAATAGTTCGCCGATAATCCTTTCAAAAAATGGTGTCAAGAAAAGGCATCAAGAAAAATTTCACGGTTGTTGCTCATCCCCAAGCAAACAGAAAAGTGGAGGTTACAAATCGAAAGATCATGAAATGAGTTAAGACAAGGTTAGGAAATCTAAATGGAATTGGCATGACGAGCTACAACATATTTTATGGACATACAGAACAATGGTGCGAACACCCACCAAAGAAACTCCCTTCAGTCTAGTCTACGAGACTGAGGCGGTTATCTCGATTGAAGTAAGCATCCATATCATAAGAACGTTCAATATGTGTATGGAAGAAAATACAAAGAATCTATGAGTGAGCCTGGATATGTCGGAAGAGAGATGCAACCATGCAACGATACGTTAAGCAACATATTACAATGAGTGTGTCAAAGGAGAAACATGTAAGGTGGGTGATCTGGTGCTTAGAAAAAAAGAGGCAAGTCGACAAGAGCACAATGGGACGTTAACCCTCAACTGGGAAGGCCCTTACAAGATAGTCGAGGTGAGACGATATGACTCTTACGTATTCGAGACAATGCAAGGAGCGAAACAGCCAAGAACATGGTGATGGGTTTTGAGCATAACTACATCTTATGTGATCATGCAACCCTAATTACTTTGGATCTAAGATTTTCACTAGTTGAACATGAAATTGAATACCAAAGCAATAAACCCTAGATCTAGCATACATTTTCGAAAATCATATAACAAATGGGTTTAGATGTTTACCTTGCTTGTTATGTAGTAATAACAAGAATTCCTTTGTAGATCCTTTACTCTTGAAAGCTTAGTACCTCAAATGTTGCATCTCTAATAAATCACAAACACCACTAGCAAAAAGGATGAGAAGCAGAGAGGAGGAAGCTTTAAGAATTTTGTCTAGGGTTTCTTCTTAGAAAGGCAGTGGCCGAAAATCCTAAGCCTAGGGGTCTTTATATACCTGTGGGTTTCTAGGGTTTCTGGAGGAAACCCTAATTTCCTGCTTAAGTCTTAAGCAGCTCATGGACCTCCTACTAAGAAGCCTTAGACGAAATCTATAGGGCCTCCATATAGGATTTTTTCCACTCCTAATTAAGGAGTCCATTAACCCAGTTTCACAACTATCAGTGATTTGCAAAATAGCCCATGTTCCTTTAATTAGTTCCTTTAATCCCAAAATTAATTCCAAATTAATTTCTGATTAAATACTAATTAAATAACATAATTTCTAATTAATATATTATTCTCATAATACATTGTTGTAACACCCCGTTCTAAAAGTATTTATTTATGGATTTCCGAGATCAAGAGTAAGGGCGTTTCGGTCTTTTGTGGGCAATGGGTTTCATTCGAGAAGGTTTCGGACCGGGGTGTGTTGCTAGAAGCGTAGGGCTTCTCGCCACCTTTGCGTGGATATAAAGTTCGTCGGGAACGGATTTAGAATAAAGGAGTTATGACATTTTAAAGAAAGTGACATTTATGGCCCTTAATGGAAAAAGTTGTCGAGGTAGGCCATGCATGCAATTGGGACACGCGTGGGTACGCCCAGCGTAATAGAGTAAATGATCGCGGGTGCAAGGACGCGTATGCCCAGCGTACGCTCAGAGTCATTAAACCCTAATTTTAGGGCCAGCCACTATATAAAGAACATAAAGGATCAACCCCAGCCTCCTTATCTGTTCCCTTATCCTCAGAAAAACCCTAGGTAGCCGTTCCACCTCCATTGTTGGGTGTGTTTGGATTTGTGGAGCTTAGTTTGGCAAAGGAAAGCTTAGAGGAAGAAAGAAGAGGTTGGCAAAGAAGGAACCTTGGTGGCTGGAGCTTGTAGATCTGAGATAGCACCACCTTTTGCAACTATTTAAAGGTATAAAGCTTCTTGCTTGACATCTATTTTGTGTAGATCTAAGTGTTGTGAAGTTTTGACACCATTCTTGTCCCAAAAATCCCCAATATGATGCATGATGTGTTTTGGTTAAGTTAAATTGTCCTTTCAGACCATAAGAGAGGTCTTGAGTGAGAAAAATGAGGTCCCAATGGCTTTAGTTGTCCCATGTGTGAAATTGGAAGGTCTTAATGGGTTAAGACCTTGAGTTAAGAGCTTTATGGACATCAAACAGGATAAAGTTTGAGACTTTATGAGTCCTAGGCCCTTTTTATCACTAGATCTGGAATATGGGCTTAAGTGCTTAAGCCATTAAGCACATGGAAGGATTTTGGTACAGACGCGCGTACACCCCGCGTACCAGAGGAGTACGCTCAGCGTACACCCTCTGTTGGGTTTTCGAATTTGGGCCGTGAAGTATTGGGCTGTTTATGGGCTAGCTGGGCTTGGGCCGTGACTGCATAGTACATATGGAGTAATTTGGGCCCAATAATTATTATGGACCTTGGATCTAGGCCCGATTAGAAAGATGGGCCCAATTTAGTAAATTGGGCCAATATTGGGCTTTACATAAGGACTTGGTTTTGGGACTTTGCTCAATAAAAGGAAAATGGATTTAAGGAGTGGTGTGGGCACTTGGCCTAGAAAGTCATGTTGGATTCTAACTTGGTGATTATCATGTGATAGTTGGGAGTACCGGTGAGTCAGCGGTCAGGGATTTGCAGAATTTCGGCAGTTGCAAGGTGAGTTATCCTCACTATACCAAGGGTCTAAGGCACCAAGTCCGGCCCTTTGAATTGTTATTTGAGTAATTGCTGTTGTGATATGTTAGTTTGGTATTCTGCTAGAATGGATGATTATATGCTAGTATGGCTGGTTAGATCGGCATCCTGGTAGACTGGATGTGGCTATGCTTAGTGACCTGTAGTTGGTCGGACTGTCTGTGTGCTGGTAGAAGATTACATGTGTTATGTGCGCATATTTGAGCAGTTGTAGAGGGTATTCCATCCCGGTAGGATGATAGTGTTGGATTAATGTCTAAGTCCATAACTATAATTGGTAAGACTTGACCCGACCCGGCATGGTCCATTTGGGTTGCATGGCATCATGCATTTGGATAGACTATAATGAGAGAAATAACACTTAAGGTTGGTTAATATATTATAAGTTCTAATATATTAATAAGGTTATTTAATTAGTATTGATCAAGAATTAATTTGGAATTAATTAAGTGATCAAAAGGAGACTAATTAAATATATGGGTTGATTGTGTAAATCATTCATTCTTATATATGTGGGCTTGTGATCCAAGATTCCTTATGTTGGACTAAGTCCATGGGGTGACCCATGGATACTCCATGGAGGTTAAAATCCATGGAGCATAAGGAATGGGTAAAGTTATGAGTTACATGGTGTAACCCTAATAGCCACCATATAAAAGAATCCCATGGCTCAAGAAATCGTGCACTAATGTGTGAGTGTGAGGGCTAGACGATTTCAAGGAGTGTTCAAGTTTCTCTCAAGTTATTCCAAGTGTATTTGGTGTTGTGTGAACCATTTGAGGTGTCACACTTGGGGCACTAGGCACTCAAGCTTCATGAAGACATTCCACATCAAAGAGGTATGTATTCTATCTTGTTATATTTATTATTTTGTATGCTAGATTAGGATAATACCTTGGATGTTCATAATTGTATGTATAATAGAGAAAACATAGATCCAAGGTATTTAGGGTTGCATGTACATTTAGGAGTGTTAGAATGCTCATAACCCAACAGTGGTATCAGAGCCTAGGCTTGTTTTCTTGTTATACTTGCAAAAGTAGCTGAAAAATCGAGTTGGATGCATATATTCGATTGTTTTGGCTGGAATTGGACTAGGAACATTACCCTAAGATGTTTTTGGACTTATAAACTTGTTTTTGATGTGGTAATGTTCATGCTAATCCAATTTCTAAGATAATTGTCATAATTTCAAGATTTGTATTGGTTTGTATGTTCATGCTAATTTCTTGAAGATTGATGATTTGAATTATCTTGTTCTTATGAGGTTCTTAGATTAATAGAAAAGTTGTGTGAAATAGTTGTTTTCAATCCATTTTAATCTAAGAGTTGATTCCAAAGTGTGTTTTTGTAACTTGTCCTCAAGTTATATGAAAAGTCACATTTAAGAATCATAAAACTCATAAAAGTTGGCAAAGGTTACAAAATGAAGAGTCTAGTTCTAATTAAATGGTTTTATGACTCCATAACTTGTCCTCAAGTTATGGAGGTTCAAGAGTCTCTTCATTAAATTAAAAAAAAAAGTGTAACCTTAATTAGTTCCATAAGTTACAATAAAAAAAAGTTATTTTTTTTATTAATTAGTTTAAAGTCTTCCATAACTTGTCCTCAAGTTATGGAACTTGAAGAGTTTTTTTTTAATTAAAACTACTTTAAACTCATAAGTTATGGAATTAATTAGTTTTGAATAGTTTCAAAACTTGCCCTCAAGTTTTGGAATTTGAAAAGTTTTCACTTATGAATACTTTAATTCCAAGTTAGCCCTTAGAATTTTAAAAGTTAAAATTCAACCCTTATACTTTGTAATATTATAAGTTAATAATATTTATATATATGTATAAGAGTAAAGTCAGTCTTACCGTTAGTAGGCCTCATTCACGAAGCCGGTCTATAAGGGGGGTATAAGGTTACTGCCTATAAAATGGCAGTTTAATGGGTGTCCACTCTCACCCACTGCTTCCTTGACTGGTGGAGGGTCGTTAGCCGAACGGGTAGGACAAGGACTATAATTCTCCCTTCATTAAAAGTATTAATGATAAATACTAAGTAACTAAACTCTTATTAATACCCAATCTTAGTTACTTAGGAAAATGTGAATTTGGTGCTAACCCATGAAATTACACTTTGCACTTTGCTTAAGTCGTTAGTGGAGCGTGTGTGGTTAACCGGCACACTAACCTGGACTTAACAAGGTAGGCAAAGGGTAACTTAATATTTATCATAGTATCGGTGGAGCGTGTGTGGTTAACCGGCACACTGATTAAGGGGTAAATATTAAGGGTACCAAGTATATTTGCATGGTTATTCACACCTTGTTTTGTGATCCTCGGCATCCCAGTTACAAAACCTGAAGGGCACACTCGAGATTGAAACATGCCTTTGAACAGTTCAATGAATCTCAAAGATCTAGGACTTTCAAATCCAATTAAAACCTAATAAATTATTTCGTTTTTCATGGTGGAAATTGGTGAATCGTCATTCACCTACCTTCAATATTTTATAGCTTGGATTACGACATCCCTCTTCTAAGTTATAAAATAGTTTGCTGGGTCCTAGCCTTAATATTTCATATTGGGTGTCATATTAAGGACTTTAAATCAACTATCTTGAATATCTCCCAAAAAGATGTTTGGTCTAGACATTTATGATCTTCCCAAATCTCTTGAAACAAGCTTTCCTAAATTAAGATGATGTCCCATGGATATCATACTTCTTTCACCTCCTCCAATTATTCTCCCTAACCCACAAGTTCCTAAAAAGTTTAAGGTCACTCAAGCCCTATTGGCAAGGCAAGGTCTAGGTGTGATCACATCTTGGAGATGTAGTCACATATTGACAAGCCGGGAGAGTTGGGTGTCAAAGTCTTGAGAAAGTTGGTGGCTCAACTACTTTCTAAGTCACATAGTGAGTTCTTTTGGGAATCCTATGAAACAGACTAAGACAAGACCCTTAATGATCTTATCTATTTGCTAAGATCAACTTCCTAAAACGCTATGGACATTGACAATGATGACATTGGATATCCAGTAAAGCTCTCTCTTCCCAATGGAAAGGGATCGGCCATAGTCAACTCGGTTGACCCAATGGTAAAGAGAGAGGCAAAGTCTGAGATAGTCCCATTATCAAGGGTCCATAGGTAACTATTGCCAAAGGAAGGGGCATTGGTTACGAAACTGCCAAATTTACCTAAGGATGTTAAAGTCAATAAGTTTGGCTCTACTTCAGGTAAAGTCAATCGTCTAACTCTATTAAGTACATGCTGATTCTGATCGCGAAGATGGATTTCAATCGCATGGTTCGGTGATCAGAATTTTGGGCTATTACTTAAGAGTTATGATATTTATATTGCTTAGGAATAGATAACAACAAGGTTTTCATATGGATTGTAAGGATAAGTTTTTCCGCAAAGTTTTAAAATAAAAGAAAAAGGTTTTGATTTTATTTATTTTAAGTATCCTTACAATGGCATTTGTGAAAAGTTGTTGCTTATAAGATTCCATTGATAGCAATATTGGAAAAATGGATTTGATTCTTTCGGTTGTGGTAGTGTCTAATATTACCAAATAAGGAAAGATTCTCATCACCCAAGGTTCAATTGGACCGAAACTTGGAATCATGCAAGTTGTACAGTATGATGAATGAGAACTTTCAGCTTGGAAAATTAAGACTAATTCCTTATGTGAATAAGGAAAGGACTAAGGGATCGAGTACACATTCTTGTGCACTGGTCAAGTCCACCACAAAAGATCAAGAAGACTATTCGTCATGATTTACTTAAGTTCAGTAAATATGGTTATACTTATAAGTTTAAGTATAAGTCTGTAGAATTGGAGAAGTTTCAATGTGAGACATAACGAATAAGAAGAATCAAAGTATGGCAGAAAGATAAAAGTTTCTCAAATCTGAAAAGATGGGAGAGTACTTTAGTATCATGTTTATGATCATCTTAATGATTAAGATACCATATCACAATTGGTCCTCTAAAGTCATCTTAGTGCATTCTTATGACTAAGAAGAGGAGTCATAAATTGTTGAAATGGTTAAATCAAAAAGATGAGTCATACTTCGTTCCAAAACAATTCTTAGAGTCATACTCCAAGATTGTAACTTGAGTGACATATCTTAAAGAGGGTTTGTTAACACTAGTCAAATGTAAGAGTAAAAGTTATCTACTCTTGTACATTTGAAATTGGTATGTTGTGATGTTTTGGATAAAACAGAGACCAACTTAGGCCAATTGTGTAAAGTGTTAGTCTTGATAAAGAATCCGCACTATCTCTTGAATATTTGACAAGGGAGTCTTATATGTCAAGAGGACAGTGGGAGTCTTAAAGCTCTTGAAAGTTTCAAGACTTAATCAAGAATAAAACCTAAAGTCCTTCACTAGCACACGACTTGAGGTTTATAACCTATCGTGTTGAAATTTTTGTGCCTATTCAAGTTGGCTTTGCATAGGAGTTCTGAGAGTTCTCAATTGGTTGCACAACTACTTGGAAGCAATGACAGGCACCTGAGCTGCCAAATGGCAAGAATTTAAGATTGCACAAGTTTAATCAATATGAGTTTGGATTTGTCACTAACCTTGTCTTGTGATTATGGTTTTGACAAATTCACATGGATAAGAACACATACGCTATTAAATCTAAGTGTCATAAGGTTTCTCTCCGATTCATGAAAATGATGGTGAGGAAACACTGTCACTAAGTAGACTTTAGCTAGATAGCAATTGTGATATTTGCATTCTCAAAGTCGTTAGTGGAGCGTGTGTGGTTTACCGGCACACTAACATGGACTTGTGAGAAGTGGCAAAGGTCTAAACAATTGAGACTATGATTAAGGCATCCCTTTTCATAGTTCTAAAATTGTTTAGACACACATGTGATCTATCTAAGAGAGGTGTATGATTTTGATAAAGTTTTATCAAAACAATCTAGTATCAGAAATCTGAACTTTGGTAAGAAAGTCAGCTAATTTCTGAGTACATGTCAAAGCTAGTGGGAGCATAAGTGTTATGCTAATAATCATCATGTTAGTGGGAGCATGATAATTATGACAAAGGTTTCAAGTTAGCAATGTTAATTATAGAAAACAAAAGTTTCAATTCGTGAGGTTGCAGGGGTTGAAAAAGTTGTTTTGCTATAATTAAGGGAGAGGAAATTATACTTCATTTCAATTCTAAAAGCTTAGATTGAGATTTTAATCGTATTTAATCAAGGATATATATATGAATTTCATGTTGGAATGGCTCAACATAAGGAAATTCTATATATGGGTCCATTATTTGCGTTCTAAAATTCGATTATGATTACGGCATCCCTTTTCATAATCTGAATTTTGAGAACTTGGCAAATTGAAATGGAAATATTATAGCAAAAGACTGGTTTAGTCTTTATGTGAGACATCATGAATCGTGTCCCATATGCTTCGGATATAGGATCGATTACATGTGCTATATTCATCCTTTCTAAAATTTTCCAAATGCCTGGGGCATTATGAAGGGAAAAGGTCTAGAATTGGATATGACTAAAATGATTAAGCAATTGTCAAGGACAATCTAAGGTTTACCAAAGATTGGTTGCTCAAGGACAGTTGGAAGTATAATGTTAATTCTGGAAGGACCATATTGACATAATTTGTAAGGAGGCAACTCTTGTTCAGAAGTGATAGTCAAAATGGAATATGGAAATGTTTCAAAGTTAGAAATTATTCAATCTGTGTAAGATTAGGAAACTTAATGAAAGAAGGATGTTTCCAAGGAGCTGATCTCCTTTGGAATGCTCTGTAATGATTGTTGTCAAGTCTTTCTGACTTCGTGCATAATCATTAAGAGGATCAATGCATATAAGTTTAGAATCTAACAGATTTCAGTAAATGGCATGAATTTGGAATTCTTGCATTTGCAGTAAGGATTTGGGACTGTGAAAAGAGGATCATTGGAGTGATGTTCAATTGATCTATTTTACAAAGTAAAGATCATAGACAAACATAGTATGCATACTTGGTGTATGGCATGACTAGTGTTTAGAAAACATAGTGTACGTGCTTGGAGCATGGGACAACTATTGTTTTAAATTCAAGTATAAAGTTGATAAAACCGAAACAATGAATAATGAGTAATCAGTATGGTGATAAATAAAAGTGTTTATTTATATTCATAGGATTTGATACCATATTTGATTCATTTATTCTTGTGTTTCACTTTGCATGTTTTGACTTCCAGAATAACTAAGTCGCTCTTCCTGAATGATTAAGTTATTCAAACCATCCACAGTCGATCATATGTTGGAAGTAGATATGAATCAAGACTGTCATGGGTTGGTTTGTAGAGGTCCAAGTTGGTGGACAAAAGTGGTGCTACAACACTCATGAGTGCTCATAAGTTCTGAGTATTGGATTCAACCCGCGTTCATTTGAATCACTTCATGGATTTTATCACGAGTGATCATGAGACGATAATATCTTATATTCTTCAAACCTAGAGATATGAATTGTTACTATGAGTTGGTTATACATTGATTGCACGAAAACGCATTGGTAACTCGATGTTATAAAACGTGCCTTTGTGTATGATTCAACAAGTAGTAGAACAAGCCATATGAGTCGAAGTTTATCCATTCCTTTTACCTTCGGGATAAAAGTGATATTTGTGGGCCCCTCGATGATTTAAAGATGATACATGTGAGTGCTTGGCCAAGCCAGGACTGATTTGATTTGTTCAATCAGTCAGTCATCATGAATCGGAAATCGGGAAACAACAAATGGACAGAGAGAATGATTGATAATCCATGTCTCAGTCCATATGATATCTAGAATGGATGAATATATGATCCCTTATCTAATGGACAAGTCATTGACAAAGGTCAGAGTTCATCGACAAGGTCATAGTTCGACATAAGCTTGTGAGAGCTACGATTGCTGATCGGTTCCTGAAGTCATACGCAATAATAGTTTTAGACTAATCCAAGTGGGAGACTGTTGGATTAATGTGTAAGTCCATAACTATAATTGGTAAGACTTGACCCGACCCGGCATGGTCCATTTGGGTTGCATGGCATCATGCATTTGGATAGACTATAATGAGAGAAATAACACTTAAGGTTGGTTAATATATTATAAGTTCTAATATATTAATAAGGTTATTTAATTAGTATTGATCAAGAATTAATTTGGAATTAATTAAGTGATCAAAAGGAGACTAATTAAATATATGGGTTGATTGTGTAAATCATTCATTCTTATATATGTGGGCTTGTGATCCAAGATTCCTTATGTTGGACTAAGTCCATGAGGTGACCCATGGAGGTTAAAATCCATGGAGCATAATATGAGTTACATGGTGTAACCTTAATAGCCACCATATAAAAGAATCCCATGGCTCAAGAAATCGTGCACTAATGTGTGAGTGTGAGGGCTAGACGATTTCAAGGAGTGTTCAAGTTTCTCTCAAGTTATTCCAAGTGTATTTGGTGTTGTGTGAACCATTTGAGGTGTCACACTTGGGGCACTAGGCACTCAAGCTTCATGAAGACATTCTACATCAAAGAGGTATGTATTCTATCTTGTTATATTTATTATTTTGTATGCTAGATTAGGATAATACCTTGGATGTTCATAATTGTATGTATAATAGAGAAAACATAGATCCAAGGTATTTAGGGTTGCATGTACACTTAGGAGTGTTAGAATGCTCATAACCCAACAGATAGGGCCCTAGTACGTAGTTTATGTGGACTATTATGTGATTATCTGGTAAGTGCACATGTTGTTAGTATGTGGGCATTCCAACCTGATGGTTGTGGGCCAGGAGTATTCCATCCAGGTAGGATGATTGGACTCATAGTATGTTGGCATTCCAACCCGATAGTTGTGGGCCAGGAGTATTCCATCTCGGTAGGATGATTGGACTCATAGCAGGTTGGCATTCGAACCCGATGGTTGAGGGCCTGAGGTATTCCATCCTGAGGGATGATTGGACCAATAGTAGTGATTGTTGTATGTGTAGGAGTATGGGCATTCCAACCCGATGGTTGTGGGCCTAGAGTATGCCATCCTGGTAGGATGATTGGACTCGTGGTATGTTGGTATTCCAACCCGACGGTTGAGGGCCAGGGGTATTCCAACCTGATGGTTGACCGGACCCATTGTGTGTTGTTTATTGCTGGATGTGTATGGTTATGTGTGTATGGGTATTTTGGGGGAACTCACTAAGCTTTCGAGCTTACGGTTTTAGTTTATTGTTTCAGGTACATCAGGTGATCGTGGCAAGGCAAAGGCGTGATCGTACCGCTCCTCATATTTCATGATTTTATGATTGGGTTCTGGGGATACTCTGATGTTTGAAACTGTTTTGAAAACAAGTTATATTAACTTAACGGTTTTTGAATGGATTAAAATGTTTTAAACTGGCTTAAATTTTATGGATGTTACAAGTTGGTATCAGAGCCTTGGTTTGAGTGAATTAGAGGAACATTCGTGTGACTCTAGTCTCAAATCAAGGAAAGATTTTTAAAATGGTTTTAAAATGGTTCTTAAAATAAGTAAAGGAGGCTGCAGAGGGTACGATCAGCCGGAGCCAGTAAGTAAACCCCAAAATACCATACAAGTTATTTGATTATGTGATATGTTAGAACAACATGCTAGTACTAGGCTAGGGATCTTCAGGAATTGTATGATAGAATTGTCTGATTATGTGATGCCTGCTAGCCTAGGGTTTCCTTATGTGAGATACTCAGTATTCCTCTAGGAGTGAGGATTGAGCGCTTGCTATGTGTGTATATGCCTGGGGCGTTGTGGTGATACTTGAGACAAATATGAGTAGGTGTGGAAGGTAGTATGGGCCCGTACGACTGAAAGCACAGGACCCATACGCGTATCAAGGAAGTCACAACCCCCTGGGGTGTTGATTAGCAGTTAGTTCCCAGGCTGTTATGATGTGTATCTTAGGATCTTATTGGTGTGTTGCAGTATGGCGATTACGAGACGCTTGGGGGCAGGATCCGGTTCAGGATCGGGATCAGGAGAGGGTGATCAGGATGGATCTGTACCACCCGAGGTCATTGGTCAGACGAGGATGGATGAGTTGGATGCTAGGATTCATGATATCCTGCATGATGAGGTTGCTGCTATGTTCCGAGCTGAGTTGCCAGAGTTGTTTGGGTCGATCAAGACCGCCATGTTTGAGTACTTCGATGAGCGCTATGCAGCTCTTGCAAAGACGGCTGCCACAGCAGCCGCATCGGCTGTAGCAGCGGCAGGAGGAGGAGCCGGTCGGGGCTTTCAGTATCGGGACTTCGATAATACGAAGCCCCCTACTTTCGATGGGGTTCAGGATCCGATCGTTGCTATGAGATGGTTGTTAGACGTGGAAGGATGTTTCTTCACGTGTTCATGCCCAGCTGATCAGAGGGTGAGGTGTGCTCTGAACCTGTTGAGGCTCGGGGCAAAGGATTGGTGGAGGTTGACTACGGGATCATATTCGGATGCGCAGCGGGCTGCGGTTACTTGGGATCAGTTCCGAGACATGTTCAGTACTCGTTATGTTCTGCGGGTTGAGCGGGAGAGATTGGCTAAGGAGTTTCTGGAGTTGAAGCAGGATTCTGAGTCGGTGACGGAGATCACGAGGATGTTTACGGAAAGGGCAATGTTTTGCCCCGAGTTTGCTTCGGAGAAGGCTCAGATGACCCGGTATCTGAGCATGCTCAAGACAGATATTCGACAGTTCGTGTCTACGCAGAGATGTGATACTTTGTTGGAGTTGAAAGAGGCCGCCAGGCGGCGCGAGTTAGAGATTGAGCTCCAGTTGAGAGAGCAGAGGCAGGCCCCGGTGCAGTCGCAGCCTGCGCTGAAACGGTTGAGGGCCATTGATTATCGACAGGGAGGTCAGAGGAGTCGCACTTGTAGGAAGTGCGGCAAGGTGCATGAGGGAAGTTGTCGTTCTTCTTCTGGGTGCCACAAGTGTGGCAAGGAGGGCCACATAGCCAGGGATTGCAGGCAGCAGGCTCCAGCTGCCGGAGTTCGACTTTGTTATCATTACGATCAGGTGGGCCATATGAAGGCCCAGTGTCCTCTACTGGCTGCCAGGCCAGTGCAGGCCCCATCACCAGCCACTTTGAGAGTTACTGACGGGGGTCAGGGTCGAGCAGAGCCTCCAAAGGCTCCAGGGCGTGCCTATCAGCTTGTGACCGAGGAGGTCGGGACAGCGCCAGAGATGACAGCCGGTATGTCTTATCTTTTATATCTTGATCATGTTATTATTATGGGATTGTTGTTTCCTGCATTAGTTATTAGAGTATAGTAGATGCTTGTGAGAAGTTATTATTGAGAGATTATAGAGGGGTAGTATCCGGTGATGCATTCAAGAGAAGGAGAGATCATGATTCAGGGATTCGGGATCATCAGCAGGAACTCGGATTCCTTGAAGTTCGTTGTCTCGGATTGGGGCGATTGAGTCACGTACCAGCTTCGCCAACGGTAGACAGTAGTTAGTGCTCTAAGTGGGGGAGAATTGGAAATTCTCGGATAGGGCGTTGTTTTGAAGGATGTCGCCTGACGCAGTTTGGATGTCGGTTCGGGAGTGGTGCGATGAGGCGGTCTAGTTATGGTAAGAACCCTGCTTGTATTGTGGATCTTTGAGCGAGCAGTGGGGATACTGCTATGTTATAGCAATCAGTGGGATTGTTCCCAAGTGTCGAAAATGATGAGGGGCATGCGGAATACTCTTTATGGATTGTAAGTTATGCAATCAGTTTCTGAGTATATATACGTGTTATGGGATAGCGACGTGCTCCACAAGTGGATGATATAGAGTGAGGTTCCGATATTTCAGCACCGACTGATGATGCGAAGTCATGGTTTAGGTCTCCTTGGAGGAGGAGAAGGTGAGTAGCTCCAGATGGGAGATTTGGACAGAAGCACTAGAGATAGCAGAGTTGATAGACTCGGGAGCAGTCTAGACCGGTGTTGAGGACCGTGTAAGGATATTTCAGTCGTAGGTTGTGGACCTAGAGATTACGATAGTAATGTTCCCTGTCGTGGTACGTTTGGAGTAAACGTGATGATGGGATTTGGGTGAGTTGCACTCGGTTGAGTCGAATCAGAGTAGTTTTGAGGAAGCTGCAAGGTTGGATCCTTGGGCTTCAAGTATGATTGTAGACTTGGGGTATGTGTGTAGTAGTATGCAAATATAGGGTATTCCATCATGAGGATGACTGGACCCTATGAGTGATTGAACCTGATGTGTTTGGTATTCCAACCCGAGGGTTGATTGGGCCAAACATGTGTAGGGATACGAGGGTATTCCATCCTAGGGATAAGCGGACCCGTCGTAGGCATGACTGGTATTCCAGCCCAAGGCTGATTGGGCCAGGTGTGAGTGTTGGTTTATGTGAAGGATTGTTGTATGTATGTTTGGGTATGAGTTGAAAGAGAGGAAGTGTTGTCGGCAACAGATTATGATGCGTGGTTCTGTTTTCAGGTCGGAAACTCAGGTTCCCAGGGTTGAGTTGTCCTTTTTATAGCAATGGGAAGAGGTCAGGTGATAGTTAGTTTGGGCGGCCTGTCAGGGAGACAGATCCAATCTAACTTTCCAAGTAAAGGGCATTCTGGAGAGGTAGGTATTTGATACTGCATGAGAATGAGTATGTATCTCTTCGAGTTGGAGTTCCAGTGGGGTCAGCCTCCCTTGGTGGTCGTCACGCTTTAGGGGCGTGGATGTGCCTTTCGGGATTTTGAGTAGCCAGAATTGACAATTGGCGATTTCGAGGGCGAAATCAGATTTAAGTGGGGGAGAGTTGTAACACCCCGTTCTAAAAGTATTTATTTATGGATTTCTGAGGATCAAGAGTAAGGGCGTACGCCCAACGTACGCTCAGAGTCATTAAACCCTAATTTTAGGGCCAGCTACTATATAAAGAACATAAAGGATCAACCCCAGCCTCCTTATCTGTTCCCTTATCCTTCGAAAAACCCTAGGTAGCCGTTCCACCTCCATTGTTGGGTGTGTTTGGCTTTGTGGAGCTTAGTTTGGCAAAGGAAAGCTTAGAGGAAGAAAGAAGAGGTTGGCAAAGAAGGAACCTTGGTGGCTGGAGCTTGTAGATCTGAGATAGCACCACCTTTTGCAACTATTTAAAGGTATAAAGCTTCTTGCTTGACATCTATTTTGTGTAGATCTAAGGGTTGTGAAGTTTTGACACCATTCTTGTCCCAAAAATCCCCAATATGATGCATGATGTGTTTTGGTTAAGTTAAGCTGTCCTTTCAGACCATAGGAGAGGTCTTGAGTGAGAAAAATGAGGTCCCAATGGCTTTGGTTGTCCCATGTGTGAAGTTGGAAGGTCTTAATGGGTTAAGACCTTGAGTTAAGAGCTTTATGGACGTCAAACAGGATAAAGTTTGAGACTTTATGAGTCCTAGGTCCTTTTTGTCCCTAGATCTGGCATATGGGCTTAAGTGCTTAAGCCATTAAGCACATGGAAGGATTTTGGTACAGACACGCGTATGCCCCGCGTACCAGAGGAGTACGCCCAACGTACGCCCTCTGTTGGGTTTTTGAATTTGGGCCGTGAAGTATTGGGCTGTTTATGCGCTAGCTGGGCTTGGGCCGTGACTGCACAGTATATAAGGAGTAATTTGGGCCCAATAATTATTATGGACCTTGGATCTAGGCCCGATTAGAAAGATGGGCCCAATTTAGTAAATTGTGCCAATATTGGGCTTTGCATAAGGACTTGGTTTTGGGACTTGGCTCAATAAAAGGAAAATGGATTTAAGGAGTGGTGTGGGCACTTGGCCTAGAAAGTCATGTTGGATTCTAACTTGGTGATTATCATGTGATAGTTGGGAGTACCGGTGAGTCAGCGGTCAGGGATTTGCAGAATTTCGGCAGTTGCAAGGTGAGTTATCCTCACTATACCAAGGGTCTAAGGCACCAAGGCCGTCCCTTTGAAATGTTATTTGAGTAATTGCTGTTGTGATATGTTAGTTTGGTATTCTGCTAGAATGGATGATTATATGCTAGTATGGCTGTTTAGATCGGCATCCTGGTAGACTGGATGTGGCTATGCTTAGTGACCTGTAGTTGGTCGGACTGTCTGTGTGCTGGTAGAAGATTACCTGTGTTATGTGCGCATATTTGAGCAATTGTAGAGGGTATTCCATCCCGGTAGGATGATAGGGCCCTAGTACGTAGTTTATGTGGACTATTATGTGATTATCTGGTAAGTGCACATGTTGTTAGTATGTGGGCATTCTAACCTGATGGTTGTGGGCCAGGAGTATTCCATCCAGGTAGGATGATTGGACTCATAGTATGTTGGCATTCCAACCCGATAATTGTGGGCCAGGAGTATTCCATCCCGATAGGATGATTGGACTCATAGCAGGTTAGCATTCCAACCCGATGGTTGAGGGCCTGAGGTATTCCATCCTGAGAGATGATTGGACCAATAGTAGTGATTGTTGTATGTGTAGGAGTATGGGCATTCCAACCCGATGGTTGTGGGCCGAGAGTATGCCATCCTGGTAGGATGATTGGACTCGTGGTATGTTGGTATTCCAACCCGACGGTTGAGGGCCAGGGGTATTCCAACCTGATGGTTGATCGGACCCATTGTGTGCTGTTTATTGCTGTATGTGTATGGTTATGTGTGTATGGGTATTTTGGGGGAACTCGCTAAGATTTTGAGCTTACGGTTTCAGTTTATTGTTTCAGGTACATCAGGTGATCGTGGCAAGGCAAAGGTGTGATCGTACCGCTCCTCATATTTCATGATTTTATGATTGGGTTATGGGGATACTCTGATGTTTGAAACTGTTTTGAAAACAAGTTGTATTAACTTAATGGTTTTTGAATGGATTAAAATGTTTTAAATTGGCTTAAATTTTATGGATGTTACAATTAATAAATCATTTATCAACCTCTCTCTCCAAAAACATCTTGTCAAATTGCTAGGGTGAAGGCAACTCAAAAGGACCATGCTATTATCAAATCAAGTACATGCCAACTATAGTTATGAGATTAGACATCTAATCCAACAGTCTCCCACTTGGATAAGTCTAATAACTATAATTGCAAGTATGACTTCAAAATTTGACCAGCAATCGTAGCTCTCAAAAGCCGTTGTTGAACTCTGACCTAGTCAGTTGTGTGTCCTTAAGATAAGGGACCATATAATCCTCCGTTCTGCAACATATCATGTCGACAAAGACGTGGAATAGAATCATTCTCAATGTCCAACAGTTTGTTTCCCGATTTTTGATTTGTATGACAAGGAACTTAATTGCACACATCAATTTAGTCCTGACCGGGCCCGACACATAAGTCAGCACAAAATCATCGAGGGGCCTAAGATATCGCTTTTACCCCTTGGGCTAAAAGGAACAGATAAACTTTGAATTATATGCTTTTACTATTTACTCATCAAATCGTACACAACAATACGTTATATAACATCAAGTTACTGATGTGTTTACGCATTATCAATGCACAATCAACTCGTAAACAACAACTCATATATCTTTGTTTAAAGACTATACGATATCATCGTCTCATAATTACCCGTGATAAATTCCATGAAGTATGCGTTTACGCATTATTAATGCACAATCAACTCGTAAACAAAAACACATATATCTTTGTTTAAAGACCATACGATATTATCGTCTCATAATTACCCGTGATAAATTCTATGAAGTAATTCAAATTAGTGTGGGTTTAATCCAATACTCAAATCCCCATTTCAGGAGTACTCATGAACGTTGCAGCAAACAATTGTTATGTCTAAACACGTAGATAGTCTACAAGCCAATTCATGACAGTCTTAATTCAATACTTACTTCTAAAGTATGATCGACTGTGGATAATTTGAATAATCCAATTATTCAGGAAATAAAACATGCAAAGTGAAACACAAAATAAACAATTGAAAAGGGATAGTAAACAATACTCATAAATAAATCTCCATTAATTAATCATCAAATGTCAATTATATTTATCTATTACAAGTTTCTAAAATATATATCTAATCACTAAAACTAATATCATCCTTCAGACCAATGCTCCTCGCATGTTGAACGTGCCTAATCCTACTCAGACCCTTTGTGAGGGGATCTGCATGATTCTCTTCTGATGATACCCTCTTGACGAGGAGGAGTCCTTCTTCTACCCGATGTATGATGTAGTGATATTTTCTGTCGATATGTCTGGATCTTCCATGATCTATTGGTTCCTTGGTCAAGGCAACCGCTCCTTCATTATCGTAGAAAATCTCCATAGGCTCCTTTATGGCTAGCACAATTCCAAGGTCTCCAATGAAGTTCTTAAACCATATAGCCTCCTTTGACGCTTTGCTCGCGGCTATATTCTCTGACTCACATGTTGAATTAGCCACGGTCTCTTGCTTGGAACTTTTCCAAGTTACTGCTCCTACATTAAGTGTAAACACCCAACCAGACTGAGAACGGAAATTGTCTCGGTCTGTCTGAAAACTGGTGTCACTATAACCAGTAAATTTGAAGTCATCACTGCCACCAAGTACAAGGACCCAGTCCTTTATCCTTTGCAGATACTTACGAATGTTCTTAACTGCTATCCAGTGAGCTTTACTCGGGTTCCCTTGATATCGAATGACCATGCTCAAGGCAAAAGCCACATCAGGGTGAGTACATGTCATATCATACATGATCGATCCAACGACGGAATTGCTGCTATCTCGACATCGGTACTCGGACTCTGAGTCTTACTCAGCTTAGTATTACTCTGGATAGGCAATTCCCCTTTCTTGGAATTCTCCATGCTAAAACTCTTTAGCACTTTATCCAAGTAAGTACTTTGACTAAGTCCAATTAGTCTTCTACTCCTACTTCTCAAGATCCTTATTCCCAGAATATAAGCAGCCTCTCTTAGATCCTTCATAGCGAAGCATTTTCCAAGCCAGGAATTTACTTCCATCAAGGTTGGAACGTCGTTTCCTATGAGTAGTATGTCATCAACATACAACACTAGAAAGCTAACTATACTCCCACTAGATTTAACATATACACAAGACTCATCCTCACACGTAAAGAATCCAAACTCTTTGACTTTATCATCAAAGAAAAGATTACATCTGTGAGAAGCTTGCTTCAATCCATAAATTGATTTCTCAAGCTTACACACTCTATTAGGGTATTTAGCATCCACAAAACCCTCTGGATGATAGATGTAAACATCTTCAGCCATCTTTCCATTAAGGAAAGCGGGTTTGACATCCATCTGCCAGATTTCATAATCATGAAACACAACTATGGCTAACATAACCCTAATAGATTTGATCTTAGCCACTGGTGAGAAGGTGTCATCATAGTCAACCCCTTGGGTTTGAGTAAATCTCTTCACAACCAACTGTGCCTTGAATGTGTCTACCTTTCCATTGATGTCGGTATTTTTCTTGAAGATCCATTTGCACCCGACTGTCTTACGGCCTGATACATTGTCAACCAAGTTCCAAACTTGATTGTCATACATGGACTGGATCTCGCTGTCCATTGCCTCTTTCCATTTAGCAGACTCAGGGACCGCCATGGGTTCCTTGTAGTTAGAAGGCTCATCCAAATTTATCAATGTACTATCACTGATAAACGTATCACCATCTGTGATGATATGCAAACCATAAAACTCAGGTGCCATTCTAACTCGATTGGAACGTCTAAGAGGTAGTGACTCGTCAATAGGTTCAACAAGAATTTCTTCCTCAGGTTAAGCGCTAGCATTAGAGGTTCCTTCATCGCTTGACTCTTGAATTTCTTCAAGATCAATTGTACTCCCACTATCTTTGCATATGAGTTCCCTTTCACAGAAGACTCCCCTTCGTGATACGAAGACCACATTCCCACTAGGTCTGTAGAACTAGTAACCAAAGGATTTATATGGGTAACCGATGAAAATACATCGCTCACTTAGAGGTTCAAGCTTGTCGTGGGTCTCTCGTCTAACGAATGCTTCACAACCCCAAACCTTGATATGTGCCAACAAGGGAACCTTCCTTGTCCACATCTCGTGAGGTGTTTTGGCAACCTTCTTTGTTGGGACTAGATTAAGGATATGGGTGGCAGTCTCTAAGGCATACCCCCAGAATGAGATTGGTAGCGAAGCTCGAATCATCATGGAACAAACCATGTCCAACAAGGTTCGATTACGACTCTCAGCCACACCATTAAGTTGTGGTGTCCCAGGAGGTGTCAATTGTGAAACAATTCCACATTCCTTAAGAGAGTGGTAGTACTCGATACTAAGATACTCACCATCCCTATCGGATCTGAGCATCTTGATCTTCCTGCCCAATTGATTTTCGAATTCATGTTTATACTCTTTGAACTTTTCAAAGGTTTCTGACTTGTGCTTGATTAAGTAGATATATCCATATCTACTATAATCATTAGTAAAAGTCACATAAAATCAATTTGCATCCCTTGTGGTGGATCTGAAGGGCCCACACACATCTGTGTGTATGAGATCCAAAAATCCTTCACCTATTTCACAAGAGCCAGTGAAAGGTGATTTAGTCATCTTTCCAAGAAAACAAGATTCGCATGTATCATCTGACCTTAGGTCAAATGATTCCAACACTCCATCCTTTTGGAGTTGGGCAATGTGCTTCTTGTTGACATGTCCAAGACGAGAATGCCACAAGTATGCTTTGTATAAATCATTAGACACATCAATTTGTAATACATTATTTCCTAAATTATGTACAACCATCACATTTCCATATACACCATCACAAGGTAATGCTTCAAAATAAAATACACCATTATAATAAGCATTAATAGATCCATTCTCATTATTAAAAGAATACCTGAAACCTTGTCTGTACAAACCATGAAAAGAAATAATATTCCTCGTCATTTCTGATGAGTAGCAATAATTATTTAAGTATAAAGATAATCCACTACTAAGCTTTAAAGAAAAAACACCGATTTTGGTAACATGTGACGGTCTCCTATTGCCCATTATCAGGTTCATCTTCCGAAGCTCCACATCCCTAAATTTATTTTTGTCCCTGCAAGTCAGAGAAAATATGAAAACCACATCCTGTATCAAGTGTTGGAACAATAAATAGTAGATCGATATATTCTAAATTGGAATATGAATAAAAAACAGCAAGAACAATGATTAAAGTTGTGCCGAATGATTAATAATCAATTCTTTAGAAGAGCTCGATGAAGAATTTCTCTGTAAAGGCACTGTAGGGAATCACAAAACGATTTACCCTAATACAATACATGCATGAAGTATTTAAAGCCTAACCCTAGTATCATAAAGACGGATGGACAGGCCCAGTCCGTAAAAGGCTAACTACATACATACTAAATTTGACACATTCGAATAAATAACCCAACAATCTCCCCCTATGTATCAAATAAGGAAGGCAGATTCTTTAGTGTTGTTGGCGTTTTTGAACTTTGAAGAGTAACGACATTAGACCAAGAAAAAATTTGCGAACGGTGATGTACCACTTAATCATATCTGCGAAACATTTCTTGTCAGCAACATCGTTCACTTTGTAACCACTTGCTAACTCCAAAACATATTCCATGCACAGAGTGGAATACAAATGCTTGTCAGACAAAAAGAAGCAACATCTTTGAAAATTCGCACCAGCTCTTTCTCGTATCTAGAACGCCATACTTCAGTTGTCCTTCCGAATTTGTCCCAGTTTCATCTTGTCAAGATCTTTCAGAGGCTCCTTAGGAAGCATTGTAGGTTTCTTTCGAAGGACAATCGCAATCTCCACATCCATCTTGCCAACTTCTTGGATGTAGGAAACCAACATTCTTTTGAGATGTGCAACAATAGGTTCATATTTCTGTTCATCCTTGAGCAATAGATGCAACAGAGAAATACAGTCGAATGGGTTAAGACAAGGCAAATCAGCGAGAGTAAATTCAAAAACATAACTCGTAGCCCCACGAGCAATCTTGAAACGAGCATTGATAAAACTCTCAGTTTCATTTGGGCCAAAAACTTTGACAACAGTAATCTTCTTTGTACTCCAAGTTTGGTACTGAGGCTTCATGTGCTTGAGATAGAACGAGAAAAGCACCTGATCAACATCACGCTCCGGAAGAGGAGAATTCATAATCTTTTCAAAGGTACGAAACTAAAAAGCCTTCGGATTCATAGGAAAATCAAGCTGAGAGTCCAACGTATTTTCTAGTTCAAACGAAGTAACTGGCTCCAACTAGTATACATTCGGATTGTCTATTGCCTCATTTTGAAAACACTCCATAGACCAAGCAGGGAATAGAAGCTTTTGAGTTTTTAGAGTGACTTGGGCTTCACGAGCTTCCCTTTCTTGAACTTCGCTTTCCTTGGCAATTCGCAGATTTTCATCAATCTCAACATCACGAGACTTGAGTTTAAGGTTTTCCCCTTCAACCTCTTCTTATTCATCATCACTATCAATCAACTTTTATTTACCTTTCAATCCCGAAGCTTCATTACCCTTCGGATCTTTTGATTTCGGCTTTTGTTCGTATTTATCAGAGCCACTAGCTGGTTTCTTGATTTCTTCACCAGATGCTTTCTTCGCTTATCCCTTTTGTTTCGGAAGAGGAACCGATCCCGAAACACCTTTTATCTGATCACGCATAGAGAATATAGGTCTAAGTTTGTCAGTGAAATGCTGTCGAACAGAAACTGTGAGCATAGAATCACGAGTCTCGCTAAGAGTTTGCAAATACTGATTAACATCGGTGACAACACTTTTGACCACATATTTTTTAGACTTGAGCTCTTCAATCTCCTTGTTGGCATAAGAGAGGTGGGCTGAAACAACTTTCACTTTTTCAGCTTTGATGAGAAGCTTATCCATGAGAGCATTCTCAGTAGCAAGATCTGCTTGAAGCTTTTCAATCTTGGAAGTGATCGACGTTTTCAGCTCTCCATTCTTAGTCTGGATACCAGTACGAACCTTGGAAAGGGCGTCTTTCTCGGTTTTGAGAGTTGTACCAAGATTCGTAATAGCCCTGTTCGCAACAGCTGTGTTTCATTACAAAGACGTTTGAAAGTCTTCCATAAACAATTTAATATCAGAAAGTAGTTTATCGACTTTTTCGGTCGTTTCACGAACAATCTTTTCAGAATGCTCAACAACATTTTTCGATTTAGCAAGACTTGATGCATGCTCCTTTGTGAAAGTTTCAATTAAAGCTTTGACAAACTTGTAGGAATATTTATCATTTAGGTCTTTGAACTACCTCTTTGTCATAGGTGCATCTTCATCATCACTAGATGGTTGGACGTTGAATGGGTTATTTGGAAGTCTTGCAAATAATCCCGGTCATCACCGAACACTGCATCAGGATCATCAGTTCTTAGAGGTGAGATGGAAGAGAAATTAGGACCAACAGTGACACCAGAAGCACCTGCCCCGTATCAGATACGTTGACAGTTACTGGCAGTGTACTAGTGTTTGTTGCTGTAGAATCTGTGAAAGATGGAGTAGATTGTGGAAGTGAGACTTGTAGCTGCGAAACTTAAACAGAGATGTTCGGAAATGGAGCAATGGTAATTGGAGTGGTGGTTGGAGTAGCAGTGTGATTCGTAGAAGATGGAGGAGTAGCACCCTGAAAGAAATATTCTGTTAAAGGAACAGAGGTGGGCATGGAAAAAGTTACCTCCCGATTGGTCTCAGTAGCAGATGGTTGCGAGACCATCGGTTGCGAAGTCACACCTGTATCTTCATTTTAGTGCTGGACTTGCTCTGTTCTCCGAGCATC
Source organism: Lactuca virosa (assembly GCF_052849685.1). NCBI lineage: Eukaryota > Viridiplantae > Streptophyta > Magnoliopsida > Asterales > Asteraceae > Lactuca > Lactuca virosa. Next base: position 54,699,063 of record NC_136429.1, read on the forward strand.
AGAAATGGTATGAGAATCCGAATCCTGTTCAGCAATAGGAGTAGGAGACCTTGTCTTCCGAGCTACTTTCTTTATTTTCTTCTTCGAAAATTGAGCTAGTTCGGAAGGTCCATCTTTCGGCTTTCGCTTACCTCCCCTTTTAGGCTTGTTCGCTTCCTCCAAAGCCTTTTGCATCTCTAGTGTTAAAGGACGAGGACCTGATGCAAGTTTATTTCTGTATTCTTTAATAACCACATTGTTTGTCGGAACATTAAGAAGCATGACGTTTGGAAGTGATCCAATAAAGGTGAACTTCGTTGGATCAGACACGATGATGTTCAAAATGTGAAAGATCGGAATACCTGCGACGATACATCCCTGAGCCACCGGAATGTTGAGTTTAGAGATGGCTCTGTGGATGATGACAGACCAGAACCAAGCATACGAAATCTCCGAGTGTCATGTTGTGGAAAGAGTACTATGAATCAGTTGTGCCCAAAGGATGGAACCATAATCCAGGTTGATTCCATGATAAAGACCATACATTATAGTGCAGAAAAGCTTACTTTCACTGTCCGAGCCCATGACCTTCTCTGAAAAACTTTTGAAGATAAGGGTAAAGAGTCCATTCCACATTGGAGGTAGGTTGGGCTTCTTGAACTTGGATAAAACGGTCATATTTCCCACGTAACCCATCTGGTAGAACATCTCCAGAATTGCAGAAGAAGAGATTGACTCCGGATCAATCAAATCCCTAGCTTGAGTAAAGCCTAGCAATCGGCTGAATCGAGACTTGGAGATGGATGTTTTGTGGGAAGCGATCTCAAAGGTAATCACAGACTCACCTTCCTGATAACTTGCAGTTGAGTATGCCCTGGATAGATGAACCAAGGGAACACCTTCTGATACTGTGAGAGCATGAGACAGAGGAGAGTGACGAAGACACTCAATTAAAGGTTTGAGGGATTTTTCATACTTGGACGAATCGAGATCAAGACTAAGATTTTGGTTGGATTTGATGTTCAGAAGCGATGACGAGGCAATATGTTCAGCATCATATAGAGTTTATATCGAGGCAGCCATGGATGCAGTTTAGAAGAAGATGAACAATGCAATATTTTGCTGTAGATATTTTGAAAGTGGTGTGTAAAGCAATCGTCAATTTTTCCTTATATACGGTATGGCTAGAGAGAGAAAACCAGCTGTAAGACGGTTCAATTCCCTGAAAAGTCGTCTGTAAAAGTGTGATTGACAGGCATGATGTCAGGCAGACTGACAAAGCGTGATGTCAGGAGTTTTGAAAATTCCACGCACCTAAATGTTTGTTGTTTCAGTTCTGCATGTTCGCAAATTCCACGCACCTAAATGTTTATTGTTTCAGTTCTGCATGTTCGCAATGAATAAACACAACAAAAAAAAAAACAAAAAACGAAAATTGTTTTGGCCTTTTGATTTTCTGAAAAGATAAAACATAAACAAGACAGTGAATATTTTTGTATTTTGGATTTTCTTGAAAAAGAAGTAAAAACGAAAAAAAATATATTTTTGAATTTTTTTTTTGAAAAAGAAATAAAAACAGAAAAGAAAATAACCAAAATACTTAATATACAAATGATATATGAAGTTTCTAATCCGAGATGAACAGTTGACTGCAAGTGGCTCCGAGCGTTCAGACCCATTCGGAGTGTGAACGGTGAGTTGCGAGTACCTCCGAGGGTTCGAACCTATTCGCAGTGTGAACAGTATACTCCGAGTGGCCCCGAGAGTTCGGACCTATTCACAGTTTAACCAGTGCTTTTTGAATGCGAAGCTGGTTTTGGAAAAGAGTCTGCTTCTATCATTCCTAAGCCTTGTATGTAACATCCATAAAATTCACAAAAATTTTAAACTTTTTCAAACATCCAAAAAACAACATTTATTACAATTTTTTTTCAAAATAGTTTGTCATCAGAGTAATCCTAGAAATCATAACATAAAATATGAGGAGGTGCACGATCAAGCCTTCGCATTCCCACGATCATCCAAAGTAATTGAAACATAATTCAAAATTGTAAGCCCAAAGCTTAGTGAGTTCCCCCAAAATACCAACACCATACAACCAGAACAATGTCATAAACAAACAATATGCATACAGAGTCTTCAGCATGAATGGACTACCTCACTGGGCCTACTCTCAGAACCTTGGCCTACTCTCAGAACCTCCAACATGTCTGGACCGCCTCACCGGGCCTTCATCCGTTCTGGACCATTCTCCGAGCCTTCGGCCTGACTGGTACGCCCCTTTGGGCCTTCAGTCTATCCGAACCGCACTGGGTCTGTTCGCCTTGAGCACAAAGCAGGACCGCCTCAACCCACCGCCATCACATAATATCACATAATATCAAACGCTAGCTAGCAGATACAATTATCATATAGGCCTAACAGATCATCAATAATAACATTATCCTACACAATAGGATACAGATCTACCCGATCACTACACATAGTATCATACGATAAACCATGATACAATCCAAAGGGCCGACATTGGTGCCTTCGACTTTGTCAGTATAGTGAGGAGAACTCACCTCACAAGTAGTGCTGAACCAGTAATATCAATCCCAACTCACAACTCCAACTCAACTGCCTACAACCACCAATGACTACTTCATTAAAATCCCAAAATACCCAGAATACCCTCGAGGTCAAACTTGGTCAACCATGGTCAAAGTCAAAGTCAACAATCAAGGTCAACAGTCCATGTTGAACCAACTCGTCGAGTGCATCTACTGACTCGTCGAGTTCCTTCATATCTCAGAAAATCGTGAAAAGCTCGAGACAACTCGGCGAGTTACCAGAGTAACCCGTCGAGTTCTTCAGCATCCAGAAAGCGGGAAAAACCGATTCAACTCGTCGAGTTGGCTAAGCAACTCGTCGAGTTGTCCTACTCATAATACATTTAGTTGCTTTCCAAGTGAGTCTAATGCCTCCATACTATAGATCTGGTCCCCTAGGGTTGAGATACCATGTAAATTTGTAAGCTTTACATCCATGCATAGCATTAAGGGGATAAAACACTAAAATCCAACTTATTAATGGACTTAGAACATGAAGGAGGGCCAAGACTTGATAAAGTTGGCGACTTTAAGTCCATGGAGGCCATGAGATGTCCAGATCTGAAACCATGGCTTCATAACAAGCTCAAATCCAAGAATGGTCCCAAAATAAGCTAATAATGGCCATAAACTTTCAAAAGAAGAGATCTAGCAAAGTGATGATCAAGATAACGACTTTATGAAGTGATACCTCAGTGCTATGTGCTTAGTCTTCGAATGTTGCACTGGGTTGTGGCAAATGCGAATAACACATTTGGAATCGCAATATAAGGGGATTCTCTTCATATTAATCCCATAGTCCCTAATATGACTTTGAATCCAAATCACTTGCGAGGTACAAGAGGCAGCTGCGATATACTCCGCTTCAGCAGTCAATAGGGAGACGCAAGTTTGTTTCTTTAATTGCCAACTTACAAGTTTGCCATCAAGAAATTGACATCCTCTAGTTGTATTTTTTCGATCAAGACCGCAACCTCCAAGATCAGCGTCAGAGAATGCTTGCACAAAGAAACCTGAGTCAGAAGGATACCAAATTCCGAGTTAGGATGTTCGTTTAAGGTATCTGAAGATATTATTTACTACAGTCAAATGGGGTTCGCGAGGATTTGCATGAACCCGGCATAATAACAAACATAAAACATAATGTCTGGACGACTAGCTGTTAGATCCATCAATGATCCTATCATTTGTCGATAAAGAGTCATATCAGCTGCTGGTTTGTCCAATGACGGTGTAAGCTTAGTTCCGAATGCCATTGGAACCTTGACCTTCGAGTCTCCCACCATTCCGAACTTCGCAAGTAAGGTCTTCGTATAAACATCCTGGTTGATAAATATTACCTCTTGACTCTGTATAATATTCAAATCATGGAAAAAGTTAATCAGACCCATTGAGCTCATCTCAAACTTAATATCCATCAATTTTCGGAATTCAGCAGTTAATCTAGAATTAGTAGATCCAAAAATGATATCATCAACATAGATTTGGAAAATCATCAGATGGTCATCATCTTTCTTACAAAATAAGGTTAGGTCGACTGAGCCTTGTTTAAACTTAGATTGTTTTAAGAATCTAGTGAGTGTTTCATACCATGCTCATGGTGCTTGCTTTAGACCATAAACTGCCATATCCAGAATATATAACAATGGTTTGGATATTTCTCGTTTATGAACCCCTATGGTTGTTCCACATAGACTGTTTCTTCCAATTCACCGTTTAGAAATGCACATTCGCCGTTCATTTGATAGACTTCAAAATTTTTATGTGCTGCATAAGCAAGAAAAATGCAAACAGATTTGATCCTCGCAACTGGTGCGAATGTTTCTTCATAGTTTATACCTTCTTCTTGGCAGTAACCCTTCACAACTAACTGAGCCTTGTTTCTTATCACATTCTGTCACACCCCGCTAAAGCGGAAACGCAAGATATGACAGCGATAAAGGTTTCATTGCAAAAGATAAAGATACATCACCATAGTAATAGTTTAAAAGTTTACAACCCATAATTTAAACAAAACAAAATACAAGTTTCCCAAAATAACATTGTTCAAAAGTTAACTTCACAAAATAACTTCCACACGATGCAACATGCTCTATGATGATGAATCTTTATATCCACTTACTAATTATTTCCTGAAAAAGCATGTAAACGAGCGTCAACTATGAAAATAGTTGGTGAGTTCACAAGTTTATAAAATCAAGATTTGGTATAAGACTTTCCATAATTACAAGTACATTGCTTTAATTAGAAATAAAGTTTATTACTATAATGAGAAACAAAGTTGATTGCTATGATTGATAAACGAGTTTGTATGTATATGAGCAAACAATGAGTTCCCAACCAAGCCTATGACTGATGCCCTATCAAGATCTATGCTTATCGTTCCATAGATTATATGGTATCATGCACTCAAGCAATCGGGCGAGTGAGGAGTTGTCAATTCCTAATAGCGCTATTCATAATGACCATTAGCTCAAAGAGTTAATGGTTGGAGTAAAGTATAAGGGAAGGGACTTAAGACGATAAGGCCTCATGTTTCAAGATGCATAAACATACATAGCATAATATAGCACAATTTAGCAATCAAGTTTGATACAATTCACTTTTAAATACAATGAATAATAAATAGCTTTTCGGACATGCTTTTCCACCCCAAAACATAAAAACCGAAAATAGGGGAGTGCGTGAATACTCACAATGTTTCGAGTAGGTACAAGTGGTGCCTCGGAATACACCAACGCCTTACTACCGGGATCCTATGACATCAAACACACGCTAGTGAGTTTCTATGTCGAAATCTAATGTTAATATACTAAACTCTACATATAGAGAAATGCCAAATTTATGTGCTAATATTGGTTTGATATTAATTGGTTACAATTTTTCTGAAATGGTGAAATTCTATAACTCATGTGATTAAGACAATTTTGGATATTAATTTTCCAGATTTTGTAATATTAATTGAGGGTATTTCAACACATTTAAAGGTGTTTTAAACTCCTAAAAATTTAAAAATATTATCAAACAGTTTCCAAAAATTGTCAAACCTTGTATTTTCATTCTAAATACACTAGAGGTTTCCCAGAAATTTTTTCTTGAATTTTTGATGTGATTAACTATTTTTCTAAATTTTTAAGCCTTCATAACAACATAAATTCATGAAAAATAGCATTAAAAGCATAAAAATTCCCAAACTTTTTATAATATTGCCATTAGACATAATTGAGCTGGGAAAAATATAAAAATGGATTTCTAAACTGTTTAACCCAATTTTATAATTTTTGTGCATTTATTCTAATAAAAACTGAAATAAATAGAAAACAGTTTCCAAAATTACCCAAACTTTTTCTATTACTGTTATTAGACATTATTAAGCTAGGAAAAATATAAAAATGGATTTCTAAACTGTTTAACCAAATTTTATGATTTTTGTGCATTTATTCTAATAAAAATTGAAATAAATAGAAACCAGTTTCCAAAATTACCCAAACTTTTTCTATTACTGTTATTAAACATTATTAAGCTAGGAAAAATATAAAAATGGATTTCTAAACTGTTTAACCCAATTTTATGATTTTTGTGCATTTATTATAATAAAAAATTGAAATAAATAGGAAACAGTTTCCAAAATTACCCAAACTTTTTCTATTATAGTTATTAAACATTATTAAGCTAGGAAAAATATAAAAATGGATTTCTAAACTGTTTAACTCAGTTTTATGATTTTTGTGCATTTGTTCTAATAAAAATTGAAATAAATAGAAAACAGTTTCCAAAATTACCCAAACTTTTTCTATTACTGTTATTAAACATTTTTAAGCTAGGGAATATATAAAAATGAATTTCTAAACTGTTTAACCCAATTTTATGATTTTTGTGCATTTATTCTAATAAAAATTGAAATAAATAGAAAACAGTTTCCAAAATTACCCAAACTTTTTCTATTATTGTTATTAAACATTATTAAGCTAGGAAAAATATAAAAATGGATTTCTAAACTGTTTAACCCAATTTTATTATTTTTGTGCATTTATTCTAATAAAAAATGTGTTTAAGTGTATTTAATATTGGGAAAATAAAAGAAAAATAGCATACAGAATAGAAAAATCATAAAACATTTTATGTAGCATCCTAATGTATTGTAAGGTGTTCTGGTAAATTTTCATTAATTTTGGATGAGCAGAACTATTTCTTTTGTTTTTAGTCCATTATAAATACAAAAATCAGGGAAAAATAGGAATGCATTATGAAAAATTCTGAAAATATTGTTATGAGTCTTCCACCTCTGGTAAGAGCTGCGAAAACTGTTAGATACCATTTTCACACTTTCTAAAGTGGTTTTCTGATTTATTGGGACCAAACAAAAAGAAAATCAAAAGTCATACTAAACAGTAACAAAAATCGATGAAACTTAATGAGGTGTCATCATTTACTTTAGGGGTCATCCACAAATTTATCTAGGATTTATAGACCTCAGAAATTATTTTATATGATTTAAGCCCTTGTTTTCTTGTAACAATTTTAATAAATCAAGGAAATGATAAAAACTCTTGGGATTTTTCAAATATTCATATCATCTTACTGGGAATCTGGGGAAATTTTTTTTCGAACTGAAAAGGATCTTTAGATTTTTTTATAAATAAAATCATTTACATGCACTATTAATAATGTACTTTGATCATCAAGCTCTTTAGCTTGGTGTTCATCACATGCATCATGGTTTGAAGACAATGCATGGACATATGTTGGTCATAGTGATGTTTTCAAAGGAAATACTTGAATGCATAAGGTATATGAACCTTTAAAACTTGTAAAAATCCGTATTTTAGGGTTTGACATAGGTTTTGGTCCTTGGATTTCACCATTAAACAACATGCATGTTGTTTTTGGGTGAAACCCTACCACCATCATCATCAAACTCGACATTCATGGGTATGTTCATGAATGTTCATAAAGAATGGTGTACAAGAATGAGAAGTACAAGAAAAACCTTTAAAACAAGAAAGAAAAATGAAGGAAAATGAAAGATTTTTGTGATTACCTTGAAGAACAACCTTAGAAGATGAAGATTTGAAGGTTGAGAGGTGTTCTTGGGTGGAGAATTTCGTGGGTTTGGAGAGAGGAAGAGAGAGTTTGAGTGTTGTAAAGAGTGGAGTGAGAGAGATAGAGAGTGAATGGGGAGTTGAAGTGTAAGAATGGACTTAATGATTGAAGTTTTAGGGAAAAGAGAGCATGGGGAAGAGGGTGGCGGATTTTATGAGTGTAAGAGAGGCCCTCTCTCTCCTAATTCAAACTAAATAAATTTCCCTTTAATTTTTATAAAACCCAAATTTTTATAAAAATGCCTCTTTATGTAATTCATGATTTATTTAAGAATCTTTGTTTTTAGCTCATAAAATATGATTTATGTTTGATAATTAAATATTTATATCTTTGATTATATCTATAACTTAATTATTTAAATTTTATATAATGAGGTTCATAACAAATCTTATAGAGTTTTTAGGTTTCAAAGTTTATAAATTTGGATTTTTGGGCTCTTTAGGGTTTTCGGAACATTGTTTGATATTCACCACCATATTGAAATGAACTTAGAATATTTTAATTTATTTTTAGGGTTTTATACCCTTTTCTAATTGTAACAAAGTTTGAAGTTTATTCTAATTCGGGTATTGGCATTTCCTACAGTAGCTAAACAACTTAATAGAATCGTAAGAGTCAAGTATATTAGTCCTAGATTTTAGTTGGATCCTAGTTTATGCAAGATTTTGACCTAATTTATACTACTAGGCCATGGCATGTTGTGCATATATGGTTTTTATAAAAAGATGCATGAGTCCGAGAATGACCTGAATTTGACAGTTGTCACACATTCCCCTCATTGTCAAGCTTATTGCAAAACACCCATTTTAGTCCTACGACAGATACATCCTTCGGAGTTGGGATTAATCTTCATACTTTGTTTCGTTCGAACTCATTGAGCTCATCCTGCATAGCTTGCACCCAATCAAATTGATCAAGAGCAACCTTAACATTTTTGGGCTTAATTTTGGAGATAAATGAATTGAACATGCAAAATTCCATCTTTGAAAATAATGAAATCTGATTTGCCTTTTGTTGAGCTCTGGTAAGAACTCCAGAAGATGCTTCTCTAGTTACTTGCGTTTTAGGATGATCTCTAGTCCATTTGGTCAATGGAGGGTAGTTCGGATGATAGGATGGATCCAATTTGGCATTCACTTCTTCACATTCCGATTGAATATCAGAATCATTATTTTCATTCTCGTTCTCCCCTGCAATGTTGCATGTTGCTCTTCGTTTGGAATAGGATTCTCCCCTACATTGGACTTTCATGGTTTACTTGAGGAGTTGAATGCTCCCCCTGAATAGGTGTGCTTGATGTGGAGGTTGATTTGGAACCCTCCCCCTGAATTGGAGCATTTGTAGCTTGTGGTAGAGATGGAATGTCAAAAGACTTCAGACTGGGTGGTTCGTTTTCAAGATCCTTCGCAGTGTCATCAATAATCTTCTTTAGTTCATCTTCCTTATTATCAGCTGCTTTTGATTTTGAGGAGATCGCCTTTTCTGGCTCATCAAACAGGTTCGAGAATTTCTCATAAAGGTTTGATAGAGGAATCGTCATTGGATTGGTCATGGGAAAAATCTCCTCTGATTGAGAATCAGCCTTCTGATACTTCTTTAGATAATTGTTGTCAAAGGTGACATAATAGGTTTCTTCTATTCTTTTGGACTTTTTGTTGAGAACCCTATATGCCTTTGAAGTCAGAGAGTATCCCAAGAAGATTCCTTCGTCAGCTTTCACATCGAACTTGTTCCTTTGCTCTTTATAATTGAAGATACATCACCTGGAACCAAAGACATGAAAAAACTTGACGTTAGGTTTTCTTTTATTGAGAACTTCATAAGGAGTGATTGAAAATCTTTTATTTATGAGATCGATTCTGAGTAAAGCAGGTTGTTCAATAGCCTCAGCCCAGAAGTAGAGTTACAAGTTCGCAAAATATAACATGGTCCGGTTTCGTCTTTCAACAACTCCGTTCTGCTGAGGAGTGTAAGGAGCTGAGAAGTTATGAGCAACTCCCTTTTCAGTAAGGAATTCTTCAAACACTTGGTTTTCGAACTCCAAACCATTAACACTGTGAACGTTACGAACTAGGTTTCGCAGTTGAAGCTTGATTTTCTTGATAAAGTCCTTAAGGTTGGAAATGGCTTCTGATTTCTGTTTAAGAAAATAAACCCATGTAAATATGGAAAAACATCAACAATAACTAGAATGTATTTGTTACCACCAAATCACCAATACTCTCGATGGCAGAAGGACCACAAATATCTATATGTAATAGTTCAAGTGGCTCGATCACTTTGGTATTGATGATTGTCAAATGACTTTTTCCTACTTTGCTTTCCTAATTCGCAGGTGGAATACAGATGTTCCTTCTCAAACTTTAGAAGAGGAAAGCCTCGTACATGATCACCAAGTACGATTTTGTTGATATCCTTGAAATTTAGGTGCGAAAGCCTTCGAAGCCAGAGCCAATTTTCATCTGTTGACGCTTTCGTAAGAAGGAAAATAGCAGGCTTTCCTTTCATAGGATTCAAATTTAACGGATACATCTCACCTTTCTTTTTGGACTTCTTTTCAATAATCTCAGATCCCCCATCTTCAAATGATACTTTAAGCCTGGTACCAACAACCAATTGAGAAACACTAATTAGGCTATGTTGCAGGCCTTCCACATAGGCTACCTTTCGAATGGAGAAGTCGTAGACGAAGATGCGGGCGCACTATATAGAGTTATATGTTAACGGTAACTTCGAGGAAAAAGTCTGATTCAAATGGGGGAGAGTTGTCACTTCTCATTTTCGTTTAATTATTTATTAAAGGAATATCGATATAAATGCAATTAAATAAATATGATTAATAATGATTAACAACAATAATGATAAGACAAAAATGTAATAGCAACTAATTAAAAATAATTATTTAAGAGAAATCTAAAGATTTTTTATGCGAGGGACCAAAAAGGAACATTTATGAAACTTATTTTGACTATAAATTATGGAGGAGGGGCCAAACTGCCATTATGGCAAAGTTTGGGGGTCAAATATGTAAATTCAGGATCAAGACCATGTTTTGACAGGACTTTGAGACTATATGGATTTACTAATCATATTTTCGTTCATATATATATATATATATATATATATATATATATATATATATATATATATATATATATATATATATAATCAAACCCTAAAAGCCCAACTAAAAATGGATGTTTGTGTGTTCGTTGAGAGTGTAGCTGAGAAAAGAAAAGAGAGAGTGGGAGTGAGTGAGTGCAAGATCGAGGGTGAGGGGGCAGCGACTGCTTGGTGTCGATCCAAGGAGGAATAGAAGGTTTGAGAGATCAAGCATAGGGAGATTAGACTTCAAGGTATTCTTCTTTCCTATTTCCTATTTCCTTTTTTTTCTTCTCTTCATGTGAAACCACCACAACCACCACCAAGGTGGTGGCAGCCAGCGTCGACTACCACTGCAACCATGGCAGCGGATAGTGGTACGCCAAGTTCGTTTGGATTTTAGGTGGTGATAAGGGTCATTTTGGTGCCAAGCATTAAACCCTAGTTTGTGATTTTTACAATATGAGCATTATACTTAGTTTTGGATTTTTAGGACATTGAACTTCAAGCTATGGGGTTGAGTGTTTTCTTGGTTTTTGTCTCGATAATTTATTCCACTGTTAAGGATCTGTTTTGCAGATTATAAGTCTTATTGGGTAGGTCTTAATGGGTTAAGAAGCTAATTAACCATACATAACCAAATTTGGAATTATTGGAAAATTTGCCAATCTGTCATTGTCTTGTAAAAATCATAGAAAAGCCATGAGACATCGTCTTGGCTCAAGACTAGTGCTCAAAGTTTCGTACTTGAGTCCGCAACATTTCATTAGTTTTGACCTAAATCCATAAAAGCCTCTAACTAGGGTAAAAATGACCATTTACCTCTGGTCTGGAATAAGCTTCTATGTAAGACAGTTTTGTAAAATTCTCCATAAATTGTAGAAAACTTGTGTGAAGGCATGCACATAGTATACGAAAATATAAGCACCTGAGATATCATCATGTGGTGCAGTTTTGAAAAATAGAGTGTAAGGTAGGCCAAACACGTCCCGAACAGACCCTAATTTTTATGTAGAAACCTGAAATTTAACCCATTAGTCTATTTGCATAATTGGGGCAAATGAGTAGCTAAACTTTAAATTGTTATTATTAGGACGCGTGAAGGGTGATCAGGTGTAAGTCAGTCCCGGATTGCTTTGGAGGTTGCTTTGTTTTTGGAGGTGAGTTCATCACAACACTGTGTTGTGTTATATCTTCTTTACATAGTTAATGTGTGGTATTTATTGTATTGTTTACGCGGGTAGTACTAGGCAGGGTAGACTCTAGTGGTTTGCCTAACGTATTGAGGACTATGCATGATAGGACTCGACGCATCCGAGTGGGGATCGGGCGTAGCCAATGTGTCCCAAGGGCTCGACGAACTGAGCAAGGGGGATCACGCATGGCCAATGTGTCCCAATGGGTTCGGGTACGGGGGATCGGGCATAGCTAAGCATCCCAAGGGCTCGATGTATTGAGAAAAAGGGGTCGAGCCTAAGCAATTTGTCCCAATAAGCTTATGTTTGTTATTGAACCGTTCTTTGACATGCATGCATGGTTATGTGAATAAGGGTAAGGTTGGTATGATATGATACTGTGTATTTTTCAAATTCACTAAGCTTTGTACTTATCCCTTTTCCCCTTAAAAATACTATTTCAGGTACACAGGATGGTCGGACGTGATTGTACACATTGGCTCGAGATGGGATGCTATTTTTTGGAACTTGAATAATAATGTTTTGAAAAATATAATGGAATATTATTTGGTCATGGTTTTAATGTTGGAATTGATCTTGGGTTTCAAATGTTGAAGTTATTCTACGAATCATGTTTGATAAATAAATTGTGTTGTTTTTAAAAGTTCAAGTTTTTTATGAAAATTTTGGGATGTTACAATACATAACATGACATATCATATCTTTTATAAGACATTTTTCCACATTCCATTCCCTTTTTATCATTAAGGCTAATTTCAGTATTAAATCGTTGCCATTTTTATGCTTGGGTCTACGTCCAATAAAGGAACCACTCCCAAGTCTAGACCATGGTGGAAAGAACAAATCAATTGATCAAGACATCATTTCCATTAGGACATCTATCTTGCGAAGGGGAGGCGCCACCCTGATAGATTCCTATAGATCCCGTTACGGGGATATAATGGCTCGAGAAATATATATTCTTTTCATTAGTTTCTAATTCTTTTCATAACTTTCAATTTCTTGTCATTACTTTTCATGCTTTACACATTTCGTACGTTAGTATCAAGATACTCATTTCAAAAGTAAAATATCTATATTTCAAAACATTTCAAACACGTTATAAAAACATTCGTTCTTCTAAAACATTCTTTCTTTAAAAAACATTCTTTCCTTCAAGGCATTCTTTCAAAACATTCTTTCCAAAAGAATTTAACACTTTCATTTGAAAACATCTCATATATCAAAAATTAGTATTTTGTTATCATAAAATCATTTTGTCATGTACCCCAAAGTAGGAAAATGCCAACACATGCTCACCTTAATCAACGTAGATTATCTAATTCCTCTTCTAGTTCATTTCCTTAGAGGAACACTCTCAAACACCACCTATATAACAAGTAGATGAAAGTCAATAAAATGACCAAAATACCCCTCAAGGGTTCCATTATTAAATTTTATTGATTCAACTAATTCCTTATGAAAAACTATGAGCGTAAGAGAAAACCGTGCGTAAATTCGAGTCTGCATGCAAAAGTATGAAGAAAACAAGTGAATCTCTAACAAAGACTTCCACGGCCATGGATATTAAGGCATGAAAAATCCACATACCGTATTTTTCATGTCTGCACACACACAACTCAATTTTTCTCAAAATAACACTCTACTTTACATACTTCTTGAAGACCCTTTTCCAAATCACTTTGTACTATTTGTTTAGGTTCTCACACATGATTAGGAGGTGTTTTATCTTCTTAAAACACTCCAATTAATCCATTAAATGCTCATAAAAACCTTTTAAGAACATAAATATACTCAAGCTTTAAATGGAGAGCTAACTACTCTGGTTTCCAATTACACATTCTAAAACTCACATAGTTTCTTCCTAACTCATTGAATACTTATATGAAAGTTGTTAAACATATAAAACCACCATTAATCTTAATGTAACTACATAAACTAATTATTGAATCCTCAATTCCATTCCATGTTTCCCAAATTACCCTTTGGGCCAAAACAATCACTAGAGCTAGAACTTCACTAGAACTGAAAGACCCATACTTTCATATTTCTGAAAGAACCAAACTTTCATACTTGACAATTGTTACTCCAAAACATGCTACTTGCATATTCATAAAAACAATATTTTACATTGATAACTTGTTTACATAAGACTGGATACAAACCGACTGTTACAAATTTTTATATGTTATATAACTTCCCAGGATAGTATAAGTTATACATACATGAGTACAAAATACAATAGTTTCAAACTATCGAAAATCTTCCAACAGTATACGATTATACTGGTTACTTATCTCCTGCAATTTGTTAAACATTGAGAGGGGTAAGCGGTGATGCTTAGTGAGTTCAACAATAGATACAATATAACGTTATGCCATATATATTCTTCAATATGGCAGAAGCAAAGAGGAACAAGAAACAACAAAGGCATATGTGAATCATGTAACAAACTTTCCATATCAATCAATGATTCTGATTTAAACATTTATGTAGATTTCAGGCTGAAAGCCCTGTCTAACCTTCTGCCAATACCATAGAATAGAAGTCATTCTCTTACGAGACATGCTCTACATGGCCAGAGGCTACATACCAGTACCACCGTGAATCTAAGTCCTTTCACTAATCACATCGTCAAAGGTATAGCTTTGCTATCATTGTTGGGTCTTATTGTGTTGCGTCATGGGCCTGTGTTTTGTATCCGGATTGGGCATGTCCATCCGTGATTATCTAGTAGGGTTAGACTATAAATAATGCATGCATGTATGCATTAGAGAGGTTAACGTTCTTGATTATCATTTACTATTGTTCTGTAACCCTAAAGCACCTCTACAGTCGAAGTTCTTAATCGAGCACTTCTGAAGTGTTGAAGTTGTAATCATACGACATATTTAAAGGCATTCTTGTGTTCGTAATTACATTCTTCATTGTTTGCCTGCATAGAATCTATCGATCCTAATATAACTTTGTTCTAACAATTGGTATCAGAGCAGGAGACTGTGTGATCAATACATATTCCTTATGTGTTAAGAATTCTTTAGGGTTTCCGCTTTTATCGAATATATAGAAGCCGTCTTCTTCCTGTCGATGGTAACTCCTGTGTTTGATAAAACCCTAATCTCAAGTTTACAGGTCTGATTCTAGCGGCTCACCATGTCTCACGAAGATTCTCAAATAAATCCCATCAACATCTCTAACAGCATTGGATCCACTACCAGGATTCCCATTCTTTACACTCAAGACTATGAAGTATGGGCACATCACTTTGAAGATTACGTGGTTGGATCTGAAGATAATGGCTATCTCATCTGGGAAGCTATCACGGTTGGGCCATTTGTTCACTCAGGAACGAACACAACTGTCAAGACCCAAAAAGAATATAAGAAGCTGGTGGCGGACGTAGACAAGATGCCACAGGATGAGAAGGAGAAGTTGTTGTGTAATGTGAAGGCCATGAGAATGATCAGATTCGCCTTGCAATCTGATACTTTTTTGTTAGTTGGTTCATGCACGACGGCCAAATAAATTTGGGATAGGTTGAAAGAACTTTACTCAACCGATGAAGATCTAGAACACTCCATTCAAACCTTGCTGCTCTCAGAATTTGGAGTTTTCGAACAGAAACCAGAAGAAAAACTGATACAAACTTTCGATCGGTTCAATCATCTCCTAAGTAAGATGATCAAGCATGGAATAGAAAGAAGGTTGATCGAGCAGAAGGTAACCTTCATGAACGGTCTGAGACCAGAATGGATGGCTGTGGTTTCAACAGTGAAAGCACATGAACAGTTTAAATCTTACTCACTAGCGAAACTTGTGGGAATACTTAAGTCCCATGAGAATGTAGTAACCAAGGAAGCGAAGGTAGTTTCGGGTGTGGGATCGATGGCCCTTGTCTCAAAAGGAAAAAGTATTGCAGAAGAGGAAGAGGAGTCGGATATGTCTGAGTGTGACCTTACAAGCGAAGAGTATGCTATGATGGTCGCCAATCCAAAGAAGTTTGCACGAAGAAAATTTCCTGTCAATAAGAACCGAAACTGGCAGGGAAGTTACAGTTCTGAGAAGGTGAAGGATGAAGCGAATAATTCTTCTCAAAAGGATGAAGACAAGAAGGAGAGCAAGCTTACAGGAGACTCAGGGTTCGACTGCAATTACTGTCACGGCAAGAACCACTTTGCCAAAGATTGCATGCTGAGGAAAATGGCTGAGAAAAGAGATGGTGAAGACGATGAGGCGTACTACATGCGCAAGTTGAAAGAGATCAAGAAAAAGAAGGCAACTAACAGTTCTATGAATGCCTTGATTGTGCAGGAGAATGCAGATGAAGATGAGTTCGGTGGCGTTGAAGTTTGGTCAACCGATTCTGAAGATGAAGAGGTGAGAAAGCCCACTCATGGAAGAGCTTATGTGGCAAAGGATGCAGGTTCGGCTAGAAGATGTTTGATGGTCACAACTGGTGGATCAACCGAAAGTGCAAGTAAGGAGCCGAACCTAACTGAGGACAAATGCTTTGTAGCCAAGCCCGTGAGCGAGAAGATCAACGACTGTGATCGGCTGATCAAAAAGGTACAATCAATCCTTGAATCACTTAAAATTCCAGTAACAGATTATGAAGAAGAATTAAATGAATTAAAATTTAAATTTTCTAACTTAAGTGGTAGTCTCATGCAAACTCGCTTAACGAATTCTAACCTAACTGACCAACTCAGCAGGGTGTCTTCAAAAAGTGAGGAGAGAAGGATGTGGATTGAGCTGAAGGAGGCAGAATTGAATAGGGCTAGGGATGAAAGTATTTATTTGAAAAGAGACAATTTAAAGTTTTTAAAACAAAGGAATGTTTTTTGTTTAATTGCTAAGCGCTTATATACTAATATTGCTCAATTGCATTTAAGTTGTGAGATAGGGAAAAAGATTCATAAGATGATCTTACCCTTCCTTGAATTTAAGGAGGATGAGGTCATTGCTGAGTGTGAATCAATAATGTCCTCAGAAGAGACATCCATCGCCTACAAAATTGGACTGGACAAGATAGAGACCTTCATTGACTCTAAGGAACATAAATGTATGCTCAAAAATCTCTTAGATGAAAATGATAGGTTAAAAATTAAGTCCGAAACTATTCAATCATTTGACTCGTCGAACACCAAATTAATTTCAGAAAATAAAATGAACTTAGAAAAATCGTCTGAATTTGATGAGGAAAGTGAGATGAACGAAATCTCAGTAGAAGACGTAGTTGATTGCTCTGAGATTATGAAGAGCGAAACCGAGAACAAGAAACCCCTCATATCTGAAAATTCGGTTGAATTCGCTCGCCTGTCAAAAGACAAGCCACAGAAACTCAAAGAGAAAGCTATGGTTTATCAAAAGGTTCAAACTGTGCCGAATCAGGTCTATGTTGTTACAGGGGTCACTGCAAAACAAACGGCAGAGTTAAAAATCTTGGTCGATGAAGAGAATGTTGAAGGGTGCGACGATTACTTCTGGTCAGCACCTATTGACAACGCAGACGAAACCATAGGCTTATCTGAGCAAACTTCATTGAGGGTTAAAGGAAGATACGTTACTGAACCCATCAACAAACCCTCGAGTTTCGACAAACCAAGCACAAGTGGAACAAAAGAAATCCATGAAGAACCAATGAAAGAACCGATTGTTCCAACTAAGAAAACCGAAACTCAAAAGAAGAAGCCAAAGGCTAGCTTCAATATCCACAAATCTCAGAAGGAGTTAGCTGAACAGAAACGCCAAAGAAATCAAAGATACATGAAAAATCTAAATGAGCGAAAACGTCATTGGCAATCTCAAAATCCCAACTACGTACCTCATAAGAAAGAATCAATTGACAAAGGGAAGGAAAAGCTAAAAGGAAAAGAAAATTTCAGTCCAAATTCCTACTATTCCAAAACTAGCGTACAGAACCGAACGTCTACTTTCGGTCAAAACGTTAAGTCTAACAACCGAATGTCTACTTTCGGTTCCAACACCGGCATTCAGAACCGAAAGTCAAGTTTCGGTCCCAAGTCTAGTTTCGGTCCTTCCAACTCCCAAAGCAAATCAAATTCAGTGAAGGACATCAAAGGAAAGGGAAAGCTTGATTCTGATTCTAATTCCAATGATAAGAAAAGGATATCTAACCCTAGGATTCAAAAGAAAACACCAAAACCATCTAACAACACACCATCGACTACACCAAAAATTAAACAAGATAAAACTAAAATCAAGGTGTACACCATTAAAAGAAAAGATCAATCCACTTTACTAAAAAGAACTTATTTGGTTTATAATTCTACTGCAATTCCTTTTTCTGTGAAAGAATCACTAGGACCCAAGAAACTTTGGGTTCCTAAATCTGCTTGAATTTGCAGGTGATACGTGACGAGCAGTTCGATGATGAATGGTATATAGACAGTGGCTGCTCGCGTCACATGACAGGAAGGAAGGAAGAGCTGAGGGAGTTTCGGTCCCTAAAGGATGGTGGATGTGTCAAGTATGGCAATAACTCGTATGGAACAATCAAAGGATATGGTATGATAACCAACGGAGACTTCTCGATTCGAAAAGTTGCGTATGTGGAAGGATTGCAGCATAACCTCATCAATGTGTCACAATTAGTTATGGGAACGGGTTTGAAGGTTTCATTTGATGATAAGGGCTCTGAAATAATTGAGAAGCAATCCAAAAAGGTTCTGTTGAAGTCTGAACGCAAGGGAGAGATGTATCCTTTAAATCTCAACCCAATTCGAGGAAAACCAGCAATATGTCTGCTATCAAAGGCAAACACTGATGAAAGCTGGTTGTGGCATCGACGTTTATCGCACCTGAACTTCAAAGATATTAATAAGTTGGTGCTTGGTGACAAGGAACATCTGTGTGCAGCGTGTGAGATGGGCAAACAAAGCAGAAAGAGCCATCCTACACGAATCAATACAAAGATTGTTGAAGCTCTTGAACTTCTTCATATTGACTTGTGTGGACCTTCGGCTATCGAAAGCTTCGGTGGTAGTAAGTTCATTCTTGTCATTGTAGATGATTTTTCACACTTCACCTGGGTTTTCTTTCTTAAACAGAAATCAGATGCTACTCCTAAGCTGAAGACGTTCATCAAGCAAGTGGAAGTATAGTTGCGAAAGCTGATGAGGAATATCAGGAGCGGTAATGGGTTGGAATTCAAGAATAAAGATTTTGAGGAATTTCTGGCTGACAAGGGGATATCTCACAACTTTTCGGCCCCTTATACTCCACAACAGAATGGGATTGTTGAAAGACGAAACCGTTCTTTATGTGAAGCAGCCATAACCATGCTAAGCTTCGCTTCTCTTCCACTATACTTTTGGGATGATGCTGTTGCAACCGCGTGCTATACTCAGAACCGATCTTTGATCAACAAAAGATTCTCAATCACTCCATATGAGATCATAAACAATCGAAAGCCCAACGTCAAATTTTTCCACGTGTTCGGTTCAAGGTGTTTCATCTTTAATTCAAAGGAGAACCGAAACAAGTTTGACGTCAAAGCAGATGAGGGAATTTTTCTTGGTTATTCACTCACTTCAAAAGCATACAGAGTTTTGAACAAACGCTCCAAACGAATTGAAAAAACATATTACGTAACCTTTGACGATAATTACATGAAAAAAGTTCAAAGGAGCGAAAGTGCCTTAGGGGAAATATTTCCTGAATCAGGACAAGTCTCGATTCCAATATCCAACTTGTTTGAAGAGTACATTCGGCTATTTGATGAACCAGAGAAAGCAGCACACTCAGAAGCGAAAGCAGTAGACAACAAAATCGACAATCTCAAAAAGATCATAGATGAAGCTGCCAAAGAAATGGAAAGTGAACCTCCTAAACCGACAGGTGGTCAACCCTCCACTGACTCTCCAAACAACGGCTCAATGTTCAATAGGGAGAGTTCACCAGCACCAAAGACAACTGAAATGTCTTTCGAGGGGGAGAATGCAATTCCATCCCTAACTCATAAAGGTCCAGGCGAGGGGGAGCATACAACTCCAAACCCACCCAATAATAGTCCAATCGAGGGGGAGAATCCGACTCCCACAGAGGATGAAAACTTTGATCCTGACACAGGTTACACTTTTCCAGTCGAGGGGGAGAAAGAGAATACAACTGACGAAGGTGATCAATCAGAACTTGAAGAGGAAGTAAATGCAGAGTTGGATCCAACCTATGACCCAAATTATGCTCCTTTAGTGAAATGGACCAAGGATCATCCCAAAGCACAAATCATTGGTGAATCATCTGAGAAAGTTCTCACTCGTTCTCAATTGAAAGCGAAACAAACTGCATTATTCTCTAAAGTTGACTTCTGTATGTTTAATTCGTTTGCCTCCAAAGTTGAACCGAAAACAGTTAATGTTGCACTTGATCATTCTGATTGGGTACAAGCAATGCAAGATGAGCTTCATGAGTTCGAACGCAATCGAGTTTGGAGGCTGATTCCCACACCAAAGGATGCTTCAGTGGTCGGCTTGAAATGGGTCTTCAGGAATAAATTGGACAAAGAGGGGAACGTTATTAGAAACAAGGCTCGGTTGGTGGTAAAAGGATATTGCCAAGAGGAAGGGATAGATTATGAGGAAACCTTCGCTCCAGTAGCAAGGTTGGAATCAGTTAGGATTTTTCTGGCATATGTTGCACATAAAAACTTCGAAGTTTTCCAAATGGATGTAAAATGCGCTTTCTTGAATGGAGAACTAGAAGAAACGGTGTATGTTGAGCAACCACCTGGGTTCGTGAACGAGAAATTCCCTGATGATTGCTATGTGCTGGATAAAGCTGTATATGGTTTGAAGCAAGCACCGAGGGCCTGGTATGAAACTTTAACTCGCTTTTTGAAATGTCGAAATTTAAGCAAGGTTCGGTTGACCCAACCTTCTTCCGAAAGAAAGAAGGCGAACATCTAATGATAGTTCAGATTTATGTCGATGATATCATCTTCGGCTCCACGAATCCTAGCTTAACGGCTGAATTCAGGAAGTTGATGGAGACTAAATTTGAAATGAGCGTAATGGGTCCGATTAATTTTTTCCTTGGTTTGAATATTAGACAGGGACCAGAAGGTATCTTTATCAACCAAGAGGCCTACACAAAGAACTTGCTGAAAAAATTTGGTATGACGGTAGATTCGAAAGTGAAGGTTCCTATGGCATTTGGCACTAAGTTAACACCTTCTCTGGAAAAACCTGCTGTTGACATAACACTATATCGACAAATGATAGGGTCCCTTATGTATTTAACAGCTAGAAGACCGGACATTATGTTTTCTGTTTGTTATTGTGCCAGGTTTCAAGCTAATCCAAGAGAACCTCACATGGTGGCAGTGAAAAATATTTTCCGTTACTTGAAGCGAACCTCTTCTCTCGGTCTTTGGTACCCTGCTAGATCTGGATTCTTCATTCAAGCTTTTTCTGATGCTGATCTTGGAGGATGTGGTCTGGACCGAAAGAGCACTACAGGTGGATGCCAATTCCTTGACGGTAAACTTGTTAGCTGGCAGTCCAAGAAGCAAACCTGTGTGTCACTTTTAACAGCCGAATCTGAGTATATAGCTGCAGCATCCTGTACTTCTCAAGTAATATTGATTCAAAGTCAACTAAGAGATTATGGGTTGAGTATGAAGAATATTCCTCTCTATTGTGACTCAGAAAGTGCAATAAGAATATGTCACAATCCAGTGCAACACTCAAAGACTAAGCATATTGCACTTAGATATCATTTCATCAAGGACCATGTAGAAGATGGGAACGTGGAAGTACATTTCGTTCGGTCCTCTGATCAACTGACTGACATATTCACTAAAGCCTTACATGAAGCAAGCTTCAATAAAATTTTACAAGGCCTAGGAATGATGGAAGCAGAGTCGGTACCGAATCCTCAAATCTCTCAGTAAATTAGACAAGCGAAATAGATCGAACACTCGGTCTATTTCGGTTCCAGATTTTTCGGGAACCGAAATGAACCGAACGCTCGGTCTATTTCGGCTCCATAATTTTCGGGAACCGAAATGAACCGAACGCTCGGCTTATTTCGCTTCATTTTTTTAAGATAAGGTTTCGGTTGTACATATTGTTTATAATTTTAACTCTATTTTTCTTATTTTTTTAAGAGTGTTTTGTGCTACTTTATTTTTCTCTTTCTGTTTTTATTATTTTTCAGAAAAACTTCAAAAATTCCAAAAATATTTTCTCTTTCTGTTTTTATTTTTTTTCAAAAAATCTCAAAACTTCAAATATTTTTTAACATTATTATTTTTTTGTGTGGTTTGTTTGTTTGTTTTGTTTGTGTGGTGTGTTTGTTTGCTTCTTCTTTTAATTAGGTCCCAAGTATACCAATACAACAGAATTTGGAGCTAAGGCAGGTACGATTATTTCCATATGAACTAGTTAAGAGTCCCTAGAAGCATGTTGTTGCATGTTGACCGAAGCCTCTACGACTAAGAGCAAGGCCTTAATGATTCGATCTATACCTATCGTTTCTTCCCAATCAGGCTGTTAAAATCAACTCAAGTCAAGAGCTACCTTACTCTTCTCAAATGAGTTAAGAGTTTTTCTGCTTTGTCATTTCTTTAGCAGAGGTACTTTTGGTTCTTTAACCACCCTCCTTATATTCTCCATCAACTTTCGGTTCACCACTGTAACCCTTGAGACTCTCGGTCTTTACCACTGAGGTTTATGGTTGCATAAAATCTGTGTTTGTGATCTTAGATACGTACACCACGTGCTGAGTGAAACCCACAATCCAACACCAACAATGAATTGACGATGAATTATTATATTCAAGATCTTACTGGTTACCTAATCAAATCTCATTTTTAGTTTTGAGTGGTCTTTTATGAAATTGTCTAACACCAAGGCTTTTCTTCCCAAAAAGATCCAGTTTGTTTTTGTTTTTGAGATTTCCATCACTTGTTTAGTCACTATATATTATATCCAACCTACTTGTTCAACAGACCACATCGGTCTCACAAGTACTTCTTCCAATGTCCGGTCTTATGTTAAGAATCGATGTTCGGTTGAAGATAAGCTACCCTTAGCCTATAAATTAAAAGAAGCTTTTCAATGTTTTTCTACAAACACTTGATCGTTATTTCTCGGGAAACCACACAAGCACTTCAAGTCTCTCTTGACTTTGAAGGAAGCGATTCTTGCCCGGAATCATCTGATTTATGTCTTCTAGTAGACATCACTCACATCCAATACACATTTTGCTTTATTTCTTTATCTTTTGTCACCCTATTGCACGAAAATTTTTATTTTCTAACATTCTGGTTACGGTTGGTTCGATTTTTGTTTATCTTTTGGAGCAACAGGGGCTATCCTATATTTTGGAGCGAAGCTGAATTTCAAACGACGAATTGAGGATAAGCTTTTGGGCGCGTGAATTTGAACGGTCCCTAAACCCACGGGTGCTGACATATACCTGGGAGAAACCACCATGTCACATCGCGCTTTTTCAGGCGACGTTTCAGTGACCTCATCATTATCATGACGATTCTTTCACTCTCCTGGCAACGGTATATAAAGGGTTTCTAATTAAATTTGTCTCTTTTACCTGCAATAAACTCTCTCTATATACACGGCGATTTACAACTGTTCATCTTCTTCCTTCAATCAACAATGGCGACTTCTTCATCGGCTCACGATCAAATTGCTTCGTCCACATTGCTCTCGATCAAGCCAAATCAGAACATGATCATTGAACTCAACCCATTTTTGTACGATTCGTATATGCTACAAGTGGTTGAGTGTTTAAAGTATTCACCTTTGGTTCTAGCCCTAACACAGGTGGAATCCGTCCCAATGTCACTCCTATCGCAAGTCTACACTACCGCTTCATATGATAAGAACAAGGAGAGGATCTACTTCCAAATCTTCTCTCACAAGGCTTCGATTTCAAAAGGGAGATTTTGTTCACTGTTACAACTTGCTGTGGATTCATCTGTGATCTCACCGGACTTCATTACCACTACTCAACTATTCTCGATGCTCTACGAGATGGGCTACACTGATGTGCTAACCACGGTTACGAAGGTTAAGAAGTCATGCTTACTGCCCCAATGGAATGGATTACTTAGTCTTCTCATCAAGAGTTTGGCAGAGAGGAGTGGTGGGTCTGATGGTACCAGTAAGGGTTTTCTGACCCTTCTCTACGGTCTTTACAATGGTATCAATCTCGACTATGGGTCAATTATCTGGTCACAAGTAGTGCAAAGCCTCAACACTTCAACGAGGCACTCTGAAATTTCGTGTGGTCGATTCTGGACTCTCATTACACGAAGGGCGATTGATACTTTGCAGATTCCGGTAATGAAGGATGCCCTAGTCGCGTCTGTGGCTACGTTTCACACCAAGAAAATCATCATTTCTGATCCTACAAAGTTCCCTCACAATGGCTCTATACCAGAGAAAATGTACAGATGTGTCACAGCCAAGAGTACGGTCATGGCTGATTATCGCCAGATTCCTCCCAAGGAACCGAGAGTCTTATCTCCTGAACAACAGGCTGCCTTGGACGCTGTGGAGAAGCCTGGCAACCAAGGAAAAAGGGCTACTACCAAGAAAGGGACAACCGAGGATGATAAGTCTAAGCCTGCCAAGTCAAAGAAGCGAAAGTCTGAGAAAGGGGATTCTTCTAAGCCAAAGAAGATTAAGAAGATGGCGCAGAAAACCAAGAGTCCCTCTCCTTCTAGTTCAGAAAACGATGAGGAGGATGAAGAAGAGGAAATTCATCATGAATCAACGAGAGGTAATACTCCTCCCCAATCTCCCACTCCAACCGAATCTCTTCATAACAAACTTCCAACACCACCTCCATCACCGAAACAGACAGTTCCTATTTCGGTTGCTCCTGTACACCCACCTATCACATCTCAAACAACAACTTCTATACCACCACCACCACCAGTTACTTCCATTCCTATTTCTACAACTCCCTTACCACCTCCTATTATTTCCCAATCAACTTCCACTACAATCCCAGAACCGACAGTAAGAGTCAACGTATCTGATACGGGGGCGACTACTGAAACTGAACCTTCAGTTACTTCCAAACCACTTTCACCCTCACCTTCAACTGATTCTGGTGCCACTCTCGGTGGTGCTAATGATGAGTTTGATTCGACCTACTACAGTCCATATAGGCTTCCTACAAATGATGATGATGAAGCTCCAGTCACACGCCAACAATTGCAGAGCATTGATGAGAAACTTGATAAATTGCTTGATGCCAACAAGTCCTACAATGATGTAGTGCTCAAGGCTTTCCTGGATACTGCTCTTGAGCAATATACTGAGTCAATTGACAAATCCACCAAGGTTGTTAACGCGTCTACTTCTTCTTGCCAGAAGGCCACTACTGACGTTGCAGAAATTGTTCATAGTACTCAGATCTTTCTTGAGTCACTCAAAGGGCATGCTGACACCAATACAGATAAGGTGAATGCCTCTGTGGATTCCTTATCCAAGTCCCTTCAAGAGGAGCAAACAAAGTTTGAGGCTGTTCGTTCTTCAATAAAAGCAGATAACACTTCACTTATCAGTTCTGTGAATTCTCAGCTTGAATCTCTTCACGTTGATTTAGCAAAGGAAAGTGCTCTAAAGGAAGATCTTGCACGCCAATACTCAACAATTGAAGTTCAGAAGGTGAAGCTCGCTCAAGCTGAAAGGGAAATTTCTTTGTTGAAGACGGAAAGAGCTGTCTTTCGTAGCTGTGCTGGGGATGTCAAGGATATGCTGACCAACCTCCTTGGTGCTCATGATCCTATTCTTACTTTGACTATAAGGAATCATCTAACTTCAAAACTTCTTCCTGCCCTTGCGTTGTTACACGAGATGAAGGGTGTTTCGGAGCGATTCATTCCTCCAAAACAAAGGGGAGAAGGTGCTCAACCTAAGGTTACTGTAAAAACCGAAACCGAATCTGCTCAACCGAAAGTCAAAGTTACAACCGAACCAAAGGGTAATGAAGCTTCGGGTTCTGGTTCTCAAGCTAAAAAGAAGGGGATTGATGATGACAGTGATGACGAAGAAGAAGAGACTATTGCTGAGGCCCTTAAACAAAAGAAGAGGGACAGAGAGTTGGATGAGACCTTGAGGGTTGCGAGGGAGGCTGAGGAAAAGGGAAAGGAGGAACAAGGAAGAAGAAGAAGCCTTAAACTGCAAGAAAGCCTTGTTTCCCCTTTGGACAAAAGATACACTTATCAATGAGGCAATAGAGTTTCCTAGCGTTTACTGGCTGGAACCTGTCGCTTCTTTTGATTGTGACAATTCTAAGGACTCACATTTCGACATGCCAATAACACGAAAGGCATTCACGTTTCATTGTTTTAACTCGACTGTTGAAGTTCCTTTCCCTCATCCAAAAGTTGATCGTGAGCTTATCGACTTTTATCTGAAGTATGGTCAACCGCAGTACTTGACATGGAGTGCACAGAAGATTGTTACTGTCAAGGTACTCAAGCCTTCGCCTGCTGGGAAGTTCATAAATGTTAATTTCAAAATCACACGAGGATCAACAAACTCGGTGTCGATTATATCCCTGGCAGACCTTCCGAATTTGAATCCTCATGACTGGATCCTATTGTTTAACATTCTGCTAACCAATCCGAAAGAATATGAGCCGATACTGGATCATTTGAAGAGGATGTTGGCCTCTTACATCCATGAGTTTGCTACTATGGATCAGGAGATAGCGAAAGTGATGAACAAGAAACCGACTGTCAAGCCAACACCGAAATCAGGCGATGTGAACAAAATGAAGATGGGCCAAATCGATTCTACACATCTAACTGTGATGTTTACGAGAGGCGAAGCCAATAAATTTCTATTTGCCCTTGTTGATAAACATCTGTTCTCAAAAGACTGCTTGGAGCATATTATCAATATTAGTCATCGGTGCAAGCAGAACTCACAATCAGACAAGAAGAACTTCACAGACATGCTTCGGTGGTACATAACGTTTCGTCATCATCTATTGGCCATCATACCGAAGGTGTTTAAGACAATCAAGAAGTCTTCTGCAGCTCAACCAAAGTGAGCTTTCGGCTCCATTGACGCAAAGGGGGAGATTGTTGGGTCTTATTGTGTTGCGTCATGGGCTTGTGTTTTGTATCCGGATTGGGCCTGTCCATCCGTGATTATCTAGTAGGGTTAGACTATAAATAATGCATGCATGTATGCATTAGAGAGGTTAACGTTCGTGATTATCATTGACTATTGTTCTGTAACCTTAAAGCACCTCTACAGTCGAAGTTCTTAATCGAGCTCTTCTGAGGTGTTGAAGTTTTAATCATACGACATATTTAAAGCCATTCTTGTGTTCGTAATTACATGTTTCATTGTTTGCCTGCATAGAATCTATCGATCCTAATAGAACTTTGTTCTAACAATCATAAATAGCGGAAATAATAACAACGGAAAAGCACATAGCATATATAACACATAACATACAATTGTTCCTATATATTGAACTCACTGTGAAATAACCGGGGGTTAAAATAGTAATTTGGGCAGCACTTCGTTACTATAATTGGCTTTCTTCGATGAAAATCGGGAGTTTTCTTGAAACCGGGCCTTGCGAGGGTTAAACTTCAAACCGAAAAGATAAATTTCTCAGGCTCTTCGGGCACTCCGGAACGTGTTTCGGGTGTTGGGTATGATCCCGAGGCTTCGGGGGAAGTTGGAATGGTAAAAATATGAATTTAGGGGTGAAAGATGAGAATTTTCCAAAATTACCCGGGAGGTCTCGCACTTCCTATATATAGGTGCGAGCCTCGGATCCGAAGGAAGGGGAAGCTAGCACGTGGCTCGCATGCGAGGGTGCCAGGTGGTTCGTTTTGCAGGCGGACACGGAGAAGGCAGGTGGCGCACTCGGATTGGGTCGCGCCTTCGGGTGCGAGATTTAGCGACACGCGTCAGACACGCGTCGGTAGCCGGCTTTGGACTCGTCATCGACATCGGACACGGGGCGCTTCGCGGGCGAGGGTGACGTGGCCGAACCTGAGCCATGCGAAATTCCTCGGTTTTGGTGATTTTCTCGGTTTTTGTGTCCCAAACTTCAAAAATCCATAACTTTCGCATACGGGCTCCGTTTTTGATGTTATTTATGTGCACGTGTAGGTGAAATTATGCTCTACAACTTTCGTTTAGACTCCGTCGGCTAATTTTGATTTATTTTTAATATTATTATTTTTAACAAACCGGGACAGGAAAATCTGTTAAAAATTCATAACTTCTTCATCCGACGTCCGATTTTGTCTGTCTTTTTACCGTTGTACTACTAATGACGAGACCTTCGATTTTCGTTTAGGTTGTGTCGGCTAAATATCGCTCGATCTTTATTTCGACTTAGAAAAATCATAATTTCCTCATACGAAGTCAGATTTGGACGTTCTTTTTATGAAAATTATCGGTTTAACAAATACTACGACTTTCATTTAGATTACTAAGGCTAAAAAGTAGTTTATCAAAAACTCACTTTTTACGTCATTCGGTGTCGTGCCGGTTTTGTCGCGGATCTTCGATTGGTCATAACTTCTTTGTTATAACTCGGATTTCGATGAGGTTTTCGCCTAAATGCTTCTAATGAAATTCTCTACAACTTTGAATAATAAAATTTTACTTATTTCAATATTTATATTTTCGTTAAATATTGATATTTTAACTTTTAATTGGAATCTCATAAGACTTCCAATATTTTCTGAGTGATTCTAAACATAGTTTTACTTCATTTCTAGTAAAAACTATCTGTTAGAACTCAATACTCAATATCACATAATATTTCATAATATTATTTACTTTTAACATTTACAAAACACGATCTCAAAACGTGTATGTTACAAGAATCCCTTCATGTTTATGTGCCACTTTCATCTCTAGAGTGTCAATTCATTTTTATGAATGTCATTCACTTCTTAAATGTCAATCATTATGTAGTTATCGATAGATTTTACAAAATGCCCTTATGAATACAAACTTTATGGATTTATCCAATAATCAATCAACACTTAGTATTTTGCATCCAATGCATTCTAATAGCATCCACTCATGGTTATGAACTTTATTTGCTCAATAATTATACCATAATGCATAAAATCCATTGCTGTCGTCATATTTTTCCCAAAACACCTAAATTTCATGTTTACACAAATTCTACCATCATGGATGTATTTGAGCATTCCAATTGGATTCATTGTCATCAAACGTCATCTAGGTCATAGAATACAATTCAATTTCATCATCAATTCCAATATCCCAAAATTAGATTTCTAGGGTTCATGGAGCTTTTTACCTAAATCATTAAATTCATCAATGGGATGATTGGATTGAGATTAGAACCATGGAAACCACTTAAGGGTGGTTAGAAAACCTAACCATAACCATTAGTTGAAGCTAAACTCGACATTGAGGCTCAAACCCAATGATGAACTAGAAAATAGAGCTAAAGGGGAAGGATTTATACATTCTTAGCCTTTGATTGCTTCCCTTCTTTTCTTGGATGCTTCAAAACTTGCTTGATTCGAACCCTAGTTGGAAAGAAGATGAAGAATCATCATTAGAGAAGTTTCCTAGATGCAAAACATGTCCTGGAGAGGAATGAGGGGAGTGTGTGTATCTTATTTCTTCTCCTTTTCACATTAGGTCCCTTTAGTTCATGCATTTCACCAATTTTTACCATCATTTCATTTATTTTCACATTTTTCTAAAGATTGACATAACAAGTCCTCCTTCATCCATTATATAACTTTGGTATTCTTGTAACGCCCCGGTTTTTCTCGGTACGTTTAGTTATTTTAATTTAATTATTCTTGTAACCTTGGCTTAATTTATTTAACCAAGGTCTGATTTTCTTATGTTATTGGACTCTTTTGATCATTTTGTAAACTCCTTTTATTGAAGTCCATGGGCTATGGGCCTATTTGCAAAATCCATCTAGTTAATAGTACTTAATGTGTTAATTGAGTCATTTGGAACGCACACAAGAAAAACACTCTAAACCCTATTCTCTCTCTCTCTCTCTCCCTCACGCCATCCTTCTCTCTCTCTTTGGGATCAAGAGCAGCCAAGGGGCTGTTGTTTGGAGCTTAATTCTTGTTTATTTCCAGCCTTGATTCGTATTGGTATGAACCTCCTTATCATTTCTTACAACTTGATTCATAACCTTGTTCTGGTTTTATGATTTCATCTTCACTTCTACTCCTTCTTATTTGATTTGTATCTCTTTTGTTATTTGCAAAGAATTGTATGTTATACATCATCTCAAGATCCTATCTTCACCCCATATATGGTGGATGATGGATCTAGGTGATTACATGTTGCAAAAGATCATGGAAACCCTAAAAGGGAGAATGGTGATTTTATGTGCTTTATGTTTATTTTCATGTTGATTATTATTACATTCTTGTGGCTAAATGAAATCCTAATGATCCATAACCCTTTTTAGTACCACCATGATCATGGGGACTGAATCGGGATGATGAACACATCCTAAAATGTGTTTCAAAGGGAGAAGGATGGATAAGCCAAAAAGGAATCACGAGTGGCTACAATTCTGTTTTCCATCAGATATGTAGTCATTTTGTAAAAATCATATCTGGAGCTCTAGAACTCAAACAGACCCCAAAACAGTGCCCAAAGTTCCCAAATTGAGTTGTCTAACTTTCTTAAGGAGGCCAACCTCACTGATAAGGACTTTATCTATGGTCACGAATGGCATCTTTGCTGTTAGGTCTGATCCGGGTCTGTTCTGATATGTCATTTTGTTTTCATCATTTCTAAGGCTTGGAAAAGGATCCAGAGTGATTCCAAGTTTCTATATGTTCCTTATATTATGAATTTAATATATGGAGCAGATGAGGTGTTGTTTCCAATTATAAATTGGTTATAATGAATCCACACTCCAGATTAGTGGGCAGTCACCAGCTTTTACTAGTGCTGTGATTGTCCACAATGTGAATTTTATATCCGGATCTTGGGAAATTCTTTTCATTCAATTCCAACT
This sequence comes from Lactuca virosa, assembly GCF_052849685.1. Classification (NCBI taxonomy): domain Eukaryota; kingdom Viridiplantae; phylum Streptophyta; class Magnoliopsida; order Asterales; family Asteraceae; genus Lactuca; species Lactuca virosa. The sequence goes on from NC_136429.1 coordinate 54,730,057, forward strand.
CTGAGACTTTCATATGTATGTCCTTTACTTCTATGAATTTTGGTTTGGACGAATTCTACTCAAAATTTAGGTAGAATTGGCCAACATCACTTGACTATCTTGTTGGAGACATCAGTGATACACCTTTTTGTAAAATTCATATTTAATTCATCCTTTGGAGTTAGAAGGAGTTCTTTATAGTTTTGGAATCCTGAACAATCATAGTTTCCTATAAAATTTTGTTAAAGCTATGTTTCTGTTTTATATTTTGGAGTAAATCCGTTTTGAACAGCAGGTCTGTTTTAGAGACCTTGCTGTGATTACTCTTTTCTCAACTCTTAGCTTCATTACTTCTCCTTTCTAACCTTTAGTCCTTCTTAGGTGAGGTTTTGAAGTTTGCTCAAGCTTGGTAGCATTATTTGATTGTTAGCTATCCTTACTACTCACTCAAGTTGAGTTCTCTCATACCGTTGTATTGATGTTTGCGTTTGCTAGTTAGCTCGTGTGTGATTATTTGAATTTATTATAAAGGCATGTTATATAACCATTGTTTTAATTCGTACATGTGCACTGTATGTAACTAATTATGGATATGGGGACACCACCAAAGGATACGGATTTACCGGTGCGGTGGGTAGGTAATATCACCAACGTAATACTCATCATGAGGTGCGGTGATTAGGGCCAAATGATACGGGATCTTCCCGGTGCGGTTCAAACCTACAAGTCCTTCTTGTATTATAGGCATTGATTCGTTCTTTGCCCTTATCATATAATTATAATTGGAAAATGGATTAGGGTTAGTAAATATGAATGTTAGTACAATGTCTGTGTTTGAATTCACTAAGCTTTCTGCTTACGGTTTCCCTTATAACTTTTCAGGTGTTAAGATTAAAGAGGCTAAGGCTTGACATGGAGCACCGGGACATCGCTACTAGTTATTTTTGTTGGGACCTTATTATTATTATTACTTCCGCACTTATTTTATATGATTATTAAGTTGATGGATTATGTTATGACTATTTCAGTTGTTTTAATTTAATTTAAGATGGGTTTTAAAAGTTTAAAATTTTTGCAAAATTTGGGTGTCACAAGTCTTTTCCACGAACTGAGTCAACCCGTTAGTCAACACACTTTGTCAATTTGATACTTTTTACCCTTTAACTTTTTAAAATATTATTATTTTCCCTGCTAACTTTCTAAACTTCATATCAACTAGTGATATAATTATACATTGATGATTTAACTATATAAATCATTTTTCATTTATTTAGTTTATTAATTTAAGAACGTAGTCTTAAATTTTAGGATGTTACATTATCCACGTAACTAAGAGTCTGGAAAACCTGGTTTGCAACAGTAACATTGATTTATTAGATGTTTAAGATATTAGATCGATCTATCGGTGTGAGAAAAAATTAAAACCATATAAATAACTTGAAGTTAATGATGTTTTGGTTATCTGATTTTATTATTTTGTTGTTAGTTAATTTGATTTGGTTTATTTTACTTTTAGTTAATTTTATTTAATGTCAGTTATATCAATTGTTATAGGTTGTTATTTTCTCGTAAACGTATCTAATCTCTCTATACTAATAAAACAATAATTTTCTTTTGCAACGTTGGCAAATCCTTAGAGAACATCATATTTTACTAATTACAACATTAAATTAAATAGAATAGATTAAATTGTCTAGTTTTTAATATCACCTCAATTAAGGAAATAGTTTTATTAGTTTAATTATCCAAGACGAATTTACATCGAGATTTTAGGTTAACATCAAATCTCAATTAATTGTTTGATTGATTGTTTCCTTGTATCTGAGAGATTTGTTTGAAATTTATTTAAAATTTGATTTTTATAAATTTGAATAAATCAAAGACACATATAAACATATCTCATCAAATTAAATAAGGGATTTTCTAATATGTGCCCTAAGGGCACATATAAAAGTATTAATTAATGACAAATATTACCATAATTAAATGTAAAATACATTAATTATAACGAATATTACCATAATTAAATGTGAAATGTATTAATAATCTCCATAATAAATGTATTTTGAATTTAATTATGGTAATATTTTTCATAATTAATACTTCTTATATGTGCCCTTAGGACACATATTAAAAAATCCCATCAAATAAATTTAATATAAAAAAGAATCATATACGATTAAGTCAATCTAAAAGTACCAATATATAAATGTAACTCACAAATCTTGATGGGAATAAGAAGCAAACTCAAACTCATTCAAATAAAAAAACCTTTGATTCATATTATAAGTATAAAATAAATCAGGGTTCCAAATAAATATTACCAAGAAAAAAAAAACATAAAATGTTTGAAATAAAATATGAAATTCACCATCACTTTCTATTTTAAAAATCATTTATTAATACTAAGTCAAAAATCAATATAATTTCCATAAGAATCGGTTTATAATAAGTAAGATAAGAATCTTTTTAAAATTAAAAAACATTTGATTCATATTAGAAGTATAAAATACACTTTATTCTTTACTCTCATTTGTAATTTGTCATATGAATTTATAAAATACACTTTATTCTTAACTCTCATTTGTAATTTGTCATATGTTTTCATAAGAGTTTATTACGATAACTTAATTTTTTATTTTTCCATATACCATTTTTCATTTACAAAATTGACTGGTTGTTTCTTTTATTATATTCAAATTTATATTTCATTATATAATTAATATCATCATTTTTTTTCATTAGTTTATACATGAAGAATTCTTTATGTCCCATGTATTTTATTTTTAAGTATTTGTATTTATTTGAAGCAACCATTATACGCTAAATAATTAATCAACCAAAGATTAAAACCCAATGATAAAAAGGAAACTAAATCAACACCAAATTCAAAATTAAATTAACCATATATTACTACATTAATTCACAGAGAGTTCGACATCAATCAAATATTATCTCGCACTCAAATTCACAAAACTCACTTTCCAGGTACGAAGTTTGTAGCATATGACCATGCATTGTTTGCAACAGGGTCAGCAAGATGGTCAGCGAGGTTCTCCAATGGTCCCTTTCCGGTAACAATGGCTTGAACAAAGAATCCGAACATAGAGAACATGGCTAGTCTACCGTTCTTGAGCTCCTTCACTTTCAGCTCAGCAAATGCCTCTGGGTCATCAGCCAGACCCAATGGGTCGAAGCTACCACCAGGGTAAAGTGGGTCAACAACCTCACCAAGAGGTCCACCAGCAATTCTGTAACCTTCAACCGCACCCATCAAGATCACCTGGGTAGCCCAGATGGCTAAAATGCTTTGTGCATGGATCAAACTAGGGTTCCCCAAGTAGTCAAGACCACCCTCACTAAAGATCTGGGATCCAGCCTTGAACCATACAGCCTCACCAAACTTGACGCCGTTACGAGCCAAGAGTTCAGGGAAGACGCACCCAAGAGCTCCGAGCATGGCCCATCTGCTGTGGATGACCTCAAGCTCACGGTTCTTGGCGAATGTTTCAGGATCAGCAGAGAGCCCAGCAGTGTCCCAACCGTAGTCACCGGGGAACTCACCGGTCAGGTAAGATGGGGCTTCGCCGGAGAATGGGCCAAGGTACTTAACACGGTCGGGGCCGTACCATGGGCTTCCTGATGGTGCGACTTTCTTGACTGCTGTCTTCCTCATGGAAACCCTTCCATTTCCGATTATTTCTGAACCAGATGGTGCTGCTTTCACTGCCTGTCCGACGAAAGAAGAAGATAGAGCCATGGTGGAAGTTGCCATTTTTGTGAGATTTATTTTGAAGATGTTGTGATGGTTATACTTATGAAGATGGGTAGAACTGGAAGTAGATTTATAGGGTAGTTTTTGGATCAGATAGGTGATCAATGCTTATCTTGATACAATCTTTAACTTCAATTTGATTGGCTACAGAGATTCTTGTGGGTCCGTAATCTGTGGTGTGAGTTCTCTGGTCCCTCTGAGATATTTTGAAGGGGCAGGATATTCGTGGCTCTGGTTTATTGAGCCAATCACTGGCTCTCAACCACTACTCTTAGTGGTGGTTTTTATAATATGCTGTAAGCCTGTAACCACCCAATCGTCTAAGTTTATGACAGACCTATTATTACAAATATATTTTAAGCAGCCACAACTTTTGGTTATAAAAGTTAATGTGACCGAGAGACTAACACAAAAAATTATAACAGGAGTAGTTCATACTCCCCTTATTGTGACAAAAAATTATAACAGGACTAGTGTGCAGAATGCCTTTTTTTAGTATTAAAATATCAAGATCGGACACGCGTTGTAAAATTCTTGATCGAATTGTTTGCAAACTCTTCGTCACAATAAGGGGAGTTTAAATATGTGTTTTAATATAATAACAATGGCATTGATTAAATGTTAATATTCAATTATCATCCGATTACACCTTTATCAGAAGGAATATTCATAAATTTGACTACGTCGTTCTAAAGGACTTTGCAAAATAATTACTTTTTTGGACTTCACAAAAAGGACTATGCATTTTGAAACGGGCCATTATGGATCCAAGATATGATGGGATTTAAGCATGAAGTGGTAGCTAGCCATTATTTAAAGGAAATACAAAATGTGGTACCCACACATCTCGGAATACGGTTCTGAAAACTCTATCAAATCGAAGCAACATGGTTTCGGATAAGGAAGAGATTTAGTTGTACCGGGCATAATAACATGTCTAAAATGTATAAGATTTTCGTTTTGAATAAGTAGTCAATGTGTGTCTCTCAATAGTTAGGCTTCATTAGTCATTATTATCTAAATTGGTTAGTAGTATACCCGTATAACTATTTGTCCCAGATGACAACCTAAGATGACAACCTAAGTCTGAATAAGATATTTAATTGGAACACGGGTTCCTCGTTGTTCTCACGTGTTATGCTACTACACTCCTTCTTTTCCTCCGTCATTTTTCTCCGTCGGACAGTCCTTCTTGAAATGCCCCATTTCACCACATGCATGGCATACTTGAACCACGCTGGCATCGGTAGTGAAAGTGATGTGATGAGTCGGGGTCCTTTCGATGCGAGCTTCCTTCCCACCCTTAGTCCTTGGACAATTTCTTTCGAAATGCCCAGGTTCGCCACAACTGTACCAAACCTGACCCATTTTCACGCCAAAAATTGAGGTGTTTGGCTGTGCCGGTGCCCTGCATTAACGAGTGGTGTGTCCTTGTCGGTTGCAGTTCTTACATCGCAATTTGCAGCATTTTCCTACGTGATGGAAGTTGCACTTCTCGCAAATTGGTAGATTCCCAGCATATCGCCGTACTGGCATTAGCACTGGAGTGGCAGATGTTGTGGCTGTAGGAGTTAGCACGGATTGTTGTCTCGTGGTAAGTCGTTGAGATGACTTGTGCTCCCTCTTACTCCAGAATTTTCGTTTAGCGCTCATAGGTTTGGGAGTTGGAATATCCTCCTGGTTAAGCCCATGTTGGTTTCCTGGTGTGATGCTACGGTTTAAAGTGTTGAAACTGTTCCCATGCTCAATTGGGTTGTTGAATTGTGCCATGACAGCGTTTACGGCGGCTGTGACTGTGGCCTGGAATGTGGCGAAGTCCATTTGTAGAAATGGTGTCTCGCCAGTCGGTTGGTTATCTCCTTGTGAAGACATGGTTATGGGACATGACAGGAAACGATTTAATGAGGAACGATAGTCATCGGTAGTTGTATTTCATGAATTTATATACTTATAAATTTCACGCCCTGGGGCTACCCTGAATGGTTCCGTTAACTATCCAATAAGGAAGTCTATATAAAATAAACTTTTGGATTTGAATTGGCTATTCTGGAATGAATTTCTGATGAGACGTTTGCGAGGTGGCATAATGCTGCCAAAAGGTCAAAAGACGCACGAGGGTAAATCCCTAAATGTATTCTGGATCGATGTTATCTTAGTTTTGTGTGTTTCATGTTCTGACATTAAAGCAGTTCGTAATAGAGGTCTACGCAACGTAGACTTAGGAATTGGGTAGTGACTACCCTCTTGATGAAGTTATGGAATCTGGTTTACTGTCACCTAACTGATATGATAATGGTAATAAGCCTGACATGTAGTGCGAGTAGTGAAATCACTAACTCCTTAAATCATATTAGTTAGTTACTCATTTGCTTGCCATTGATCCAGAATATATTTTCGATAATGAAAATCTTTAACCGAAATAAGATTGTTGTCACTGTAGTTGGTATTGAGATTATACGAAGTTGGAAAATTCGACCTAGGAGTAAGTCTACAACATACCAACAGAGGAATAAATTGACAACATAAAGAACTAGTAAGTCAGTACTTGCAAAATAGGAATGTTTACGGGGAAAAGTGCTACTTAAAGCATAGGTATGAAGGCTATAATTGGGACCAAAAAGGAAGGATGAGTAGAGTATTTCCTATCGGCGACGGACACCCCTCGGATGAATCCTTAATTCGGCCAGTTGGCGTTCCACATCAAGCAGATGTCTTTCGTATACTGATTGGCGTGCTCGGAGCTCCATGACCTCAGCTCGGGTTGCAGCTAACTCTTGTAGCAGAGCTTCATTGTCTCTCATAACTCTCCCATGAGCAAATTTCAAGGCGGCGAATGCGATCCGTACTGGCGATTGAATCCACCCCAAGCTCCACAGTTCGCTGAATGGTTGCCACACCCAGCTCCACATTGCGAGCCACTCGGCGAACCAGGATTGGAAGGGCCCTATCGGCGGGGCCTCCCTCGTTCAGATTGTAGAAGTTGTGGTTTCCGTTGTATGGGAGGGGTTGGCCTTGCTCGTGGCTCCACCTATTCAGACTCCCAACCCACATAGGCGTTGGACCTTGGAATTCGCGTTGGTGGTTTGGATTTGGTATTGGGGCCACTTGGGGTAAGTCCTCGACTTCAGGTTCTGAGTCAGTCTCTTCAGGGAATGGTTCTGCAAGGTCGTCATCCAAAGGGATTTCATGATTTCCTTCTGGTTCTGCCTCGAGCCATCCATCATTTCCTTGATTGTGAAAGTATGTGATGCAGCGCAAAAAAACAACACAAAGATAACCAATAATGAACCTGTTGATTCTAAAAAGAATAGCCAGGACAATCTCTTCAAAACCACGTTGATTCTACGAATACCGTGGGATTGGCTTCAAAATTTGGGTTAACACACAGAATTTGGGAGAAAATCGAAAGTTCATAAAATTGATGATCGACCATCCAAATTACATCAAAAACAGTTAAATAAGAAGCAGAAATTAAAATGAAACCCTAAAAGTCCATGGGCCAAATACAAACCCAAAAACAAAACCCAAAAATTAAGGAAAAATAACAAAATTGTTCATAACTCCATTTAGAAAGCGATTTATGGACTCAAAATGGGTAAGTCCCCTTCGGATACTTATCTAGACGTGCTCCTTGCTCCAAGCTTCGATTTGACTGGTCGTAGGCCCGAAACGGAGATTCGTAGCCAAAGTTATGGCCATTTCCGTGAAGCCCCTTTAGTCACACGATCGTGGGCCTCTAGGAACGCAAGGGCCCGATCCTCCACACTAGGGCCCGCATCAGTATGGGTCGCCAGGGAGATGAAATCCAGCCATGCTATCTATGCGAGAATAGGGGTAAAGAGATAGTTTAATAGACGTCGAATCTAGTGACACTGCTATTGCATTGTATGTGTATGCTCGATACTTTGTTGTTATCTCATCCTGATAATTAAAGTGCCCTACCAAGCGATAAGCAAGGAAAGATTTCTAGTGCAAATAAGTTATCGCTTAGAAAATAATAGGTAGCAACACTGGGAATGAATCTCTATACTGTATATGGCTCTATCTAAAGTACTCCTATAGTATTTTATGTTGTATGTTTTTGTTCTACCGATATCTGATGTATATATACTTGGTAAATTTTAGGCTTGCTGCAACACCACAGTCACTCCAAGCACATGTTGGTCATGTCTCGAATGAATATAGTTGATCAGGCTATATTGACCCTAGACATGATTACATAACTGCCCAGGTTTAACCGCAGTGTCCAACATCCAAATACTTTTGTTTTGTTCTACTTATGTTACTATTTCTGGTACGTATGTGTACTTGTATACTTCTTATAAAATACTTATATTTTAAAAGCATACTTTTAGTTCAGAGCGCTTCAGCCCCTTAGTGTTTATAGTCGTATACCATGTAAGTTTCGGTATACTTAGTTCACTATAAACAAGAGATCTGATACCAATCTGTCACACCCCAAAACCGGAACGGAGGAAACCTTCTGGGGTGGAGGACGTCATGCGTGTTGGGTTTTGAGCATTCTAACACTCCTTATACATGCAACCCTAAATACCTTGGATCTATGTTTTCTCTATAATACATGCAAATATGAACTTTCCAAGGTATTCATCCTAACTAGCATAATAACACTGATTCAAATGAATATCTCAAGTTAGAATTACATACCGCTTTGATGTAGAATGTCTTCATGAAGCTTGAGTGCCTAGTGCCCCAAGTGTGACACCTCAAATGGTTCACACAACATCAAATGCACATGGAATGACTTGAGAGAAATTGGAACACTTCATAAAATCGGCTAGCCATTTTTCCTCACTCGTAGTCACCGATTTCTTGAGCCATGGGATTCTTTTATATGATGGCTATTAGGGTTACACCATGTAACTCATAACTTTACCCATTCCTTATGCTCCATGGATTTTAACCTCCATGGAGTATCTATGGGTCACCCCATGGACTTAGTCCAACATAAGGAATCTTGGATCACAAGCCCACATATAAAAGAATGAATGATTTACACAATCAACCCATATATTTAATTAGTCTCCTTTTGATCACTTAATTAATTCTTGATCAATACTAATTAAATAACCTTATTAATATATTAGAACTTATAATATATTAATAAACCTTAAGTGTTATTTCTCTCATTTTAGTCTATCCAAATGCATGATGCCATGCAACCCAAATGGACCATGTCGGGTCGGGTCAAGTCTTACCAATTATAGTTATGGACTTAGACATTAATCCAACAATGCGTAGTATCACAACAATTGTATCATAGCAATCATAGTAAACACAACCAAACATTGAATACATGAATGAAAAAGAAGTTTACATTTGTTTAAGTCTTGTATGAATACATCGAAAGTGTATATAAATATAAAGACATGACGTTATTCGCTCCGACTTCTCCCAACACTCCAGAAAGGTACCTGTCTACTGATTTCCTGAGAATACAAGCAGTTTTGAAAGAGTAACAGCATAAAGCTAGTGAGTTCATAAGCGATGTTTGTGTATTGAAAACAGGTTGATAATCCTGAAAATTTTTTGCATGACTCCAAGAAAATCCAATATTTTCTTTAGTAAAAGTGAGATAATCTTAGTAAAACGTTGTATGGACTTTGTATGAAAAGCCTCTGTATGAAATGTTCTGTTTGAAAAGCCTGGTTATTACTAGTACATATAGTAGTTTTAGTTTTCCTTGAGAAACCATGTATTTGCCAATACTTGTGCTAAACAAGTATTGTTCATGTGTTATTATTACGTAAGTAAATCGTTGTTATCTACATTGTGAGTGTCATGCCCATACTTTGACTTGATATGGCACGAATCGGGCACCAGAATCTTTTATGACTTTGTCACCCGTAGACCTGCCGGTCCTACTGTAGCTAGCAGCAAGGTGCGGGATAGTCAGTCCCGTATAGATCTATACACAACAGTTACGCTCTCCCTCAGGGAAATTCTGATCACAAGTGCTAGTCCTTCACTCAGTTAAGTTTGTGAGTGTTACCAAGGACGTGTCTCCAACTAGACTAACAAACTTACAAGTAATAATGTTGAAAACCCTTTTTGTAAATAACTGAAAGGTTTATAAAGTATGAGTTTGTAAACTGTGGTATGAATTTCCAAACAATGCCTATTATAGTTTGTGTGTACGTATTTGTATAACCTTGTGTCAATTCCCAAACTATACCAGTATAGTTTGTGTGTACGTATTTGTATAACCTTGTATTGTTCTGAAAACTATGTAGTTAAGTTCGTATGTTGAAAACGTCCCTTATGCTCAGCATAATACAGAAGGGATAAAATATCTAAAATATTTTGTAAAACTGTAGAAACTGTATGTTTGCACTGACTTTGTCTGTCTCAAGTTACTGAAATCCGTTTGTATAACTTTCATAAAAATCATTTATGTTTGGCTTGTATTCCCCCCTGAAAATATTAGAAACCCGGGAAAATGTAGGGGTATGAACTCACCTCGAGCGAGTGGTTTGTATGAAAGATCGATATGAGAGGCAGAATGTCAAGTGAAGCCTCGAACACAATTAGATCCTATTTATCATGTAACATATAGGAGTCAAATGAAGGTATTTCACTACTAGGCATGATAAGAAATCACTCTAGGGACTTGGAACCACTTGCACTAAGTGTTAGAACCTTATGGGATTGAGTGAGGGAGGTGTACGGCCACCCTAGAGGTGTGTACGGCCATGGGTGTGCGGCCCATGAGGTGTGCGGCCGTACACTCATGATGGAATGTGTATTTTAGGAGTTTTCAAGGTTCATACTAGCATCCGAGAAGTGTTCTAGGTTAATGCTTAGATATAGTGCAAGTTTGAGGTCAATAAGTATCATGGAAGTGGGTTTGCGGTCCCATTGAGGTATGTGCGGCTGTACGTAGGGGTGTGCGGCCGTACACTCCTCATGTTTATGTCCAAGATGTCTACTTTAAGGTGCAACAAGGCTTGGGTCATGTCCAACTAGAAGATGGGGGTCAAACTCTCACTTTGGAGAGTCTTTTAGGAATGTACGGCCCACCTTATGAGGGTGTACGACCGTACTCTATTCAAAACATGGAGAACATGACGAATCTTGTAGAATCAAGGCTTAGATAGAGTGGTCTTTCAAGGATAACAAGTTAGGGGATGGATTACTCACGTTCTTGAAGCTTTGGAGGGTTCACGGTTGAAGAACTTAAGAGAAAAGAAGTAGGTGTGCGGCCAAGGAGAGAAAGAAATGAAGGAAGGATGTCTACCCCTATATATAAGGGTGTGTGTGCGGCCAATAGGGGGGTGTACGGCCGTACACCCATGTGTGCGGCCGCACACTCCTCCTAAGGAAGTGTATGGCCCGTTTTTGCTACTATACGACTTGCTGACTCATTCCTAATCTCGATCTTGATTGTACTCAAGTTTAGAACACCTAAATGAACCCTTAAGCAGTTCCATAAGTTAACAAAAATGAATTTTACTTTGATTGAATCGAGTAGATGTACATGATAGAAGTTCCGGGTTGTCACATCATCCCCCCGTTAGAGGGAATTTCGTCCCAAAATTCAAACATAGAATATGAATTATGGGCTCGGGAAGAGATGAGGATACTTATGTTTCACAGAATCCTCGCGCTCTCAAGTGAATTTAGGTCCTTGCTTGGCATACCAGCGAACCTTCACTATCAGGATACGACGTTGTTTTGTGTGCTTGACTTCCCGGTCCATGATTTCAACTGGTTCCTCTACGAAGTGTAAGCTCTTGTCTAGTTCGATCTCATTGAGGGGAATGTCAAGTGTCTCATCGGACAGACACTTATTCAGGATCGAGAGGTGAAAGACAAGATAAATGTTACTAAGTTCACGGGGTAAACGGAGTTTGCATCCTACGGGACCGATCCTGGCGGGGATCTCGAATGGTCCAGTGAATCTTGGATTTTTCTTTCCATGCTTTCCGAAGCGTATCATGCCCTTCCAGGGTGAGACCTTCAAAAGAACACGGTCACCAACCTGGAATTCCAAAAAGAGGTTTTTGTCTCTCCGACACAACTCTCTTGTCTAACTCATGAATATGGATTTGGGTTAGTCTCTACGTTTAAAATCGGCCCATTGAACAAGTGGTAGTTCTGGAGGATTTACTGAATAAACTTCGGAAGGTTTTCGGAGGTAAGGTACTCCTCGCATGAGTACCTCGGGGTCTTGAATATGAAAGAGGCGATTCAGAGATTTGTGTTGGTTTGTTGTTACGAAAGACGAGGGTCTCGCGAATTTAACGATCTAGGTGTTGGCAACGTATGATCTTACTATGGCGAGGGCCATGCCAAACCATGCCGATTGCATGATAACAGACTTTCTACCGAGACAAAAAGTTAGACCGGTTTGAAAGAATTGATTGCTATACTACGGTGTATCTCGAGTATGTTCGACAATGAACTATGTGTAAATGTTCTAGTGTCTTCTTTGATTCTACCGCTGTTACACTTGTACCTCGATGAGCAAGTACAAACAGTGTAAGTGTTTTGACAACTAGTGAAGGTACTTTTATATTATGATTCTTCTTGGTACTTCTCTGCTCGCTTAGCGTATACAAGTTATGTATAATTAAAATGAATAAAAAGGTCGGTCGAGTGACTCTGCCCCAAATCCACATTCAGACAAAGAACGGGAATTAAGGCGGAATCACTTACTCTTAGTCTGCAATATCTCAGTTATACACAAACCTGATGTGCATACCAAGCCATAATAGCTTACCTGAGCGGATCTTTAGTTTTCTTATAGATGTCGTGACTGGTTCAGACGAGCGAGTTATTTGCAATTACCTTTTAATTTCCCCAAAATTTTATATTATTGTAAATTAAATCTTTAAGGAAATTTCATTTAGAAGACGTACCAAAATCTTCATAAAGGGGAAGGGGTTCCTCGTTGTTCTCACGTGTTATGCTACCACACTCCTCCTTTTCCTCCGTCATTTTTCTCCGTCGGACAGTCCTTCTTGAAATGCCCCATTTCACCACATGCATGGCATACTTGAACCACGCTGGCATCGGTAGTGGAAGTGATGTGATGAGTCGGGGTCCTTTCGATGCGAGCTTCCTTCCCACCCTTAGTCCTTAGACAATTTCTTTCGAAATGTTTGGGTTCGCCACAACTGTAACAAACCTGACCCATTTTCACGCCAAAAACTGAGGTGTTTGGCTGTGCCGGTGCATTGCAGTAACGAGTGGTGTGTCCTTGTCGGTTGCAGGTCTTACAACGCAATTTGCAGCATTTTCCTACATGATGCAAGTTGCACTTCTCGCAAATTGGTAGATTCCAAGCATATCGTCGTACTGGCATTGGCACTAGTGTGGCAGATGTTGTGGCTGTAGGAGTTGGCATAGATTTTTGTCTCGTGGTAAGTTGTTGAGATGACTTGTGCTCCCTCTTACTCCAGAATTTTCGTTTAGCACTCATAGGTTTGGGAGTTGGAATATCCTCCTGGTTAAGCCCCTGTTGGTTTCCTGGTGTGATGCTACGGTTTAAAGTGTTGAAACTGTTCCCATGCTCAATTGGGTTGTTGAATTGTGCTATGACAGCGTTTACGGCGGCTGTGACTGTGGCCTGGAATGTGGCGAAGTCCATCTGTAGAAATGGTGTCTCGCCAGTCGGTTGGTTATCTCCTTGTGAAGACATAGTTATGGGACATGACAGGAAACGATTTAATGAGGAACGATAGTCATCGGATAGTTGTATTTCATGAATTTATATACTTATAAATTTCACGCCCTGGGGCTACCCTGAATGGTTCCGTTAACTATCCAATAAGGAAGTCTATACAAAATAAACTTTTGGATTTGAATTGGCTATTCTGGAATGAATTTCTGATGAGACGTTTGCGAGGTGGCATAATGCTGCCAAAAGGTCAAAAGACGCACGAGGGTAAATCCCTAAATGTATTCTGGATCGATGTTATCTTAGTTTTGTGTGTTTCATGTTCTGACATTCGAAGCAGTTCGTAATAGAGGTCTACGCAATGTAGACTTAGGAACTAGGTAGTGACTACCCTCTTGATGAAGTTATGGAATCTGGTTTACTGTCACCTAACTGATATGATAATGGTAATAAGCCTGACATGTAGTGCGAGTAGTGGAATCACTAACTCCTTAAATCTTATTAGTTAGTTACTCATTTGCTTGCCATTGATCTAGAATATATTTTCGATAATGAAAATCTTTAACCGAAATAAGATTGTTGTAACTGTAGTTGGTATTGAGATTATATGAAGTTGGAAAATTCGACCTAGGAGTAAGTCTACAACATACCAACAGAGGAATAAATTGACAACATAAAGAACTAGTAAGTCAGTACTTGCAAAACAGGAATGTTTACGGGGAAAAGTGCTACTTAAAGCATAGGTATGAAGGCTATAATTGGGACCAAAAAGGAAGGATGAGTAGAGTATTTCCTATCGGCGACGGGCACCCCTCGGATGAATCCTTAATTCGGCCAGTTGGCGTTCCACATCAAGCAGATGTCTTTCGTATACTGATTGGCGTGCTCGGAGCTCCATGACCTCAGCTCGGGTTGCAGCTAACTCTTGTAGCAGAGCTTAATTGTCTCTCATAACTCTCCCATGAGAAAATTTCAAGGCGTCGAATGCGATCCGTACTGGCGATTGAATCCACCCCAAGCTCCACAGTTCGCTGAATGGTTGCCACACCCAGCTCCACATTGTGAGCCACTCGGCGAACCAGGATTGGAAGGGCCCTGTCGGCGGGGCCTCCCTCGTTCAAATTGTAGAAGTTGCGGTTTCCATTGTATGGGAGGGGTTGGCCTTGCTCGTGGCTCCACCTATTCAGACTCCCAACCCACATAGGCGTTGCACCTTGGAATTCGCGTTGGTGGTTTGGATTTGGTATTGGGGCCACTTGGGGTAAGTCCTCGACTTCAGGTTCTGAGTCAGTCTCTTCCGGGAATGGTTCTGCAAGGTCTCCATCCAAAGAGATTTCATGATTTCCTTCTGGTTCTGCCACGAGCCATCTATCATTTCCTTGATTGTGAAAGTACGGGTCGCCAGGGAGATGGAATCCAACCATGCTATCTATGCGAGAATAAGGGTAAAGAGATAGTTTAATAGACGTCGAATCTAGTGACACTGCTATTGCATTGTTTGTGTATGCTCGATACTTTGTTGTTATCTCATCCTGATAATTAAAGTGCCCTACCAAGCGATAAGCAAGGAAAGATTTCTAGTGCAAATAAGTTATCGCTTAGAAAATAATAGGTAGCAACACTGGGAATGAATCTCTATACTGTATATGGCTCTATCTAAAATACTCCTATAGTATTTTATGTTGTATGTTTTTGTTCTACCGATATCTGATGTATATATAGTTGGTAAATTTTAGGCTTGCTGCAACACCACAGTCACTCCCAAGCACATGTTGGTCATGTGTCGAATTAATATAGTTGATCAGGCTATATTGACCCTAGACATGATTACATAACTGCCCAGGTTTAACCGCAGTGTCCAACATCCAAATACTTTTGTTTTGTTCTACTTATGTTACTGTTTCTGGTACGTATGTGTACTTGTATACTTCTTATAAAATACTTATATTTTAAAAGCATACTTTTAGTTCAGAGCGCTTCAGCCCCTTTGTGTTTATAGTCGTATACCATGTAAGGTTCGGTATACTTAGTTCACTATAAACAAGAGATCTGATACCAATCTGTCACACCACAAAACCGGAACGGCAGAAACGTTCTGGGGTGGAGGACATCATGCGTAGTATCACAACAATTGTATCATAGCAATCATAGTAAACACAACCAAACATTGAATACATGAATGAAAAAGAAGTTTAGATTTGTTTAAGTATTGTATGAATACATCGAAAGTGTATATAAATATAGAGACATGACGATATTGGCTCCGACTTCTCCCAACACTCCAGAAAGGTACCTGTCTACTGATTTCCTGAGAATACAAGCAGTTTTGAAAGAGTATCAACATAAAGCTAGTGAGTTCATAAGAGATGTTTGTGTATTGAAAACCGCTTGATAATCTTGAAAAATGTTTTCATGACTCCAAGAAAATGCAATATTTTCTTTAGTAAAAGTGAGATAATCTTAGTAAAACGTTGTATGGACTTTCTATGAAAAACCTCTGTGTGAAATGTTCTGTTTGAAAACCCTGGTTATTACTAGTACGTATAGTAGTTTTAGTTTTCCTTGAGAAACCATGTATTTGCCCATACCTGTGCTAAACAAGTATTGTTCATGTGTTATTATTACGTAAGTAAATCGTTGTCATCTACATTGTGAGTGTCATGAACATACTTTGACTTGATATGGCGCGGATCGGGCACCAGTATCTTTTATGGCTTTGTCACCCGTAGACCTGCTGGTCCTACTGTAGCTAGCAGCAAGGTTGGGGATAGTCAGTCCCGTATAGATCTATACACAACAGTCACGCTCTCCCTCAGGGAAATTCTGATCACAAGTGCTAGTCCTTCACTCAGTTAAGTTTGTTAGTGTTACCAAGGACGTGTCTCCAACTAGACTAACAAATTTACAAGTAATAATGCTGAAAACCCTTTTTGTAAATATCTGAAAGGTTTATAAAGTATGAGTTTGTAAACTGTGGTATGAATTTCCAAACTATGCCTATTATAGTTTGTGTGTACGTATTTGTATAACCTTGTGTGAATTCGGAAACTATACATATTAGAGGTTGTGTGTACGTATTTGTATAACCTTGTATTGTTCTGAAAACTATATAGTTAAGTTCGTACGTTGAAAACGTCCCTTATGCTCAGCATAATACAGAAGGGATAAAATATCTAAAATATTTTGTAAAACTGTAGAAACTGTATGTTTGCACTGACTTTGTCCGTTTTAAGTTACTGAAATCCGTTTGTATAACTTTCATAAAAATCATCTATGTTTGGCTTGTATTCCCCCCTGAAAACATTAAAAACCCGGAAAAATGTAGGGGTATGAACTGACCTCGAGCGAGTGGTTTGTATGCAAGATCGGTATGAGATGCCGAATGTCAAGTAAAGCCTCGAACACAATTAGATCCTATTTATCATGTAATTAACACATATAGGAGTCAAATGAAGGTATTTCACTACTAGGCATGATAGGAAATCACTCTAGGGACTTGGAACCACTTGCACTAAGTGTTAGAACCTTATGGGATTGAGTGAGGGAGGTGTACGACCACCCTAGAGGTGTGTACGGCCATGGGTGTGCGGCCCATGAGGTGTGCGGCCGTACACTCATGATGGAATGTGTCTTTTAGGTGTTTTCAAGGTTCATACTAGCATCCATGAAGTGTTCTAGGTTCATGCTTAGATATAGTGCAAGTTTGAGGTCAATAAGTATCATGGAAGTGGGTTTGCGGTCCCATTGAGGTGTGTGCGGCTATACATAGGGGTCTGCGGCCGTACACTCCTCATGTTTATGTCCAAGATGTCTACTTTAAGGTGCAACAAGGCTTGGGTCATGTCCAACTAGAAGATGGGGGTCAAACTCTCACTTTGGAGAGTCTTTTAGGAATGTACGACCCACCTTATGAGGGTGTACGATCGTACTCTATTCAAAAGATGGAGAACATGACGAATCTTGTAGAATCAAGGCTTAGATAGAGTGGTCTTTCAAGGATAACAAGTTAGGGGATGGATTACTCACATTCTTAAAGCTTTGGAGGGTTCACGGTTGAAGAACTTGAGAGAAAAGAAGTAGGTGTGCGGCCAAGGAGAGAAAGAAATGAAGGAAGGATGTCTACCCCTATATATAAGGGTGTGTGTGCGGCCAATAGGGGGGTGTACGGCCGTACACCCATGTGTGCGGCCGCACACTCCTCCTAAGGAAGTGTATGGCCCGTTTTTGCTACTATACGACTTGCTGACTCATTCCTAATCTCGATCTTGATTGTACTCAAGTTTAGAACACCTAAATGAACCCTTAAGCAGTTCCATAAGTTAACAAAAATGAATTTTACTTTGATTGAATCGAGTAGATGTACATGATAGAAGTTCCGGGTTGTCACATCATCCCCCCGTTAGAGGGAATTTCGTCCCAAAATTCAAACATAGAATATGAATTATGGGCTCGGGAAGAGATGAGGATACTTATGTTTCATAGAATCCTCGCGCTCTCAAGTGAATTTAGGTCCTTGCTTGGCATACCAGCGAACCTTCACTATCAGGATACGACGTTGTTTTGTGTGCTTGACTTCCCGGGCCATGATTTCAACTGGTTCCTCTACGAAGTGTAAGCTCTTGTCTAGTTCGATCTCATTGAGGGGAATGTCAAGTGTCTCATCGGACAGACACTTATTCAGGATCGAGAGGTGAAAGACAAGATAAATGTTACTAAGTTCACGGGGTAAACGGAGTTTGCATCCTACAGGACCGATCCTGGCGGGGATCTCGAATGGTCCAGTGAATCTTGGATTTTTCTTTCCATGCTTTCCGAAGTGTATCATGCCCTTCCAGGGTGAGACCTTTAAAAGAACACGGTCACCAACCTGGAATTCCAAAAAGAGGTTTTTGTCTCTCCGACACAACTCTCTTGTCTAACTCATGAATATGGATTTGGGTTAGTCTCTACGTTTAAAATCGGCCCATTGAACAAGTGGTAGTTCTGGAGGATTTACTGAATAAACTTCGGAAGGTTTTTGGAGGTAAGGTACTCCTCGCATGAGTACCTCGGGGTCTTGAATATGAAAGAGGCGATTCAGAGATTTGTGTTGGTTTGTTGTTACGAAAGACGAGGGTCTCGCGAATTTAACGATCTAGGTGTTGGAAACGTATGATCTTAGTATGGCGAGGGCCATGCCAAACCATGCCAATTGCATGATAACAGACTTTCTACCGAGACAAAAAGTTAGACCGGTTTGAAAGAATTGATTGCTATACTACGGTGTATCTCGAGTATGTTCGACAATGAACAATGTGTAAATGTTCTAGTGTCTTCTTTGATTCTACCGCTGTTACACTTGTACCTCGATGAGCAAGTACAAACAGTGTAAGTGTTTTGACAACTAGTGAAGGTACTTTTATATTATGATTCTTCTTGGTACTTCTCTGCTCGCTTAGCGTATACAAGTTATGTATAATTAAAATGAATAAAAAGGTCGGTCGAGTGACTCTGCCCCAAATCCACATTCAGACAAAGAACGGGAATTAAGGCGGAATCACTTACTCTTAGTCTGCAATATCTCAGTTATACACAAACCTGATGTGCATACCAAGCCATAATAGCTTACCTGAGCGGATCTTTAGTTTTCTTATAGATGTCGTTACTGGTTCAGACGAGCAAGTTATTTGCAATTACCTTTTAATTTCCCCAAAATTTTATATTATTGTAAATTAAATCTTTAAGGAAATTTCATTTAGAAGACGTACCAAAATCTTCATAAAGGGGAAGGGGTTCCTCGTTGTTCTCACGTGTTATGCTACCACACTCCTCCTTTTCCTCCGTCATTTTTCTCCGTCGGACAGTCCTTCTTGAAATGCCCCATTTCACCACATGCATGGCATACTTGAACCACGCTGGCATCGGTAGTGGAAGTGATGTGATGAGTCGGGGTCCTTTCGATGCGAGCTTCCTTCCCACCCTTAGTCCTTAGACAATTTCTTTCGAAATGTTTGGGTTCGCCACAACTGTAACAAACCTGACCCATTTTCACGCCAAAAACTGAGGTGTTTGGCTGTGCCGGTGCATTGCAGTAACGAGTGGTGTGTCCTTGTCGGTTGCAGTTCTTACATCGCAATTTGCAGCATTTTCCTACGTGATGCAAGTTGCACTTCTCGCAAATTGGTAGATTCCAAGCATATCGCCGTACTGGCATTGGCACTGGTGTGGCAGATGTTGTGGCTGTAGGAGTTGGCATAGATTGTTGTCTCGTGGTAAGTTGTTGAGATGACTTGTGCTCCCTCTTACTCCAGAATTTTCGTTTAGCGCTCATAGGTTTGGGAGTTGGAATATCCTCCTGGTTAAGCCCCTGTTGGTTTCCTGGTGTGATGCTACGGTTTAAAGTGTTGAAACTGTTCCCATGCTCAATTGGGTTGTTGAATTGTGCCATGACAGCGTTTACGGCGGATGTGACTGTGGCCTGGAATGTGGCGAAGTCCATCTGTAGAAATGGTGTCTCGCCAGTCGGTTGGTTATCTCCTTGTGAAGACATAGTTATGGGACATGACAGGAAACGATTTAATGAGGAACGATAGTCATCGGATAGTTGTATTTCATGAATTTATATACTTATAAATTTCACGCCCTGGGGCTACCCTGAATGGTTCCGTTAACTATCCAATAAGGAAGTCTATACAAAATAAACTTTTGGATTTGAATTGGCTATTCTGGAATGAATTTCTGATGAGACGTTTGCGAGGTGGCATAATGCTGCCAAAAGGTCAAAAGACGCACGAGGGTAAATCCCTAAATGTATTATGGATCGATGTTATCTTAGTTTTGTGTGTTTCACGTTCTGATATTCAAAGCAGTTCGTAATAGAGGTCTACGCAACGTAGACTTAGGAACTGGATAGTGACTACCCTCTTGATGAAGTTATGGAATCTGGTTTACTGTCACCTAACTGATATGATAATGGTAATAAGCCTGACATGTAGTGCGAGTAGTGAAATCACTAACTCCTTAAATCATATTAGTTAGTTACTCATTTGCTTGCCATTGATCCAGAATATATTTTCGATAATGAAAATCTTTAACCGAAATAAGATTGTTGTCACTGTAGTTGGTATTGAGATTATACGAAGTTGGAAAATTCGACCTAGGAGTAAGTCTACAACATACCAACAGAGGAATAAATTGATAACGTAAAGAACTAGTAAGTCAGTACTTGCAAAACAGGAATGTTTATGGGGAAAAGTGCTACTTAAAGCATAGGTATGAAGGCTATAATTGGGACCAAAAAGGAAGGATGAGTAGAGTATTTCCTATCGGCGACGGGCACCCCTCGGATGAATCCTTAATTCGGCCAGTTGGCGTTCCACATCAAGCAGATGTCTTTCGTATACTGATTGGCGTGCTCGGAGCTCCATGACCTCAGCTCGGGTTGCAGCTAACTCTTGTAGCAGAGCTTAATTGTCTCTCATAACTCTCCCATGAGAAAATTTCAAGGCGTCGAATGCGATCCCTACTGGCGATTGAATCCACCCCAAGCTCCACAGTTCGCTGAATGGTTGCCACACCCAGCTCCACATTGTGAGCCACTCGGCGAACCAGGATTGGAAGGGCCCTGTCGGCGGGGCCTCCCTCGTTCAGATTGTAGAAGTTGCGGTTTTCGTTGTATGGGAGGGGTTGGCCTTGCTCGTGGCTCCACCTATTCAGACTCCCAACCCACATAGGCGTTGCACCTTGGAATTCGCGTTGGTGGTTTGGATTTGGTATTGGGGCCACTTGGGGTAAGTCCTCGACTTCAGGTTCTGAGTCAGTCTCTTCCGGGAATGGTTCTGCAAGGTCTCCATCCAAAGGGATTTCATGATTTCCTTCTGGTTCTGCCTCGAGCCATCCATCATTTCCTTGATTGTGAAAGTACGGGTCGTCAGGGAGATGGAATCCAGCCATGCTATCTATGCGAGAATAAGGGTAAAGAGATAGTTTAATAGACGTCGAATCTAGTGACACTGCTATTGCATTGTTTGTGTATGCTCGATACTTTGTTGTTATCTCATCCTGATAATTAAAGTGCCCTACCAAGCGATAAGCAAGGAAAGATTTCTAGTGCAAATAAGTTATCGCTTAGAAAATAATAGGTAGCAACACTGGGAATGAATCTCTATACTGTATATGGCTCTATCTAAAATACTCCTATAGTATTTTATGTTGTATGTTTTTGTTCTACCGATATCTGATGTATATATAGTTGGTAAATTTTAGGCTTGCTGCAACACCACAGTCACTCCCAAGCACATGTTGGTCATGTGTCGAATTAATATAGTTGATCAGGCTATATTGACCCTAGACATGATTACATAACTGCCCAGGTTTAACCGCAGTGTCCAACATCCAAATACTTTTGTTTTGTTCTACTTATGTTACTGTTTCTGGTACGTATGTGTACTTGTATACTTCTTATAAAATACTTATATTTTAAAAGCATACTTTTAGTTCAGAGCGCTTCAGCCCCTTTGTGTTTATAGTCGTATACCATGTAAGGTTCGGTATACTTAGTTCACTATAAACAAGAGATCTGATACCAATCTGTCACACCACAAAACCGGAACGGCAGAAACGTTCTGGGGTGGAGGACATCATGCGTAGTATCACAACAATTGTATCATAGCAATCATAGTAAACACAACCAAACATTGAATACATGAATGAAAAAGAAGTTTACATTTGTTTAAGTATTGTATGAATACATCGAAAGTGTAGATAAATATAAAGACATGACGTTATTTGCTCCGACTTCTCCCAACACTCCAGAAAGGTACATGTCTACTGATTTCCTGAGAATACAAGCAGTTTTGAAAGAGTATCAACATAAAGCTAGTGAGTTCATAAGAGATGTTTGTGTATTGAAAACCGCTTGATAATCTTGAAAAATGTTTTCATGACTCCAAGAAAATGCAATATTTTCTTTAGTAAAAGTGAGATAATCTTAGTAAAACGTTGTATGGACTTTGTATGAAAAACCTCTGTGTGAAATGTTCTGTTTGAAAACCCTGGTTATTACTAGTACGTATAGTAGTTTTAGTTTTCCTTGAGAAACCATGTATTTGCCCATACCTGTTCTAAACAAGTATTGTTCATGTGTTATTATTACGTAAGTAAATCGTTGTCATCTATATTGTGAGTGTCATGAACATACTTTGACTTGATATGGCACGAATCGGGCACCAGTATCTTTTATGACTTTGTCACCCGTAGACCTGCTGGTCCTACTGTAGCTAGCAGCAAGGTTGGGGATAGTCAGTCCCGTATAGATCTATACACAACAGTCACGCTCTCCCTCAGGGAAATTCTGATCACAAGTGCTAGTCCTTCACTCAGTTAAGTTTGTGAGTGTTACCAAGGACGTGTCTCCAACTAGACTAACAAATTTACATGTAATAATGCTGAAAACCCTTTTTGTAAATATCTGAAAGGTTTATAAAGTATGAGTTTGTAAACTGTGGTATGAATTTCCAAACTATGCCTATTATAGTTTGTGTGTATGTATTTGTATAACCTTGTGTGAATTCGGAAACTATACATATTATAGGTTGTGTGTACGTATTTGTATAACCTTGTATTGTTCTGAAAACTATGTAGTTAAGTTCGTACGTTGAAAACGTCCCTTATGCTCAGCATAATACAGAAGGGATAAAATATCTAAAATATTTTGTAAAACTGTAGAAACTGTATGTTTGCACTGACTTTGTCCGTTTTAAGTTACTGAAATCCGTTTGTATAACTTTCATAAAAATCATCTATGTTTGGCTTGTATTCCCCCCTGAAAACATTAAAAACCCGGAAAAATGTAGGGGTATGAACTGACCTCGAGCGAGTGGTTTGTATGCAAGATCGGTATGAGATGCCGAATGTCAAGTAAAGCCTCGAACACAATTAGATCCTATTTATCATGTAATTAACACATATAGGAGTCAAATGAAGGTATTTCACTACTAGGCATGATAGGAAATCACTCTAGGGACTTGGAACCACTTGCACTAAGTGTTAGAACCTTATGGGATTGAGTGAGGGAGGTGTACGGCCACCCTAGAGGTGTGTACGGCCATGGGTGTGCGGCCCATGAGGTGTGCGGCCGTACACTCATGATGGAATGTGTCTTTTAGGTGTTTTCAAGGTTCATACTAGCATCCATGAAGTGTTCTAGGTTCATGCTTAGATATAGTGCAAGTTTGAGGTCAATAAGTATCATGGAAGTGGGTTTGCGGTCCCATTGAGGTGTGTGCGGCTGTACATAGGGGTGTGCGGCCGTACACTCCTCATGTTTATGTCCAAGATGTCTACTTTAAGGTGCAACAAGGCTTGGGTCATGTCCAACTAGCAGATGGGGGTCAAAATCTCACTCTAGAGAGTCTTTTAGGAGTGTACGACCCACCTTATGAGGGTGTACGGCCTTACTCTCTTCAAAACATGGAGAACATGACGAATCTTGTAGAAGCAAGGCTTAGATAGAGTGATCTTTCAAGGATAACAAGTTAGGGGATGGATTACTCACGTTCTTGTAGCTTTGGAGGGTTCACGATTGAAGAACTTGAGAGAAAATAAGTAGGTGTGCAACCAAGGAGAGAAAGAAATGAAGGAAGGATGTTTACCCCTATATATAAGGGTGTGTGTGCGGCCAATAGGGGGGTGTACGGACGTACACCCATGTGTGCGGCCGCACACTCCTCCTAAGGAAGTGTATGGCCCGGTTTTGCTATTATACAACTTGCTGACTCATTCCTAATCTCATTCTTGATTGTACTCAAGTTTAGAACACCTAAATGAACCCTTAAGCAGTTCCAGAAGTTAACAGAAATGAGTTTAACATTGATTGAATCGGCTAGATGTACATGATAGAAGTTCCGGGTTGTCACACTAGCAGTAGGCATGAATGGTAATAACCAAATCCTTCCTATTGCATTTGGTGTTGGGAAAACTGAAAGTGGAGAGTCATGGATTAAGTTTTTATCAAGACTCAAAGAATGTATTGGGGACATGCCATCTTTGGCTATTATATAAGATATAGCAAATTCCATTGAAATGGCCATTCAAGCCGTGCTCCCGAATGCATATCACAGACTCTACTGTCGCCATTTATTGATGAATATGAGAACAAAGATCGGAAAGCAAGAGAGAACATAGATTTTGTTTCGGGAGGCTACAAAGGCATACCGAGAGTCTTATTTCAAGGAAAGCTTGAGTACGCTATGTTGTGCACTAAACGATGATTGTCAGACATGGCTAAATAGAATCGGTAAAGAGAGATGGGAAAGGTCGTGTTTCCCCGTGGTTTGGTACAATATTATGATAGCAAACAGTGTTGAGTCCGTCAATGCATTATCAAGAGACGCAAGGAAACTACCAATAACAATGTTGATCGATTTCTTTTGAGCAACTATGCAAAAATGGTGGTGCCAGCGACGTAATGTTGGACGTAAGTGTTTCCCTATATTCTAATAGTTCAATCATAATTGTAGTGTAATTTATTGTGCATGACAATGTATATGTAAATGTTTCTTATAGATGAAAGCAAAAAAGATGTCACTGAGTATGCTGAGAAGGTCATCGATAGGAGGATCAACAAATCATCTAATTTTTGGGTATACTAGATTGATCAAAGCATATATGAGGTAACTGACCAAATGAAAAATGGTATAGTAAAATTGGAAAGTCATCACTGCACGTGTGGGAAATGGCAATTGTCGGGAAATGTCACACCCCCAAACCAGAACGGTGGAAACGTTCGGGGACGGAAGACTTCAGGTAAGTATCACAACACATGCAGTATAGTAATCAAAGTACAAACAACCATTGCATTAATAAGTATAAGTTTTACATAAGTGTTTAAACATTACATATTCAAACACCAAAGTAGGTACAATAGAAGACAAGAGTCGCAGTACGGTACTAGGCAGTCTTCTCAAAAGCTTCGGGAGTGTACCTGTCTACTGGATTCCTGAGAATACAAGTTATTTTGAAAGAGTAGATCAGCATTTAAGCTGGTGAGTTCATAAGTATTTTAGTTTTATAAAGTATACTCTAAGTTCTTGGAAAAGTTCGCTGGTTCCTCTAGAAAATCCTATATTTCCTGAGGTGAGAAACTGATAACCTCAATAGTTCCTTCTGCAATTACTTAGTTTATACTAATTACATATAACCTAATATCGAATGGACAGTTAAATTAGTGTATATGCCCTAAGCCCACAACCAAACAAGGAACAGGAAGTAAGGCGGAAGTCACACATTTCACTGTCAATCGGATATTACTTATGTATAACTCTGATGTAAAAACTAAGGAATTATAGAATTAACAACTAAAGGTCGTTTTTGTTATACTAGTTTACAGAGAGTGAATGACTAAGTTCCATTTGATAAGTAGTTTTAAATCCCCATAAAACTGTTCCATTTGTAAAAGTAGTTTAATCCCATAAACCGTTTCATTTGTAAAAGTATTCTTAGTTATATCCGTTCTATAGTAAAACATTAGTATTAATCCTGGAAAATATTATATTATCCATAATACTGCTTTGTGGTTTCAAATGTTCCAAAACCAGAAGTACAAGTATATTTGCCATACTTGATTTCATGATACGTAGTTTTTACTTTAAGTAAAAACTAACAGAAGGTATATTTGGTCAGGATGTAATTATCTTTTCTTACTGTTTTAAGAGAAGTATATTACTAAGTGATTTACTCATTGTTTTATCCATGTGAGTTCTATTAACCATACTAATATGACTGATGTGCCTGATGCGACGTTCTTCAGGCGTCGGAAACGATATGATATTTGACACTGTAGGCCTGCCGGCCAAACTGTTGCGAACAGTGAAGGTGCGGGATTGTCAGTCCCATATAGATCTATACACAAATTCACGCACTCCCTACAGGAGATTCTGGTTAATAAGTCAGGACTTAAGGTCGTACTTAGATAAGTACACCATGAAAAGTCTCACAAATTTATTGTTTCAATGAGATTACGATGTATTATTAGCCCGTGATTGCTAACCCTGGTACGTTGTATTGTACCCTTGTTAATGCAAACCCGGTATGATGTATTATTACCCCGTGATTGCTAACCCTGGTACTTTGTATTGTACCCTTGTTAATGCAAACCCGGTATGATGTATTATTACCCCGTGGTTGCTAACCCTGATACGTTGTATTGTACCCTTGTTAATGCAAACACGGTATGATGTATTATTACTTCTTTAATATATTATCCATATACTAAAAGTATTATACATATCCTGGTATAGATAAATGAATTGTTGGTAATTTCCTTGGAAAGTATACAATCGTGAATCATACTTGTGTATTTAGTTTTGAATCATAAATTATACCTATTATAATTTATATGTTCTATCTGATTAGCATGATTTCTCATGGATGAACGCCTTTGCTCAGCATGATACAAAGGTAATGATACCGAATGAAGTAACCTTTTATATTCATATATGTATATATATATATATATATATATATATATATATATATATAATTAAGAAGGAAACGACCTTCGGACAAATAACACCACCTTAATTCCACATCCAAACAAGGAAAAGGAAATAAGATAATTCATTAGTCCTAAGCCCTTCTAATCTTATTTATATATTTATACATATATAAACATGATTTTGACAATTATAATTTCAAATAGTTTATAAAACCTTTTTCAAAGAATTTAACGGAGTTTACATGACTTTAAAGATTTAACATGGCTTTAAGTCATTTTGGAAGTATTTGGTAATCCTTAAAAGCATAAGGAAACCCTTTGTGTGATTATTATCACATACAATGATTAACACAATTTATATTGTGTTTAACTTGTATTCCCCCCCCCCCCCTAAAAAGCATTTAAAAAACATTAAAAAGGTAGATTATAGGGGTATGAACTCACTTGATAAGTGGTGATTCGGGCAGCGTTTCGTTTCTATAGATGATCTTTCTCGAAGAAACCGCGAATTTTTGAGTAAAAACCGGGCTTTACGCGGGCAGCACTTCGACTGGAAAGATGTTATCTTCTCGAGAATTCCAGGGCTTCGGGGCTTGCTTCGGGTTTAGACACGATACCAGGGCCTTGGGGTGTCGTAAGAAAGTTTAGGGGGTGAAAAGGTGAAAAAGGGTGAAAAATGGGGGTGAAAAACCTCTCAAATCCGAGAAGTCTCGCACCCTTTATATAGGGGTGCGAGGGTTCGGCCGAGGGGATGAGTCATTGGACAGGTGGCGAGGGCTCGGACAGGTGGCTCGGAGGTGTTGGCTTCGGACTGGACTGAACTTCGGTCCAATGGGAAGGTGCCACGAGGGTCCGAGGGGTGTCCGAGGGGTGTCTCCTGCGAGAGTGTCGGCTGCCTATTGGACCTCGGCTGCGGTCCAATCAGAATGCGACACGGTGAACTGCGGTCCAATCAAAAGGTGACAGGTGGAGGCCTCGCATGCGAGGTGACGTGGCCGAAGAGGGACCATGCGAAATTTCCCGGTTTTCTAGATTTTTCGATTTTCGTGCCAAAAACTTGCAAAATTCATAACTTTCGCATATGAGCTCCGTTTTTGGCGTTCTTTATATGCACGCGTAGGTGAAATTATATTCTACGACTTTCTTTTAGACTTTGTCGGCTAAATTTGAATTTATTTTTAATATTATTATTTTTAATATTGTTTTTAACAAACCGGGACAGGAAATCTGTTAAAAATCATAACTTCTTTATCCGACGTCCGTTTTCGTTTGTCTTTCTACCATTGTACTACTTTTAACAAGACCTTCGATTCTCGTTTAAGTTGTGTGGGCTGAATATCGATCGATTTATATTTCGAATTTTTAGCTGTCTACTGCTAAACCGAAACTTAGAAAAATCATAACTTTCTCATACAAAGTCAGATTTTTACGTTCTTTTTATGAAAGTTCACGGTTTAACATAATCTACAACTTTCATTTATATTGTTAAGCATAAAAAGTCTTTTATCGAAATTTCACATTTTACACTGAACAATGTTTTGCTAGTTTTGTCGCAGATCTTCGATTGGTCATAACTTCTTCGTTATAACTCGGATTTCATTGTTCTTTATATTTTTGGAAACCTTGTTACAATCTCTACCACTTTGTTCATCCCAATTACAATTATTGGTCAATTTATTTTTTACCTAAATTTGACTGGTGTCACATTATCCCCCCGTTAGATGGAATTTCGTCCCGAAATTAAGTCTAAAAGTGATACTCATGGACTAGGGGAAAGATGTGGATATTTTTGTTTTATCTAATCTTCCCTTTCCTAAGTGAATTCAGGTCCCCGGTTTGCAATCCAGCGAACCTTCACTATCGGGATAAGGCTTTGCTTGGTTCTTTTGATTTCCCTATCCATGGTTTCCATTGGTTCTTTCACAAAGTGTAGACTTTTATTTAACTTGATTTCATCGAGTGAAATAACAAGTGTTTCATCAGAGAGACACCTCTTTAGATTAGATATGTGAAAGGTGGGATGAATGTTATTAAGTTTTTGTGGTAGTTTAAGTTTATAGGCTACAAGACCGATTCTTGTAAGAATATCGAATGGTCTTATGTACCTTGGATTTAGTATTCCATGCTTTCTCAAGCGTATCTTGCCCTTCCAGGGTGAGACTCTCATATGACAAGGTGATCAATCCTGGAAGTCCAAGGGTTTTCTTTTATCGAAGCCGTAGCTTCTCTGATTAACTCTGGAAGCTTTATGTCGCTTCCTGATTCGTATTCTCTTTTTCGTAGTTTCTTGGAATAATTCCAGTCCAGCGAGGGTGCTGTCTGGAAATTAGACCTCTAACTAGTTGCGTGTCACCAACTTTAGTCCCGTGCAGATAGGATCTGCACTTGCGACCATAGAAGGTTTCGAATGGAGCAACTTAAATGCTAGCATGATAAAGGACTCAACTAATTGGTAAATGGGTATCCCATACTTTACCATAGTCGATCACATATGCTCAAGACTACTCTAGTTCTCAGAGATTTCTGAAATGACTGCCTGAGCTGGGAGATGATTCTATTATCTCAACGGAGATAACAGATATTGAAACACCGTGCAGTCTAGCTAACCTCTCGGACACACTTAATAGTTAGTTTCTTTATCTTCCGTGCTTCTATTAATGGCATGAAGCATACGGTTTTTGACTTATTTGTCCAAGTTCTTATCCATTATTCCCAAGGTTTCACCTGCCACATTTTCAGGTTTCAAGGCTTCCTGTTGAACCTCCTTACTTTGTGTGGACAGATTTGAATGGGTTATCATAGTCCATGATTGGCTCTATGACCTAAGTATTCTTTCCGACTTAGGGTGTCAGCTACTATATTGGCTTTGTCGGGATGATAATGAATTTCGAATTCGTAGTCATTTAGTAGCTCGACCCACTGTCGTGGTCTCACGTTGAATTCCTACTGGTAGAATATATGATGAAGGCTTTTGCTCTGAAGTTCATAATAAGACTCATACTTGGCTCATCCACCATACCTCGTGTATACAAGTCGTATATAATTTAGATTTCACAAAACGTTCGGATAGGTGACTCTGCCCCAGGTCCACAACCAAACAAGGAACAGGAGATAGGGCGGAATTACACATCCTAAATCTTTTTAAGTCTAAATTATATACCACTCTCGCGTATACACTTAGCAGCAATAGATTAACCTAATGAGTTCTTAGTCTCTATTCTGCGTTACAATGATTTTCCTATGAGATCTATTGGGGGTACTTCGGTGGTTACTGAATTCTAAGACTACTTCGGTGCTTTTCGTTTCAAGTTTCCTGTCTACTGAGTAGGCTAGAAGGGCGTGGTACCCTTTGTATGGGTACTTCTGAAGTTTTGAAATGAAAGACAACCTAAGAGTTTGCGTTATGGATCGGAAGAATTTCATCTTATGGCTGATTAAGGAAAAAGTTCTCTTACATAGCATAAGAATTTTCACATGCTAAGGGCCAGGCCAAACCATGTCGAATGAGGATGTCGGAATTTTCTCGACGAAATAGATATTAAGTCGTTATGGGGGAAATGATTACTAGGATGATGAACTATCCTATGTACCTAAGTTTTCAGCGCTTCTGGTTACAAATCCCCTTTTTTGATTTGAAATTGGCGGGTACTACCAATACGAGGGTTCTGATAATTTGAAATTATGAACTTTCATGAAACGATCCTTACTAGGTCTCTCTATAATCACTGGATGTATACAAGTCATGTATAATTAATATTGGTAAGACCTTTGACTGAGCAACCCTGCCTTAAATCCACAACCAAACAAGGAACAAGAAATGAGGCGGGATTACTCACTCTAAGTCTACAAATCTTAATTATAAATGACCCTTATGTATACACTAAGTCGTCATAGCTTACCTGTTAGGGTTTCAAATTTTATATGAATGCTGTGATTTAATTTGAACGGGAGAGTAATCATAATTATAAATAATTATTGGGGTTTGGAAGCGTACCAAAATATAGCAGGGTTCTTTGATGTCATCCCATGCATTGGGGTCAAACCCCTCCTGCTCCCCCATCGTTCTTCTCTGTTGGACAATCCCTTTTGTAATGTCCTATTTCACTACAAAGGTGACATATTGAAATGGTTCCAATATTGGTAGTTGAAGTGATGAACTCAATCGGAGTTCTACAGATGCGAGCAGTATGCCCCTTCAGGTTGCATCTATTGCAATGCAGCTCTCGGCAGACTCCATGATGATGGTAGTTGCACTTGCTACAGTGTGGGAGGTTTCCTAAGTACGGCGTGGTTGGTACTGGAATAACAGGGTTGATGGGGGTATTGACTGCCCCAGTTCGTTGCCCTCTGTTAGGTTCTTGAGTTGAACAACTCCTTTTCTTGTTCTCGAACTTTCGTTTCAGAATATTAGGCTTAAGGTTCGAAGTGTCCTTACAAATAGGTACTCGTTGCTGTACTTGGTCATCACCACGATCGGGGTTACCGATAGCGTTACCACTAACATTTGCGTTGTAGCATTAAGGTGTGCCATGACAGCTGCTACAGTGTTGTAACATTTGCCGGTGGGTTGGTTACGTTTCTTTGGAGGCATGATTCTGTTTCATGATAAGAAAATGAGCTCGTGAGCGACTATCATTGGCTCTAGATGTATTCTAACCATTTGTATCTACGTATAAATCTTTCGTTTTGTTATATTGTTTTCAATGATTCGACCAGCATCCCTATGATGCAGTCCTGGTAAGGAACATAAATAAGTTTCTAGAATGGTTATGAACCGAGTATCATCCGAACTAAGTTACCTTCGATTGGTGGATATCGTTTTCCAACTTTCGAAATGATTTGAAAACAATTCATAATAAAGTCTACATAAAATAGACTTATGAATTTGAGAAGTAATCACTATCAATTGAGATTTCGTGATCGGATTTATTGTTATTAGCCGTGACAGGAAAAGAGGATAAGCTCAAAACCTAATGTGAGTAATGTAATCACTAACTCACTAGGTTGAATCGATTTACTAGTTATTACTTAGATGAAAAGGTGCTCAAACACTTCACATGAATCACACGTGGTTTTCCTTTGTTCTCTGTTCTATTCTGGGTGGTAATGATTTGTTCTCTCTTGGTATCTATAGGGTGTCCTTCTCCTCCGTAGGTATATTGAATTTCCGAGCTGTCTTACTTCCGATTCTGACACTGATCCCCATTACTTCGTTATGAAGATTTTGAATCTCGGAAGTTCATGTGAATCTCTCATTGGTGTCCTTAATAGGGTAAGGGCACTAAATGATTTCTATAGTTTATTTACTTATCATCTGTTTCTTTCTCGGAATTCTCCTAATGAAATTTTTTGGATCCTCCTTGACTCTTCTATTGATTTCTGGTGTAACTACATTTATCTAAGGGGTTTATACGAGAATGGGAATGTCTAAAGAATCTATGAGAAAATTTAAATTTTTACAAAGGTGATCCTTTCTGGTCCTTCTATAATCACATGGTGTGTACCGATTGTATATAATTCAGATCAAATAGACCTTCGAATAAGTAATCCTACTCTAAAACCACATCCAAACAAGGAAAAGGAAGTAGAGTGAAAATCACATATTCTAAGTCTATAAAATCTCAACTATATGTAACCTTAACGTATCCACTTAGTAATTATAGACCTATCAGAAAAGATCTTTTTAACATTT
Source organism: Lactuca virosa (assembly GCF_052849685.1). Classification (NCBI taxonomy): domain Eukaryota; kingdom Viridiplantae; phylum Streptophyta; class Magnoliopsida; order Asterales; family Asteraceae; genus Lactuca; species Lactuca virosa. The sequence goes on from NC_136429.1 coordinate 54,762,620, forward strand.
CCCTAAAGTTATTTATGGTATCTAAAATACTTCCATGGTATTTTAATTATAAGTTTGGTTCTCGGACTTCTAAATATAAGAAGTCGATAAGTTTTCAGTTTTCTTGTTATAGCATCCTAAAATACTCCTATAGTATTTTAACCTTTATGTTTGGTTCTAGAATTCTTCTGGTACCTGGGTAAGTTTTAGACTTGTTGCAACACTACAATCACTCCCAAACACATGTTGGTCATATGTCAAATGAATATAGTTGATCAGGCTATATTGATCACATATATGATTACGTCACTGTCTAGGTTTAACTGTAATGTCCAACATCTAAATACTTTTCTTTTGTTCTTTTTGTGATACTCATTCTAGTATATATATTCTGCATGTACTTATAATTTTATAAAATATTGTTATATTTTTAAAGTATAACTCTTGGTCAGAGTGTTTTTATCCCAATGGGTTTATAGTTGTATATCTTTTATGACTGAGATACTGAGTTCACTATAAACACTGCTCTGATACCAATCTGTCACACCCCCAAACCAGAATGGCGGAAACATTCGGGGGCGGAGGACTTCAGGTAAGTATCACAACACATGCAGTATAGTAATCAAAGTACAAACAACAATTGCATTAATAAGTATAAGTTTTACATAAGTGTTTAAACATTACATATTCAAACACCAAAGTAGGTACAGTAGAAGACAAGAGTCGCAGTACGGTACTAGGCAGTCTTCTCAAAAGCTTCGGGAGTGTACCTGTCTACTGGATTCCTGAGAATACAAGTTATTTTGAAAGAGTAGATCAGCATTTAAGCTGGTGAGTTCATAAGTATTTTAGTTTTATAAAGTATACTCTAACTTCTTGGAAAAGTTCGCTGGTTCCTCCAGAAAATCCTATATTTCCTGAGGTGATAAAATGATAACCTCAATAGTTCCCTATGCAATTACTTAGTTTATACTAATTATATATAACATAATATCGAATGGATAGTTAAACGGGTGTATCTGCCCTAAGCCCACAACCAAACAAGGAACAGGAAGTAAGGCGGTAGTCACACATTTCACTGTCAATCGGATATTACTTATGTATAACTCTGATGTAAAAACTAAGGAATTATAGAATTAACCACTAAAGGTCCTTTATGTTATACTAGTTTACAGAGAGTGAATGACTAAGTTCCATTTGATAAGTAGTTTTAAATCCCCATAAAACTGTTCCATTTGTAAAAGTAGTTTAATCCCATAAACCGTTTCATTAGTAAAACATAAGTATTAATCCTGGAAAATATTATATTATCCATAATACTGCTTTGTGGTTTCAAATGTTCCAAAACCAGAAGTACAAGTATATTTGCCATACTTGATTTCATGATAAGTAATTTTTACTGTAAGTAAAAACTTACAGAAGGTATATTTGGTCAGGATGTAATTATCTTTTCTTACTGTTTTAAGAGAAGTATATTACTAAGTAATTTACTCGTTGTTTTATCCATGTGAGTTCTATTAACCATACTAATATGACTGATGTGCCTGATGCGACGTTCTTCAGGCGTCGGAAACGATATGATATTTGACACCCTAGGCCTGCCGGCCAAACTGTTGCGAACAGTGAAGGTGCGGGATTGTCAGTCCCATATAGATTTATACACAAATTCACGCCCTCCCTACAGGAGATTCTGGTTAATAAGTCAGGACTTAAGGTCGTACTTAGATAAGTACACCATGAAGAGTCTCACAAATTTATTGTTTCAACGAGATTACGATGTATTATTAGCCCGTGATTGCTAACCCTGGTACCGTCGTATTGTACCCTTGTTAATGCGAACCCGGTATGATGTATTATTACCCCGTGATTGCTAACCCTGGTACTTTGTATTGTACCCTTGTTAATGCAAACCCGGTATGATGTATTATTACCTCGTGGTTGCTAACCCTGATACGTTGTATTGTACCCTTGTTAATGCAAACACGGTATGATGTATTATTACTTCTTTAATATATTATCCATATACTAAAAGTATTATACATATCCTGGTATAGATAAATGAATTGTTGGTAATTTCCTTGGAAAGTATACAATCGTGAATCATACTTGTGTATTTAGTTTTGAATCATAAATTATACCTATTATAATTTATATGTTCTATCTGATTAGCATGATTTCTCATGGATGAACGCCTTTGCTCAGCATGATACAAAGGTAATGATACTGAATGAAGTAACCTTTTATATTCATATATGTATAATATATATATATATATATATATATATATATATATATATATATATATATATATATATATATATATATATATATAATTAAGAAGGAAACGACCTTCGGACAAATAACACCACCTTAATTCCACATCCAAACAAGGAAAAGGAAATAAGATAATTCATTAGTCCTAAGCCCTTCAAATCTTATTTATATATTTATACGTATATAAACATGATTTTGGCAACTATAATTTGAAATAGTTTATAAAACCTTTTTCAAAGAATTTAACAGAGTTTACATGACTTTAAAGATTTAACATGGCTTTAAGTCATTTTGGAAGTATTTGGTAATCCTTAAAAGCATAAGGAAACCCTTTGTGTGATTATTATCACATACAATGATTAACACAATTTATATTGTGTTTAACTTGTATCCCCCCCTAAAAAGCATTTAAAAACCATTAAAAAGGTTGATTATAGGGGTATGAACTCACTTGATAAGTGGTGACTCGGGCAGCATTTCGTTTCTATAGATGATCTTTCTCGAAGAAACCGCGAGTTTTTGAGTAAAAATCGGGCTTTACGCGGGGAACTTTTCTACTGGAAAGAGGTTATATTCTCGAGAATTCCGGGGCTTCGGGGCTTGCTTCGGGTTTTAGACACGATACCGGGGACTTGGGGGGTTGTAAGAAAGTTTAGGGGGTGAAAAGGTGAAAAAGGGTGAAAAATGGGGTGAAAAACCTCTCAAATCCGAAAAGTCTCGCACCCTTTATATAGGGGTGCGAGGGATCGGCCGAGGGGATGAGTCATCGAACAGGTGGCGAGGGCTCAGACAGGTGGCTCGGAGGTGTTGGCTTTGGACTGGACCGAACTTCGGTCCAATGGGAAGGTGTCACGAGGGTCTGAGGGGTGTCCGAGGGGTGTCTCCTGCGAGGGTGTCGGTTGTCTATTAGACCTCGGTTGCGGTCCAATCAGAATGTGACACGGTGAACTGCGGTCCAATCAGAAGGTGACAGGTGGAGGCCTCGCATGCGAGGTGACGTGGCCGAAGAGGGTCCATGCGAAATTTCCCGGTTTTCTAGATTTTTTTATTTTCGTGCCAAAAACTTGCGAAATTCATAACTTTCGCATACGAGCTCCGTTTTTGGCGTTCTTTATATGCACGCGTAGGTAAAATTATACTCTACGACTTTCGTTTAGACTTCATTGGCTAATTTTGAATTTATTTTTAATATTATTATTTTTAGTTTTATTTTTAATAGACCGGGACAGGAAATCTATTAAAAATCATAACTTCTTTATCCGACGTCCGTTTTCGTCTGTCTTTTTACCGTTGTACTACTTTTGACGAGACCTTCGATTCTCGTTTATGTTGTGTCGGCTAAATATCGATCGATTTATATTTCGAATTTTTAGTTGTCTATTGCTAAACCAAAACTTAGAAAAATCATAACTTCCTCATACGAAGTCAGATTTTTACGTTCTTTTTATGAAAGTTCACGGTTTAACATAATCTACAACTTTCATTTAGATTGTTAAGGCTAAAAAGCCTTTTATTGAAAATTCACATTTTACACTGAACAGTGTTTTGTTGGTTTTGTCGCGGATCTTTGATTGGTCATAACTTCTTCGTTATAACTCGGATTTCAGTGTTCTTTATATTTTTGGAAACCTTGTTACAATCTCTACCACTTTGTTCATCCCAATTACGATTATTGGTCAATTTATTTTTGACCTAAATTTGACTGGTGTCGCAGGTATACCTTGTACTCATGATATGGCGGTATTCAAAGAACTTAGATATCAACACTGCAGTGCATAGGTATCATCGTACTTCACAATGGAAACATATCGTTCAACATATGTATAGGTTGTGTTTTCTGTGCCAGTTTCAGCTGAATATGAAGAACCGGATGAAGTCATGGTTGTTTTTCCACCATTGATAGATAAACGACAAGCCATACGACGTAAAAACCATAACCGTATCCCATCCCAAGGTGAAGGTCTGATTCAGAAAAAATGTAGACGTTGCCAAAGCATCGGTCACTAAAGCGGAAACTGTGACGCTCTGTTTCCTACAGAGTCAACAAAAAGTGAATCTTCAAGTAGGACCAAGTCAAGTGGAAAAAATAATGTTCAGTCTAAGAGTAAACATACTAGTCAAAAGGTAGCCAACAGTATGATTCCGTTGATTTAAAAAACCCATAGTGATGTATGTACAATATCATAATATTGTTTTAAGGATAAACTTGTTTTTGCTACATCTTCAAAAGACAATTGTTTTGAAACATTAACAAATAAAACCATAACTCAAACATTAGCATAATATGCAACATCTATCCACTGGACACTCTCAATCTACAACCTAGCAGCACGCTCCTGCGTGGTAGGCTGCAACAAGACGCAATATATAAAAACAATTTATAAAGGTTAATCGTAACTTATTTATGTCATATCAACTTATAAATTAGAAGGTGGACTAAACTATATACATTAGTAACATCGAGAATACGTTCACAATCAGGTGCATGCAAACGCCTCATCCTAGGGTATGCAACTACCCGTGGGATAACACCCGGTATAGGGGAACCAACAATACTACTGTTGGAAAATCTCTCAAAGATCCAAATCCACAAAATTAAGATGAAAAACAACTTACCAAGTTAACAAAGTTACAATACTTGTTGTTTAAAAAGTCTTATTAAACATAATGTACATACCTTAAATGCATAGACAAATCGCTGCAGAGTATATGTGTGTCTGCTGCCAATTCTTTCCGAATTTGGGTTCAAATGGTCCTCAATGTTATCAAACACAGTACACAACTATTTGTAAGTGAAATCCTATATTAATCTGCCCCATGGATACATATGTCAAAAAATTACACTTAATAATTATATGTATCATTTTGATATAATGTGGGTAAAAAACTATTATACCTATTAAACTCCTGTAAATTAGAGACGAGTGCCATACGTTCATTAGTAACTGGCTGTTACGGCTATTTCCCCAAAAATCCTTGCTCTAGCATATACAACAGGGAGACTCTCACTGCGTCTTCATTGCTTAATTGATGAAGTGAGTTATTGAACACGTCTGTAAGGTCATCCATACTCACCGAACGTGAAAGTAGCACAAATGGAAACACACATTCTCCGAATGCTAAAAATCAAAACTGAGATGGAAATAATCCCCGAACCGTAGGCCGGTGACCACGAAGAATGCTTTCCTGTCAAAGCAAACTCGATAGTTGCCAACCAGAAATAGAAGCTCTTTTAGCTCAACTGGATCAAAAGTAGTAGCTTCCATGCGCATAAGATAGTGCCATAGTAAATGGTGACATTCGACACCCATCGGCATGTGCACGTAATCACCAAAACATGATTGCCTAAACATCACCGCAAAAACTGGTCAGTTTTGTAAGCACGCCCTGATTTCGCTCCCAAGTTCAGGTCTGCAGGTTGTAGTTACAACCGCTACGTGTCACACCCCCAAACTAGAACGGGTGAAACGTTTGGGGGCGGATGACTTTCATGTACAGTATCATAACAATTGAATAGTAGCGATCAAAGCATTACAACCATTGTATTGAATATTCAATAAGTTTACATTGTGCTAAAAAACATTGCCTACATGATATCAAATGCATATGACAAAAAATAAATAACGTGATGCGACGACGCCCCATCCACCAAAACTCTTGTGATTACCTGTTTAATGGTTTCCTGAGAATACAAGTGATTTTGAAAAGTGTCAACAGTTAAGTTGGTGAGTTCATAAGCGTTTTGTATGAGAAAGATTTGTAACTGTTTCGTGAAAATGATAGTGTATACTTTCAGAAAATCCAGTATTTTCTTTAAAAATGAACTGTAAGTCTTAAATCCCAAGACTAAAAATGTAAGTAATGTTGTACTAAAATATGGTGTTATGAAGTTTTATCTTTATATAAAACTACTTGAATGTATGTTAACCCCGTAAACCAAATGTTGTGTTAATACCCCATGTGAGTTATTATAACCATACTAATGCAACAAGTGGCATGCTACGACGTTCTTCAGGCGTCGGAATTGTTAGACATTTGTCACCCCAGACCTGCCGGTCTAACTGTAGTTAACAGTGTAGGTGCGGGGTTGTCAATCCCATATAGATTTATACACAAGTGTCACGCTCTCCCTACAAGAGACTCTGGTTATAATGAAGGACTTTAATGTGTACTCTGGTAGGTACGGTGAAGCCAAATGTCTCAAAAAACCATATCAACCGGTTTACGTGAACTGAAAATCCCATTTTCTTGTAAATGAAATAAATATACCATTAAATAATTATATGTTTCTTCCAAAATGATAGTGAGTGTTTGTGACTCCCAAACTATACTAATTATAGTTTATCATGTTTGTTTGTCAAGACTATTTATATAATCATTTATATAAATACATAGTAGTTATCTTGTCTAGTTTCAAAATGTAAGGTTAAACATCATATTTCTGTGTTGTAACCCACAAGATGGTGAAATAACTAGAATGTACCCCTTTTTGTTAGGAAAGCTATATTTTGGTAAAAAGCTTCAAAAAAACGTGTAGTTTTACAAATCATAATTTTTCTTATGATTATATAACATAGTTCATTTTTTTTGTAAGTTTTGCATCTCAAAATTATTATATCAAAAATAATTGTCCAAAAGCTAGTGATAATCATACTTCATGCAAATAATGTTTTATATCTAAGATAGTGATGAAACATGCAAGTATTTGTGTGATAAATCGAGTTTTACTTGTATCCCCCCCCCCCCCCCCCTAAAACATGAAAACTCAAAAATATGGGCGTATGAACTCACCTTGAGTGTGATTGTGGGTTGTTTGAAGAGATGATGTGAAGATTTCCAAGCCTAAACACTTGAATGTGGTGGATGAACTTCCTTGGAAATGATATTATCCTAAGAGTTTTAACACATAATAATGTGTGTAAATAAGGGGAAACTAACGTGAAAGTGTGTAAAAACACTAGATATCACACCCCCAAACCAGAACGGCGGAAACATTCGGGGGTGGACGACTTCATGTATAGTATCACAACGATGCATAATAGTAATCAAAGTACAACAACAACCATTGTATTTACAAAGTTATAAGTTTTACAACTATGATCAAAACATAATGTATGTGAACTCAAAAATACAAGTTTAAAAGACATGAGTTTTTAGATCTCCGTCTTCACAAAAGCTGTGGCTGTACCTGTATTACTGTTTCCCTGATAATACAAGTAGATTTTGAAAAGGTGTCAACAATTAAGTTGGTGAGTTCATATGTATGTTTGTAACTGAAATCTGTTTTCTTATTCATTGATAAAGTAAACATGTTTTTCCCAGAAAATCCTATATTTTCTGCTATGTTATCTTGTAAGTAAAATGTGTGATACTTTCTGTATTATGAATTTGTAAAATGTAGTTTAGATCTCATAAAATCATGAAAAGTATGTTTTCTCTGTATTGAAATAGAAATTTGTGTTTATACTTGTAAAATACTGTATTATAGTCTTATAATTAAATAAAACTATGTGAAGTGTTACTTATTCATACAGTAATCATTTTATTCAATATCAAAGTGTGAGTTATTATAACCATACTAGATGACCTAGGATCGCCTGAACACGACGTTCTTCAGGTGTCGTAATATGTAAGACATTTGTCACCTCAGGCATGCCTGCCTAACTGTAGCTAGCAGTTCAGGTGTGGGATTGTCAGTCCCATATAGATCTATATACAAGTGTTGCGCTCTCCCTCCAGTAGACTCTGGTTATAATTTAAGGACTTTGGTTGGTACTTAGAAAAGTACATGAAGGTAGTCTCACAAATTCTATATTGATGATTACGTGTAGAACATTGAAAGGTTACTTTGTAATAAATACACTGTAAGTAAGTTTCATAAACTGTATAAAATATAGTTCATAAATTTGTTTTCAGTAAAGTAATCTGTTTGTTTTCTAATAGTTATCTTCTGTTTGTTTTCTGTTATGTACTATGTTTGTTTTCCTGTTATGTACTTTGAAACTTGAAACTAATGAATGAGTCCTCTAAACTATACCTATTATAGTTTAGCTGTTTGTTTTACTGTAAGAATCTGTAATACTGTTATTCCATGAAATTCTCTATTTGTACTCATGTAGTATCAAACAGTTTGAAAACCATTTTATATTTATATAAATGTAATATTTATATAATTGTGATTAATTAGATCTTGGATTAAATAACTTTACCCAAAGCCCACAACCAAACAAGGAACAGGAAATGGGGTCAAATTACATATTCTAAATCTTCTGAATCCAAATTATATAATTTAGACATATATAAATATGTAATTTTTAACAATTATAACAATTTAAAATATACTAAAACATTTAAAAATCTTTTGAGATATTAACACAATTTTATTGTGTTTCACTTGTATTCCCCCCCCCCCCCTAAAATAGTTAAAATCATAAAAATGTAGGGGTATTAACTCACCTTTCGTGAGTGATTTGATTGAAGATTTGATTTAGGATGTTACTTCCACGAGTGAAATCTCGTAGTAAAACAAGTCCTATATAGCAATTTGTATAGTATATATGCAACCAATTAGTGAATATAATCATAGGAATGATTGGAAATTGGACTAATTTGTAAGTATAACTTACAAATAGGAGTGTTAGAAGCTAAGATGGAGGTTGCACGGAGTTAACGGCCAGGAGGGGTGTTCACGGCCCAAGAACTCTTGATGTTCTTGAGTTCATGGCCCACAATCAAGTATGTGTTCTTGGTGTTCTTGAAGAATCGAAGAACATAAGGTGTGTTTAACAAGATCCAAAGGTGAAAGGAGGATCTTTGGATGATAGATGAGAGCAAACTTGAGTTTGTGGTTGGTGAAATTTGAGAGAGAAGAGTGTGTTTGCGGTTGGAGTGTGAGAAATAAGAGAAAAATCAGTCATATTTGTATTTATACCTAAGAGTCTTCGGCAGTAAACACATCCCGAGGAGATAAGATCTTCTGGTTCACGGCCAAGAAGGGTTCACGACTTGCAAGGGTTCATGGCCTGCGAAGGGTTCACGGCTGCGAAGGGACTTCACGGTCGTGAACCGTTTTGCGGCCCGAAGTGTAAGTACGGTCCGAGGTGGTTTGCGGTCCGAAGGGAAGAAAGAAGAAAAGATGCGAGGGTTCTCGGTTCTAAAAGTTTTTCTTCTTAAACACACAACTCTTTTGAATTAAAGGTTTTTAAGCCAAATCTACTTATTATAAGATAGATTAATGTGAGAAGTTTGAATTTTGTTGACTAATATTGACTTTTACTATAATGAAAATAACGGGATGTTACACTAGATTAGCAAGAAAACTTACCAAAACTTTAAGAATAAACTTGGAGAATTAACCCTTGGGAGCTTTGGACTTGATCCTTGATAGAATTTGGAGTAATCAGAAGGAAAATATGGAAATGGTGGGGTTTGTGGGGTGATTTCGGTGCTAGTTAAAGAAGGAAAAGATGATGGGATATTTCCTTAGTTACCTGTTGGTTAAAAGCATGGATATTTGTTGGGTAATAAGTCTTATGTGAAACTGATGTATCCATCAAGTCACAAAGTCAATACTTCCTTATCCTTTCCCTTCTTTCCCACCGAAATGATTTCGGTCCTAGGCATGATTTGATCAAGTATGATTTCGGCCTAGCTATGATTTCGGCCATGGCAACACCCACTAAAGGGTGATTTCGGTTTGGTACCACCCACTAAAGGGTGATTTCGGTTTTGGCATGGGGTTTGGGTCCTTAGCATGTGATTTCGGTTCTTCACAACCGAAATCCCAATGTTTTTGGGTCTCAAAACCAAAAATCCTAAAGCAAGGCATAAATTCATGCGTTATGTCATAACTATTGCCTTTTGTTTGATGTGGTTGACTTCTGTTGGATCCAAAATTTGCAGTTGTCACACTACGTATGTTCTATCATGTTACAATCAAAAGAGTTAGTAGGATTTTTGGATGTATGTTTTAGAATCCGAAAATCGAGTACGGTATTCCGGACCATAAATTCCGGACCTAGTTCGTTGTATTCCAGACAAGATTTTCGTATTCTGGACTTGATTTTCGGATTCCAGACACGTTTTGGACTAGCAAAAATTAGTGTTTTTGATTATGATATATCATGTAGTATAGATGTATAAGTCTATGTAATCTTATAATTGTCTTAACAAGATTAAAGTTCACAGAAAACCCTATAATACCTATATAATTGTGTAAACTATACATTTTTTAACGTATAATAAAGAATAAATGTATTTAATTAGAAACAAATTCGGAACTTACTAATAAAAATTGCACTTCTTCACTGCTATCGGAAGACATTTTCAGTTTTAGAGGTGTCTGGAATGGGATGTCGAAGTTTAGTCCGAAACAAGGGATGCCGAAGTGTAGTCCGAAACGGGTTAAATGGTATTTATAGGAGAACCAGATTACCGGGTCGGAGATATTACTCGTTTAACCAAATTCGAAATCGGGTCTGAAACAACCAATTCCGGACCAAGTGGTCATTTTGCCAAAAAAATGTTATTTTTTTAACAAAAAACCAAAAAAGTGGTTAGATTACTCAATTTCCCAAGAAATATATGAGAATATTTAATTTCTCATGTTTAAATCAACATCATTATATGTATGATGATTCATTAACAATGAAATGTAACCTGCAAGTTGGTGGAACAATATTTGTACTTTTCACACGGTGTGTTATGCTTATGTGGCAGATGTTATAACAAGTGAGCATCACCCCCTTGGTGTGTTACGATGATGTAGAGTGAAGTTTTTATAATGAGGAAACGAGGCTTAACGCACTTCTCTCTCTCTCTCTCTCTCTCTATATATATATATATATATATATATATATATATATATATATATATCTTTTCTTTTTCTCCGTCTTTCTTTCTTTGTTTCTCTTTATTTTATATTAATTTTTTAAGAGTGGTTTGGAATGATAGATATTTTTGTGGGTAAGTTGTGAGAAAAATGGTATTTGATATGGTGCTGAGGTAGTAGAACTTTTTGTGTTACGGGATTATGGGTATACCTCATACCCTGATGAAGGGGATGGGACTTACTGCTTGTGCATTACCGGTTATTTAATGAGGCAATTATAGATCCATAATCCAGCTTGGAGGAACTATACTTAAGGTATGCCCATTTTATTGAGGAGAGGAATTACTAATAGAGTTCGAAAAGAGAAAAAAAAATATGATCATGGACACGTGGTTTAGGAATATTTTCATGTTCGTTTGACATATGTAAAGTCTGGAAATGGGTGTTTCAGATTGTACGAGCAGCTAACTTGGTGAAGTTCAAAGACATAGAGGCAGTTTTCAAAAACTAAAGTGATCGATTATCGAACAAGCATGTTGTACTAGTGTGCCTACTACACATGTTAGTTAGCAGTATCAATAGGAAAGAGCCTCATCAGCCTGTCAATGACAAGAATCCTTCCCTGGTATTCGATCCTTACGACTTTAATACTTATATCATGTAATTTAAAAATTAATTTAATTTTTATTAATCTTCAATTAAAGTTTGTGTGATCTAATTCATGGATGTTTTGGCACCACATGTACCAATGGAGTATGCCTGGGAAATTTTGGCCACAACAACACCCTCCATGAGTTTATATACGCTTTTAAAGTACATGTAGCATCCTATTTTTTGGGCCTAGAAATTTTGGTCATTTATAGTGAAAATAATATTTTTAAATAAAAAAATAAAAACTAAAAAATAAAAATGAAAAGAATGAATAAATACATTAGCTAATAAAAAGGTATAAATTAAATGTTTAAAGAAAATAGCTAATTTATACTTAAAATATGAAATAAATAAGGAAGGGTCAATGGTGGCAACTTTGGAAAACTTGTTTAAGTTTAGATTGAACTAGACAGTCCATTTGTCAAGAGTTAAAAATGTAAATAAATGACACCTATAAACTTAAGTGAGTTTTTTTCAATTGTAAATGTTGATAGAAACCCTTGTTATAAAAAATTAGGACATAAGGACTAAAATTGTCAAATTTGACAAATTGAAGAAACTTGTGTTAACCTTGATATAACGACCCTAAAATCTAGAATTATGTGTTTTTAAGTACTTTGTATCATTTTGTTGAAAAATGAACCTTAATGATGCAATAATCAAGTAGTTAGTAAATTTCATTGCATATCCTTACATTTATCATGTTATAATCGAAAATATAGGACATTTCAATAAAAAAATTACTATAGGAAAGTCACATTGCACCTAGATATAGTCGTGTGGATATAAATTCTATGAAAAACTAAGTTTGTATGAAGAAGTTACGGGCCATAGAAGTTGGAAGTACAAAGTTTAATGCTTAAATGTGTATGTTTGACGATTACACGATCGTGTAATAAGTTATATATATATATATATATATATATATATATATATATATATATATATATATATATATATATATATATATATATATATATGACATCCCAAAAACCATAGTAAAAAATTTTCATTTTTAAAAAGAGATAAAGACGATTTTCCATAAAAGCATAAGTCACCAAAACGTTATTTCCCAACCATAACATAAAATCAGAGTATCAAAACGTAGTATCTCTCCAAAACATAACAATCATTGGATGATGTGTAAAGTCACGTCTTTGCCATGCCCCAATCCCCAGAAGTACCTAGAGCATTGTAATCCGCAACTGTAAGCCAAAGTTTAGTGAGTTCCCCAAAATACCCTATACAACAATATGCATATAATGCATGCACACCATGTCGTGCCCAAGTATAGGCCACGTCGTGGCATTCTCACGACAAAAAGTCATGAGAAACCCTTCCACCACATCGTGGTGAGCACACCACCACGTCGTGAGATCTATTCTAGACTTATTAATGGATTAAGCTGTTAATCCATTAAGCCTCATACTCATCCTTTCCTGAAGGATTCCCTACACCCATAACCACCATAAAAACCCTTAATTTATGGACATGCACGACCAATACATGTTATACACTCAAGTTAGGTAAAACTTAGAATAAATAGATCAAAAATCATGCATGGAATGAAAACTTCATAGAACCTCAGATCTCGAACATATAACCACATAGAGACCTCAAGGATCCATAAAGTTGCAAACTTTATGGAATCTATCCACTCAAACTAACAAAAATACTAAGAAATGTGTTTCAAAGGCTAGATCTAGAATAGATGGATAAAAAGGTAGGAACTTGTGGACTTACATAGGTCCAAGCTATGCAAAAGAAGGTGGTGAAGAACTTTTCTTGTTGCATCGTTCCACTTGGAGTTCCTTTCTTCCTTCTTGAAGGTCACAAACTACCATAAAAAGATTTAAGACGAACACAATGGGGATAGGGTTTTTTATCTGGACTTGAGAGGGTGAGCAAACCCTAGTTATCACATCCTTTAAATAAGGTTCTAGGCCTGAAAATTAGATTTTTGCACTCCAGGCGTCACCACGTTGTGGTAATAGCCTTGCCACATCGTGGTGCATAAAAATGAATGTTCTATTTCAGCTGCCAGCATGTTGTGGTAGATAACTCTTGTTAAAACCTTCTCCCCAAAACGAACAAGAATCCATAAGAGGAACTCAACAATGAACTTTTGATATACAACCATGACTTTTTTGATAAGTCAACATCCTACCAAATCTCGACTCAAACTCATCGGCTACTAATCCATCAGTAGTATTTCCATATTGCTCAAACACCCGACTATGTCAAACAACTAATGAACCAACACACAGGTCTCCATGACACCATTGTCGGCCTAACCCACATAAGTGAAATGCACGATGGTTCACGATACACTGCAACACAATCCAACCATTTCAATGAGAAACTCATGGTTCCTCACCGTTCTTGCCATCATCTAAACACGAGCGTGAAGACTCATGACTAGCATCCAGTAGGCCTATAGATACATGACCATCATCTCACTGACCTGCAGGAACCCAGTCAACATCCTACTCAACAACTACTAAAACAACAAGAGCCATGAAATTCTATAACACACAACCCTTCCACAGTCAAGGCTCCTACTGACACATTATCAGATGAAAACATGGTCGTACATAACCAGAAAATAAGATAAACAGTTGAACACTTGTTCAAACTCGAAATCAATAAATCGGACAAGAACCATGCCTTAATGTCGGACCACGTGTTGTTAGGCTATCTTACTCAGTCCACATACACCACACCTCACGACGATATAGATGAACTGACGACAATTCAAGCTCCCCACGAGAGAACACAACGCTCATCAAGTCGAATGTATTCCTTATTCATCATAACCTTACCTAGAAGGTCAAATATCATCCGTTATAACTAGATGAAGAACTTAAACCATTAAATAAGGATTCTATTAAACAACCGACACAAGATCCTAAATATCAAATAGAAGTGAACCAATGTCTTCGATGTGCAACTAAACCAAATAAAACTTTTAAATTCAGAGAAAAATTCCAGGATTATCCAGAAATGATGCCAAAACCCGATTGAATCGACCATAATTACCAATCCCAAAAGCGTGACATCCCAAACTGATTTATCAGTGGACTTGAGGTCTACCCAGAAATATTGACAGCGACATCAGACCATCGAAACTTTTACTATCCAAGATGACTGCCAAACTCGAGCCTGCTAGAACTCATAATTCCCCTACCAAACCACCAAGGGTACACACACCTAAACCCTAGATATACCACTGACAAGTCCTTGTTTAAGTGTCGATGTACCAAATGCACCTTCAACTAGTACTGTTCGGAGAACCTCGAACGACTCCCAGATGCTGGTGAGGAATGAAATTCCAAACAATCGGAAATGGACCGCCAATTAAACCCAATGATCCCCTGCACTGTTGAACAAAGCCCACATGAAAATACACATACCGAACTCTGAAGTTGGCCGAAAAATCAACAATTTTCCATCTCAACCAAAGATAACTGACCTATACTGTGAGTTAACCATGTTTTCTATATCCGATACACAACTTGAGCAACGCAAACTCCCTTTATCAAGATTCGTGACGCTTTCGAAAGAAACTACTGACCACGATGAATTCCTTACCTTGTAACATTCCCATGTACTTGTGTAGACATAATCGTGATGGTAACTTGTTGTAACTGTTGGATTAGGTGTCTAAGCCATAACTATATTTGGTATGTACTTGACCTGGTTGTAGCATGGTCCTTTTAGGTTGCGTTCACCAGAGCAAATTGACTGGATGAATAATGGAGAAAGAGGTTATTATGGTTTATTAATATATTATTTGAATAATATATTAAATGAGAAATCATATTTGTTTAATTAATATTGGTCAAGAATTAATTTAGAATTAATTTGGTGGTTAAAAGATATTAATTAAACATGCGGAACTAATATTGTAATTATAAGATAATTGCATTTTGGGCTGAGGAACCCTCGGAAAGGGGTTGGACGAAATCTTATGGGAGCCCATAAGGATTTCGTCCAAGGGCTTGATTCTGGAAGATTCTTGTGGGCTGCTTAGAGCCTAAGCAACCGGATGAGGTCTTTGACTGAAACCCTAATTCCTCAACTATATAAGGAACCCCTTGGCTCTCTAATTCGGCTACCACTTGAACCCTAAGAGACCAAGAGCCGATTTTAGCCTTCCTCTCTCTCCAAGATCATCTAATTGCTTTTGGCGTTTGTGATTCATTAGAGGCATCACATTTGAGGTGCTAGGTTTCTCAAAAGCTCAAGATCTTCAAGAAACAATCAAATGTAACTTTCTAACTTGTTTATTAGATGGTCATTTCGTTTTTGTTGTATGCTAGATTAGGATTTGCAAGTCTTGGATAATTATTGCATGTACAAATAGAAAAACTAGATCCAAGCATTAGGGTTTGCATGAACACCATAGGAATGTTGTTTTGCTCATAACCCAACAGTGGTATTAGAGCCTAGATAGTTTCTCTTTTGTATTGGATGCATTGTTAAAATTGTTCAAAGTTGAAAATCGAAAAATCTTGCTTTTGACTAATGAACTCGTCGAGTCACCTGATGAACTCGACGAGTCAGATGAACTCGACGAGTCCAATTAGTGACTTGGCGAGTCGGACAGTCTGGAGGCAGATTTTTCGGGATTTTGACTAAAATTGAATTGGGATAGTTACCAAAAACGTTTTTGACTGATAAAATCCGATTTTTTCAATAACGTCTTGATTATCCCAATCCAATTCAAAGGTAATTGTCACAGATAAGGTAATTACTTGTTTTATATGATAAATATTAATTATTTGTATTTTGATTTTAATTATCTAGTCAAAAAAATAGATTAGGTCAAATTATGTGATAAATGTTAATAATATGATTAATTAACTATTTTTCAACACTTATACTATTATAATATTATAAGATTATTAATATATATATATATATATATATATATATTAATAAGATAAAGCTAGTCTTACCATTAGTAGGCCTCATTCACAAAGCCGATCTATAAGGGGGGTATAAGGTTGCTGCCTATAAAATGGCAGTTTAATGGGTGTCCACTCTCACCCACCGCTTCCTTGATTGGTCGAGGGTCGTTAGCCGAACGGGTAGGATAGAGCAACCAATTCCTCATTAATAAGTATAATGATTATATAAAGTAACTAAATGTTTTTATAAATTCCCAATCTTAATTACTTTAGGAAAAATGTGAAAATGTATGCTATTCCATGAAATTACACTTTGCACATTGCCAAGTCGTTAGTGGAGCGTGTGTGGTTAATCGGCACACTAATTTGGGACTAGCAAAGGTGGCAAAGGGTAGCTTGATGTTTCTCATAGATCAATGGAGCGTGTGTGGCTAACCGGCACATTGATTAGGTGGTAAATGACATCGAGAATACCAAGTACATGTACATGGTTATTCACACCTTGTTTGTGATCCTCGGTATCCCAGTCACAAACTTGAAGGGCATAATTGAGATTTAAACATGCCATTGAAAAGTTCAATGAATTTCAAAAGAATCTAGGAATTTCAATTCAGTTAAAACTTAAAGTCCTTTTCGTTTTTCATGGTGGAAATTGGTAAATCATCATTTACCTACCTTCATATTATTTGCAATTAGATTACGACATCCCTCTTCTGAATTGTAAATAATCGTGTTGGATCCCAGCCCTAATTTCTCATTTGGGTGTTTAATTGGGGATTATTATCTAAACTAAACTTTGTTCCTTTCTATTTCAGATGTCTACTCAAAACAACAACGCTTCTGGCTCGACCCCTTCTGGCTCATTCTCACTCATGAACTTGTGTGGGAGGGTGATATTTGATGGGACCAATTTCAACGATTGGATCCGCAACATTCGCATGGCCACCTGCTACGAGGACAAAGAGTATGTTCTCGACAAGGAGCTGAAAGAGGTCAATGTCAACACTACTACTCCTGAAGAAATTGCTGCTTGCGAAACTCGTGAGCGAGATGCTACGAAGGTTCATTGCATCATGCTCTCACCAATGACTGCTGAACTCCAAAAGTCCTACGAGGACTATTATCCCTACGAGATGCACCAAGATTTGATGGAACGTTACCATCAAAGTGCCAGGCAGGAGAGGTATGAGATCATCACCTCAATGATCACTACCAAAATGAAGGATGGAGAGTCCATCACGGCCCACTTGCAGAAAATGCGGAGATTCGTGGACCGCTTGCTGAAGCTGAATGTCAACTTCGATGAGGAGCTGGCCATAGATATCATTCTACACTCGTTGCCTCCTTGTTACGACCAGTTTCATATGACCTATCATCTGAACAACGAGGAGGTCACTCTGAGCAAGCTTCAAGGCCTGCTAAGGACTGTTGAGAGTGGTCTGAAAGGCAAATCTACTGCATCTACTCCTACTACTGCTACCCCTGTCTTGGCTATTAGGAAAGGGAAAGGGAAGAAGAGGAAGGCTCCTTCTAAGAGCCACAAGGGTAAACCCCATGATGGATCCTCTTCTAGTGGGACCAAAGCTGGTTCTGCGACACCCTCTTCCAACCCTAAAGAAGCAGAGTGCTTCTACTGTCACAACAAAGGGCATTGGAAACGAAGTTGCCCGAAGTATCTGCAGGACATCAAGCATGGGAAGATAAAGCCATCCTTCATAGGTATTTACACTATTCAATCTAATAACTCATCACATGTTATTTCTTGGGTCCTTTATACAGGATGTGGGTTACACATTTGTGCTGATTTGCTGGGTCTAAGAAGAAGTAGGGATGTGGAGCATGGGAAGATGAACCTGATCATGGGGAATAGGAAAGTGTCGCCTGTCACCAAGATTGGAGTTTACTTTTTAGTGCTTAGTAGTGGGTTAGGTTTAGATTTGAATGATTGTTGCTACTCGTCAGAAATGGCGAGAAACATTATTTCTTTTCATAGTTTGTACAGACAAGGTTTTAGATTTTCGTTTAATAATGAAATTGGTTCTATTAATGCTTTCTTGAATGGTACTTTCTATTTTGAAGCACTGCCTTGTAATGGGGTATATGAAACTGTGAATGTTGTAGATAACTTAGGAAATAATGTGTTGCACATTGATTCATCCAATGGTTTGGACAAAACATGCTTGTGGCATTGTCGTCTTGGACATGTCAACAATAAGCGCATAGCCCAACTCCAAAAGAATGGAGTGTTGGAGTCATTCGACCTCAAATCGAATGACACATGTGAATCTTGTTTACTTGGAAAGATGACCAAGTCACCCTTCACTGGTACTTGTGAAAGGGGTGAGGGTTTATTGGATCTCATACATACGGATGTATGTGGACCTTTTAGATCCACCACAAGGGATGCGGTCCGCTTCTATGTGACTTTTACTAATGATTATAACAGATATGGGTATATCTACTTAATCAAGCACAAGTCAGAAACCTTTGAAAAATTCAAAGAGTTTAAGCAAGAAATGGAGAATCAGCTGGGCAGGAAAACTAAGATGCTCCGATCCGATCGAGGAGGTGAGTACCTTAGTATTGAATTCCACGACTACCTCAAGGAATGTGGAATCGTATCGCAATTGACGCCACCTAGGACACCGCAGTTGAATGGTGTGACTGAGAGGCACAATCGAACCTTGTTGGACATGGTTCGTTCCATGATGAGTCGAGCTTTGTTACCTATCTCATTCTGGGGGTATTCCTTAGAGACTGCCGCCCATATCCTTAATCTAGTCCCAACTAAGAAGTTTTCCAAAACCCCTCACGAGATGTGGACAGGGAAAGTTCCCTCGTTGGCACACATCAAGGTTTGGGGTTGCGAGGCTTTCGTAAGACAAGAGACTCACGACAAGCTCGAGCCTCGTAGTGAGCGGTGTATTTTCATCGGTTATCCACAAAAGTCTTTTGGATATCTCTTCTATAGACCAAGTGTTGTCTTCGTTGCGAGGAGAGGAGTTTTCCGAGAAAGAGAACTCATATGCCAAGAGGACAGTGGGAGGCAAATTGATCTTGAAGAGCTTCAAGAATCAAGCGATGAAGGAACCTCTAACACTGGCGTTCAACCTGAGGAGGAAACTCCTGTTGAACTGATTAACGAGTACCTACCTCTTTGACGTTCCAGTGGAGTTAGTGTTCCACTCGTATTATATGGTTTCCATATAACTGCTAAGGCTGATACGTTTATTAGTGATAGCACACTAATAAATTTGGATGAACCTAACAATTACAAGGAAGCCATGGTAGGCTCGGAGTCCGCAAAATGGAAAGAGGCTATGGATAGCGACATTCAGTCCATGTACGACAATCAAGTTTGGAATTTGGTTGACAATGTGCCAGGCCGTAAGACTGTCGGGTGCAAGTGGATCTTCAAGAAGAAGACCGACATGGATGGGAAACTACACACGTATAAGGCGCGATTGGTTACGAAGGGCTTTACTCAAACTCCTGGAGTTGACTATGATGAGACATTCTCACCAGTAGCGAAGATTAACTCTATAAGGGTTATGCTAGCCATAGCTGCGTTTCATGATTATGAAATATGGCAGATGGATGTCAAAACCGCTTTCCTTAATAGGAAGTTGGCTGAAGATGTTTACATGAGTCAGCCAGAGGGTTTTGTCGATGCGAAGCACCCTAATAAAGTGTGTAAGCTTGAGAAATCCATATATGGATTGAAACAAGCGTCTCGCAGATGGAATCTTTGTTTTGATGAGAAAGTCAAAGAGTTTGGTTTCTTAAGAAGCGAGGATGAGTCCTGTGTATATGTCAAAGCCAGTGGGAGTATAGTTAGCTTTCTTATTTTGTATGTGGATGACATACTACTTATATGAAACAATGTTCCAACCTTGCAGGATGTTAAGTCCTGGCTTGGGAAGTGCTTCGCTATGAAGGACCTCAGAGAAGCTGCTTATATTCTAGGGATAAGGATTTTGAGAAATAGGAGTAAAAGACTGATAGGACTTAGTCAAAGTACTTACTTGGATAAAGTGTTGAAGCGTTTTAGCATGGAAAATTCCAAGAAAGGGGAGTTACCAATCCAAAGCAATACCAAATTGAGTAAGATTCAAAGCCCGAGTACCGATTCCGAGATAGCAGAGATGAGCATAGTAACTTATGCTTCCACAGTTGGCTAAATCATGTATGCTATGACATGTGCTCGCCTGATGTGGCCTTCGCTTTGAGCATGTTCAGCAAATATCAAGGGAATCCTAGTAGAGCACATTGGACCGCAGTAACGAATATTCTTATGTACCTACGGAGGACCAAAGACTAGGCTCTTGTCCTCGGTGGAAGCGATGACTTGAGAGTGCGAGGGTATAGTGATGCTATTTTTCAGACTGACCGGGATAATTTCCGCACTCAGTCGGGCTGGGTCTTTACCCTAAATGGAGGAGCAGTGACGTGGAAAAGTTCCAAGCAGGAGATCGTAGCTGATTCAACGTGTGAATCAGAGTACATAGCAGCAAGCGAAGCATCGAAGGAGGCAATATGGCTACAGAACTTCATCGGAGACCTTGGAGTTGTACCGGACATAAAGGAGCCAATTGATATTTTCTGCGATAATGAAGGTGCGGTTGCCTTGACTAAGGAACCGAAGGATCATGGCAGATCCAGGCATATCGACAAGAAATATCATTTTATTAGACATCAGATAGACGAGGGACTCCTCGTAGTAAAGAGGGTATCGTCAGAGGATAACCCAATAGATCCCCTTACGAAGGGTCTGAGTAGGGTTAAGCACTTGCAGCACGCTAGGAGCGTTGGGCTGAAGGATGATATTAGTTTTAGTGATTAGATAGATTTAAGAAACTTGTAATAGATAAATTGTAATTAACATTTGATGATTAAATAAAAGAGTATTATTTATAAGTAAAGTTATTGTATTATGTTAATTATTTACTATTGTTTCACTTTGCATGTTTTGACTTCCTGATAATAAGATTATTTAAACTATCCACAATCGATCATACGTTGGAAGTAAGTATGAAAGAAGACTGTAATGAATTGGCTTGTAGATTGTCTAAGCGTTTAGACATAGCAAAAGTTTGCTGCAACCTTCATGAGTGCTTATGAAATATGATTTGAGTATCGGATTAAACCCACGCTCACATGAATCACTTCATGGAATTTAATCACGAGTGATTGTGCGACAATAATATAATATAGTCTTTAAACCCAGATATATGAGTTGTTGTTTATGAATTGGTTGTGCATTGATAATGTGTAAATGAATTAGTAACTTGATGTTATAAAACGCATTGTTGTGTACGATTTGATGAGTAAATAGTACAAGCATATAAGTCGAAGTTTATCTGTTCCTTTTATCCTACGATGCTAAAAGCGATATCTTGGGCCCCTCGATGATTTTGTATTGACTTATCATAGATCGTGAAACCAACTGCTGGACAATAAGTATGACTATGTTCCATGTGATTGTCAACACAATATCTTGAGAACGGAGGACTATACGATGCCTTCTCTATAGGACATGTCAGAGTTCGACATCAGCTTTTGAGAGTTACGATTGCTAATCGGATTTTGAAGTCGTACTTGCATTTATAGTTATTAGACTTATCCAAATGGGAGACTGTTGGATTAGGTGTCTAAGCCATAATTATATTTGGTATGTACTTGACCCAGTTGTAGCATGGTCCTTTTGGGTTGCCTTCACCAGAGCAACTTGACTGGATGAATAATGAAGAAAGAGGTTATTATGGTTTATTAATATATTATTTGAATAATATATTAAAGGAGAAATCATATTTGTTTAATTAATATTGGTCAAGAATTAATTTAGAATTGATTTTGTGGTCAAAAGATATTAATTAAACTTGGGGGACTGATAATGTAAATATAAGATAATTGCATTTTGGGCTGAGGAACCCTTGGAAAGGGGTTGGACGAAATCTTATGGGAGCCCATAAGGATTTCGTCCAAGGGCTAGATTATGGAACATTTTTGTGGGCTGCTTAGAGCCTAAGCAACCGAATGAGGTCTTTGACTGAAACCCTAATTCCTCAACTATATAAGGAACCCCTTGGCTCCCCAATTCGGCTACCACTTGAACCCTAAGAGATCAAGAGCCGATTTTAGCCTTCCTCTCTCTCCAAGATCATCCAATTGCTTTTGGTGTTTGTGATTCATTAGAGGCATCACATTTGAGGTGCTAGGTTTCTAAAAAGCTCAAGATCTTCAAGCAACAATCAAAGGTAACTTTCTAACTTGTTTATTAGATGGTAATTTCGTTTTTTTTGTATGCTAGATTAGGATTTTCAAGTCTTGGACAATTGTTGCATGTACAAATAGAAAAACTAGACCTAAACATTAGGGTTTGCATGAACACCATAGGAATGTTGTTTTGCTCATAACCCAACAGTAACATCCCAAGATTTAAGGCAAAAATTTCAATTTTAGTTACGTTATTATAAAACCAATAGTATAAAAACATCCCATGTCAAAACCATAGTGCCAGTAATCAAAACATGTTATCATAAAACAATATCAGAGTGTAATCCCAAATATGTCATGTGCGGAAAACATAGTGTGATGTGTTGCTATCGAGCCGACTCCTTTCCTTTGAAAATGAAGTACCTCAAACCAAAAATGTAAACTGTAAGCACGAAGCTTAGTGAGTTCCCCCATCATACCACATATCATACAAATAACATACTGTCAAGCATATCTGGGTGCCCGACCTACCTCTTAGGTCTCTTTCAACCGGTAACCGCCTAGCATATCTGGGTGTTGGCCTACCCCTTCAGTCTCTTTCAATCGGTAACTGGGGACTATTTCACCCCTACCACAACCACATAATAACCTAGCATATACACATGAATCACATACTGCCTAGCATATCTGGGTGCTGGCCTACCCCTTCGGTCTCTTTCAACCGGTAACCGGGGACTATTTCACCCCTTACCACTACCACATAATAACATAGCATACTAGCACATAAAGCATAACAGATAATGGCAAACCAGACAATTATCACAAAGACAATCATCTCAAACATAATCACCTACTGGTGGGCCGACATTGGTGCCTTAGACCCACCTCTACTAGAAGGTAATTCACCTCACACTGTTGAAGTCCCGCAGACAAAACCCTGGCTGCTGGATGACAGATTCCCGAACTGTCAACATCAAAATAATACCCAATTAATAATTGGGCTCCAACACATAACCATAAGTCCATGCTTGGGGTAAAAGACTACTTACCTCCATCTTAGTTTGATTCCAACTCAAGGCCCAATCCAAAGGCCCAAAAGTCAAACTATGAATCAAAGCCCAACATATGGCCCAATTTTCCAAATTGGGCCCAAACCTTTACATGGTCTTACCCAAAGTTCCAACCATTTATTCTAGTCCAAACATTTGGCTTTCCAATGGTCCAACATCTCATAATCATTAAGGCTCAGTTATGACCCATCTATGGCCCAATTTTCCAAATTGGGCCCAAACCCCTCACATGGGCCTTACCCTAAAGCCCATCCAAATATTCTCGTCCATATGTTTGTTCTTAGATGGCCCATTAATAGCTCAATCATCAAAGCCCAATAGAAAGGCCCAACTTAAGGCCCAAGCAAGATTAGGGTTTTCACATAAAATGACGATTAGGGTTAAGTGTTTCTTACTTAACCCATTAAGGACTTATTCCATTAAGCCCATTACTCTACTAGATAAATCATACGGTGTGGTCGGGCTTAATATATAATCCCAATCCGGTTGTCCAAAATGTGGGTCCCGACAATCCAAAGCCCATATATCCAAAATTAGGGTTTCCAACCCAATCACAACGCAATTAGTCCAATGGTTAGATTTTTAGGTTGATTAATGTTTTATTAGGTCAACTTGGGTTTCATTAGGTCAACTAGGGTTAAATAAGTCGGGCACCACCCACTACAACCTCGGGTAGTGGTGGTCAACGACGGCTCACGGTGGTGGTTATGGTTCTAGTCCAATTATGTCCAAGCATCCAAAAGCAAACTAAACACAAGCAAAAGCACACCGCCACCCAACACGGCGGCTGGTGGCGGCAAAAGGCGACAACAACCACCTCACGGTGGTGGTTATGAGTTTCTTGATTATTCCGTCATCCATTACAATTATACAATGCAATATCCCAAATTAGACAATCACACAATAAGATAAACACACACAACCACCCTTGTGATGGCCGGCAATGGTACAAGGTGGCAGCCACCACCTCACGGTGGTGGTGGTGGCTCTTCTTGCTAATTCCGGCCAAACAACCCTACACGCAACACACAATCATAGCAGAATACACACACACACACATGTTTTTTGTTTGCAAAATGGAACCAGCTACCCACATGGTGGCGTATGGTGACGGCAGCAGCACGATTGGTGGCGAAAGCAGCGGCAACAACGACGGTCATGGCGTTTGGCAACAAGCGGCGACTAACGGAAAGAAGAGAAAAAGAAGAAATGGTGGCAGCGGATGCAACAGTGGCACTCGTAGTCCACCACTCCACAGCGATCTTGAGCTATCCCAACGTGGGGGAAGAACGAAGGCCGACGTCGGCTTCCTTGGTGGTCTACTCCGGCTTCAACTGGTAAAGAGGCGGCTGGAGGGTCACGAGCGACGACGGCAGCAACAGCGGTTACCGGCGGCAAAAACGAAAGGAAGAATAAAGGATGGCGGAATTCTGGTGGTCCTTGTCATCGTTTGCTGATCAGAAACGGCATGGTGGCGGCGCCGGTGGGGAAGACATAAGGATGGTGGTGGCGGCTGCATCGTTTTCCCTAGGGTTAGGGTATATATATATATATATATATATATATATATATATATATATATATATATATATATATATATATATATATATATATATATATATATATATATATATATATATATATATATATATATATATATATATGGAGGCTGCACATGAGGGTGACGGGTTCACCCGTATCCCACACAATCTTCATAATGATTTTACACTTCCAGCCCCTCCTCCTATTATTCTTTTCAAAACGAATCCATAATTTACCATTTAAACCCCGCCTTCTGAAATCCCTTACAATAAAGTTCGAAATTTTACCAAGCAACCCCTCTCTCTACAAATTATTTTCAACTGAAGTCCTTATGTTACCAAATGGCCTATCCTCTACAAAACCTTTTCAACTTATGTCCAGAATTTATTCTTTAGCCCCTGCTTCCATAAATCCTTTCATATTAAGTCCAAATGATACCAAACACCCCCTGGCCTCTGAAAATCTTTATAAAATAAATCCCGAAACTTACACTTTTATCCCCCAACTTCTAAAATTATGACAGTTAACTCCTCGAGACCAACACCTTACTATATTATTAATTATTTTAGGGTAACCATTCATTCATTAATTTGTCTAATTATTTAATAAACGGGGTGTTACAACTCTCCCCCACTTAAATTAAATTTCGTTCTTGAAATCATTCCTTACCATTCCATACATGCCAAACAACTTGAACGACATGGCCACAAACCCGGGCGTAACCTAGCCTTTGTAAGGCAACCAAAACCATCCCCCGCAGGGTTCTAAAACCCGAAGATGAACGAATTCCTTGCATTATGATCACATTACTCAATGTGAAATCTCTAGATTTGAGATGGTCCGACTCCCTGACAGATCGCCCATACTGAATCATTATTGTTGAACCCAGTCCACTTATCTCTCAACTGACTACTCAACTTCTGCTAACTCGAGGTTCCCACTAGAAAACAGAATCACATATCCAATTATCCCTGCAGATCACTTATACTTCGCCAAGACTCAGATAATCCCGCTGTGAGTGACTTATTATAACCCAATCAATCTATTACCCATCCATACCTGAAATTCTAAAACACTAATACTAATACTGCCAAAACACTGAAACTGCCCGAAATAGCATGCTGCTGTTGGGTTTTCTACACATCAAATACACTCTAAAACTAGGCAGCGGAAAAATCGAAACAACGATATACCTAAGTGTACATGCGACCTATGGATCTATGGCTTCATGCTAATTACATCAACTCTAGAAAACTAAAACAAAAGTAAGAAAACATACCTCTTATGTAGCCCTTGATCTTCATGCTTGAGATCTTGAACCTCCAACAAGTTGCTTGGATGAAAAGATCCAAACCAGAATCCCTCTAATGGTATCACACCAAATGACAGCAAAGAGTAGAATAAAATAACTAGGAGAAGGGTCAATTTCACAAACCCAAAGGGGTTAGAAATCGTCCCTAAGAAGGGGAGGAAGAAGGGTCATCTCTCGCTGTGAAACCCCAAAACACTCACCAGAGGAGTATTATACCTTCCGAAACCTTACCACAAGTATTCCAGGAGACCCTTCATGCAGCAGATAAAGTTCAAGCACAGAAGCTTGCGATGAATATGGTTAGTCTACCACTACTACGTGTATACGCGAGGATAATGTATAATTAAGATTCTACAGACATTGGATGTGTGCTTCCGCCCTATTTCCTGTTCCTTGTCTGGTTGTGGACTTGGGGCAGAGTTACCCATCCAACTGTCTTGCCAAACTTAAGTACATACGACCTATATGCGCAAGTTAATGATAGATGGACCAGGGACGAGTCCTACCATGAACTTCGGGACAAGGTTACCCAGGAGTGCGAGTGAACGCCCTATCATCCGAATAAGTCTAGTCGTGTAAACCGAACCCATATGTTCCCTACCGATCTAATCAAACGAGAAACACTAAAGCAGACCCTATGCAGCGCTCCGAGGAGAAATTATCACTTATGGCTTAGTGCAAGTTCGAGAAAGGCTGAAAGCATCTCGAGAACACGGCAAAACCCGAATAAGTCTTATCTTCTATATAAAAACACAGGGTTTTTTACTGGTGAATCTATGATGGCTAGTGTAAACATTATGGTCATATATCATTAAGATTTTATGGACTTAGAATGTGTAATTCCGCCTCATTTCCTGTTCCTTGTTTGGTTGTGGGCTTAAGGCGGAGTCACTCATTCGGATGCCCTTGCAATTTTAATGATATACGACTAGTTTACACCAAGCGATTATAAAAGATCTGGTAGGACTTATAATGCAAATTTCATCACAAATTGTTAAAGCATTCGTAATACCAGTACTCACTAACTACATTATAAAATATTCATAGTGGTAACAACAAGGATAAAACAGGGAGCATAAAGGCACACATTGAATACACTATCATTCCAAAACAATAACTCCTTTTAAATCGACTCAGCTCAAGTTACAATAAGAAATTCCAAGGTCGTCATTTAACATCAGGCGGGTTGTTCCCCACCATAATCAATTTCTTGTACCACGAAAAGCTTCCCCCATCTTTCCCCAACTCTCGAAGTCCCGATCAAAGTGCTAATTTTGGGACGAAATTCTTTCTAACGGGGGGATGATGTGACAACCGTCAATTTTTGGTCAAGTCAAAGTCAACCAAAGTCAACAAGTCAAACCGGTCAACTCATCCAACCCTTGTATATTAGGGTTTCCATTATGATTCTTATTGTACTACTCGCAATCTTAATACAAAGTATCACTTAGAGTTTTCACGTGTTCGGAAATTCTAAACCCTAATTAGGGCAAGTGATGAAACTACTCGATAAAACATTATTCCTTAACCCTCGGGGGCGTATAACAATCATAACAAGACTTAACGAGGTTTACAAACCTTGCGTTACAAAGCCAAACACTCAAAAAGGTCACAAAAGAAATCTCTCCCAATCTCCGTCACTCTAGCTCTCTCTATTAAAAATCTCTCCCAAATCTCTCTCAAAAGTTCCTTTAACTTTTTGTAATCATTCGGGTCATCCCGACCCTTAATCGGGTCAAAAATCACTTAAAACGGGGTAAAAATGGGTAATGTAGCCTTAAGGAACCGAAATCCCTCTTTAAGGGGCGAACCCTCTTAGAACCGAAGGTCCCTTAAGGGACCGAACCCTGCTGACCCGAAGCCGAAGCTTCTCGCGAGCCGAACCCGAAGCCTGCGAACCGAACCGAACCTCCCTTCGGACCGAACCTTCCCTTCGCCTTCGCCCCATTTCGCTCCTGACCACCTTCGCTCCATTTCGGTCTATTTCGCCTTCGGCCCAACAGCAGTAGGGACCGAACCTCGGCCCAGTACCGAGAGGTCTCGCAGATAGCCCTTTTCTTCCCGGTTTTCGACTAGTTTTGCGTTCTAAGCCCGATTTTAATTATTTTAACATGCGGTTTTCACCCAAAATCATATTTTAACATATAGAACCCCTTACTTCATAATTAATCACGTTTTTGGGGTATAATCCTTATCCAAGAAGAGTGGGTGGGATATTATTGGTGGAGTGTTGACTTTACTTTAGTGTATGACACAAGCAACCACCCATGCCCACTCCATGACCAGCCGTTGTCCTTCCACCATACCTGGTCATTTCATTGTCCTTTTCCCCCTCTTTCCTGCCAAGTACTTTGACTCAAGGGTAGAAAAACCCTTATCTCTCCTCCCATTCACTTACACTTCACCAAGAAGCAAAAACTCATTCTCTCTCACTTCTCTCTCTAAATTTTGAGATTTCCAAGCTGATTTTCAAGTTCTTCATCTACCTTGGTAAGTAAATCTCTTACCACACTTGATTTCCTTACACTTCTTCACTCAAATCATGAGTTCCTTACACAAATATCGTCATATTTGTTGTTAGATCTTCGAATCTTCAAGCATCACCTAAGTGTTCTTGAGTTAAACACTTCTTTTCTTCATCATCCATCTACTGAAATCACTCAAGGTGAGTTCATACCCCTACATTTTCATGTTTTCTTCAAGTTTTAGGGGGGGGAATACAAGTTAAAACACCAAGAACACAACTAAACTCAAACAACAGCTTTCATCAGAAAAGTTGAGTCTTATTCACGGACTGTTTTGACTATCTTAAACTTAATATCTTTCAAAACTGTTTAATATGCAAATATTTCAGGTTCATACCTTTAAAATGACTACTTGCACATCTCCATATGATTTTTCTACGATTTATGGTGATTTGTACAAAACTGCCTACCATTTCAGAAACAAATTCGGACCAGTCTGTGAATATGAACGTTTCAAGACAAGTTAAAGACTTCTAAAAATCATAATAAAAATTATGAATAAACTAGACACATTTTATGAACTCTTAGAATTTACGGATTCAGTTTTCGATTTCGTATGATTTTTCTATGATTTTTCTAAAACAGTGCAGAAAGGTTAAAAACTAGTTAACAGCTTATAACTTTCATAACACTTTGTATTATGTTGAGCAAAGTGTATAACAATAAGTTCTAAATATTGAATGTATTTTCTTGTTAGTTTATCATCATAAACTAAAATTTAGTCATTCATGATAAGATTTTTCATTCATTTCGAACACGTATAATAAGCTATAATAAGCATAGTTTATGGATTTTTATTACATGAGAAAGGTTTTACTCTCAAAACAAATGGTTTTTTTTTCATATACTACATAATAGTAATAGTTTATGGATTCATAGCACTAATGTATTTTCATAAAAGAGTTCTTTTACAGTACAAACGTTTTGGATAAACTATAATAGGTATAGTTTATGTATCATTTACATTTCAAACTCATTTACCAAAGGTTTTTAGTTCAGTTCACGTAAATCTGTTAATGAATAAATTTGTGAGATGTTCGCTTCGTGTTACCTTCGTAGTAACAAAGTCAAAAGTCCTGTAAATTGTAACCAGAGTCTCTTGTAGGGAGAGCGTGATAGTTGTGTATAGATCTATATTGGGTCTGACAAGCCCGCACCTGAGCTGCATGCAACAGCTGGACCGGCAGGTCTGAGGTGACAAGTGTCATTTAACTTGCGACGCCTGAAGAACGTCGTATTACGAGGCCGTCTGAGTCTTAGCATGGTTATAATAGCTCACATGTGGTATTAACAAATCACAGGAATTATCTTTAAGTATGGAAAAATACTTGTTTATTTTCGGTCCTGAGATTTAGGACTACCTAACTTTAAAAAGGGTTTTATGCCGATTCAAAATCACTTTTATATCTTTAAGTATGGAAAAATACTTGTTTATTTTCGGTCCTGGGATTTAGGACTACCTAACTTTAAAAAGGGTTTTATGCCGATTTAAAATCACTTTTATATCTTTAAGTATGGAAAAATACTTGTTTATTTTCGGTCCTGGGATTTAGGACTACCTAAATTTTATAAGGAAAATATTGGATTTTCTTTGGAACATATTTCTATTAAAACTACATAAAGCTAGAATTGTTAGACTTCAGCTATAATCGTTAAGTGTATATGCTAGGGTTTTATAAGAATCTAGTCACAATCGACTTAGAATTGGTGGGCCCGCCTCATCTCCTGTTCCTTGTTTGGTTGTGGACCTAGGGCAGACCCATTATATTCAACGGTTTATTTAACTTAAATTTTATATAACTTATATACACTAGGCGATTATAGAAGGAATCTATGGGTCCTTCTAGGGTTCATTATCGCATAACATAGAAGCATTCATTTCACTTAATAAAGAAAATGTTGGATTTTCTGGAAACATACTTTGTCGCTTTTACAAGGAAAACAGTTTCTTTCTCAAACAAAACTCTTATGAACTCACCAACTTAATTGTTGACACTTTTTCAAAACTACTTGTATTCTCAGGAAATCAGTGAAACAGGAAAACCAACAGCATTTTGAGGAGGGACGATAAATCGTCAAACAGTTCATTTTGTCATCATAATGTAATTGATTTGAAACATGTAAACATATACATTGGTGTAACTTTTTCAATTATATTTATGATGGTTGTATTTACTTTGAGCACTATTATACTCGTTGTTGTGATACTATACATGATGTCCTCCACCCCCGGACGTTTCTGCCATCCTTGGTTTGGGGGTGTGACACTATTCCAACAGTCTCCCACTTAGACAAGTCATCAACTATACGAGGATCAATATTTCTCAATAATCAACAGAGAGTTAGCCATCCAATGCAACTATAGCACTCTTGATCTAATCAAGATTCAGCCCTTAGATAAGTGATCAACTATCCCTTCGTTCTATGATATATGTATGAATTCGAGACATGGATAATGGTCAATCTCAAGAATTCAAGATTATATTTCCCGATATAGATTTGTGACGACTGCATCTGACTACTAAATTGAACACATCAATTCTAGTCAGTGCTCGGCCAAGCACTTTAAATGTCAGCACCAAATCATCGAGGGGCCAATAGATATCGCTTCTCCTGTTAAGGCAGAAGGAACGAATAAACTTCGACTACATAGTTTTTGTCTATTTTATCATGTCACACATGGACATACCCTTTATAACTACCAGTTACTGTCAGCGTTGGAGTAGACCAATGCATAACAAAATCATAGAGCAAAACCCCACATGTATCTGGGTTTGAAGAATAGAAGATTTTATCGTCTTAGAATTACTTGTGACTGAATCCATGAAGTAATCTCTAAGCGTGGGTTGGTCCAATACTTAAATCTCTATTAAGCACTCATGAGTGTTAGTGCAATCTCTATGCTATGTCCAATCAATATGGACAATCCACTAATACTCACGACAGTCTTGAAT
Source organism: Lactuca virosa (assembly GCF_052849685.1). Lineage (NCBI taxonomy): Eukaryota > Viridiplantae > Streptophyta > Magnoliopsida > Asterales > Asteraceae > Lactuca > Lactuca virosa. The sequence goes on from NC_136429.1 coordinate 54,794,886, forward strand.
CACTACTTACTTCCAAGAGTATGACTGACTGTGGACGTTTGAGCAAATTAATACTCAGGAAGTGGGTTCCAAACATGCAAAAGTGAGAACGCAGTGATAGGCTAATTGAAATGACCGAAATCCATCATATATTAAGATCACCACTTAATAATCGCCAAATCAAATTAAAACTTATACCGCTTAAAGTTCTCGGGTTTTAAAACAAACCAAACTAAGAGTGTTTAAGCCAATTCATTTACAAATCTAATGCCTCTCGACTTTGTCTGACTGTCAGACATGGTCAATGACATCGGCTTATGGAATGGATCGACAAGATTATCTTTCGATATGACATATTGACTATGATGTCTTTACATTTGACTCACTATCAAATGTGTTGGTACTTACTGAGTATGTTTCATGTGAGCTTGTGTGACTTGGAATCCATACTCGACGTAAGTTCACCCAAAGTCACAAGAAACTTCATAAGGACCATCAATGATTGAATTTCAACAAAGATGTCACTAATGAATCTCTTTCAGCTACATTGTCTTCTTTTCAATTTAACCAACTGCAATATACTCCAAGTATGTTAAATCCACTATGGTGTATTACCTCGTACTCTTTCAAGCTAATATATCACCATTCAGTAAAAACACGTATTCCGACTGCGAACGGAATTGCCTTTATTAGTGCGGAACTTAGCATCAATGTAACTCTTACAATTATCTCTTCCATACTATCAAGATCATCTCTTCTGTCCTCCAAGGACACTTAAGAATGTTCTTGATCTTGATTCATTGATTCTTGCCAAATTGATCTAATCAAACTTGTCATGCTCAAGGCATACGAGTCATTAGATCTAGTACATGTCATGGCATTTTTGATCGATCCCATAGCAGAAACATGTGGGACACGACTCATTTGCTTTAGCTCAATAGTAGAACTGAGACATTAGCATTGCTCAATGTCATGCCAGCCTAAACTCCTTTTTGAGTTCTGCATGTCGAGTTTCCTCAACATTCAATGTACTTTGGCTTAATTCAATGAATCACTTTGATCTATCTCCATAGATCCTTATTATGTACGTGTTTTGTATCTCCCATGTATATCATAGCGAAACAATTCTCACACCAAGCCAAACTTTTACACTTGCTAAGTTAGAATATAGTTTCTTATGAATCGTACATTATCTATGTACAACACAAGGATGACTACAGTGCTCCCACTAGCACTTACATATATATATGGCTTATCTATGTTTCTCGAAATTCAAACTCCTTGAACATTCTCATTGAAACAAAGAATCCAATTACTCCCACTAGCTTTGACATATATATGGCTTATCTTTATTTCTCGAAATTCAAACTCCTTGAACTTTCTCATTGAAATAATGATCCATCTTGCGAGATGCTTATTTCGGTCCATAAATGAACTTGTTAAGCTTACACATCTTTCAAAACCTATCTTGGTTTAATTATGTGTTTGTTCCTATCCATTATTGTCTCTACTTGAAGATCCACTTACACTTAAGGGTTAAGGTCAAGTGCTTGATCTACCAAATTACAACATACATGGATTGAATCTCGCTTTCCAATTCCTCCTTCTATGTTGTAGCCTTTAGGGCCTACCATAGCTTCCGATAACTGGTACACTCTGATTGCTATCTACCAGTGACTCAAATACCTTAGCTATATAAACTCTTATATAACTAGGTCCATGACGTCTTTTATCAGATCTATAAGGAAAAATGGAAATATGGCAGTTTCCTTAATAGCTCTTTCAATTCCAAATTGAATGCTATGTCCAACTTTAGGCTCTTCGTTGGTTGACTCTTGAATCTTATCAAGATCAATGTGGCTCCTACTAGCCCTTTTGGAAATCAGCTCCCTTTCTTGGAAGACTGCCCTTTGAGCAACATACACTTTGTTCTCAGAAGGTTGTTAAACAGTTATCCAAATGCTTGATGGGCTCTCCAACGAGATAACACATCTCTATTTAAAGTTCTAGATTGTCGAGCGCTTCACGACGAGCGTAAGCCTCATAATCGTAGAATTCCATATATGGAAGTGAGGATAGAATCCCACTTCACATATCATAGAGTGTCTCAAGAACCTACTTAGTTGGCAGAAGACCAAAGGACTTCTTGTAACACTATTCATGGTACAATCCACGAATTGTTAGTGTGCATAATGCGACTCATCTAGTACAAAATCAATGAACGATTTGTTTCTCTATCCAAATAACACTTCCTAGTGGCAGTGTTTTGGATGGAGATAGATCATGAAACTCTTTCATGATCACTTAGATGATCGATAAGGTTTTTGACTGAGATTCTCACTATGAGTGTCTCATCCTATTGCCCAGTTGATTCTTAACCTCGCTTTGTGAGAGCTCTGAACACCTGAAAGGTTCCAGACTCACATTCATATGAAGTTGGTCTCACCATGTATCGTGGTTGATCTGAACGGTCTATTAGTGTGAACTAATTCCAAAAGATACTCACATCACCCAGTGACGTATTCATCATCTATCTTGATAAACCAGATTTGCATTTATCATAAGACTCGAGGCCAAATGATATCCAAAATCCGATCCAACTGGATATTTGGTAATGCATTTCTAATTTATGTATCCAAGACTATGATTCTACAAATACATTTCACCCAAACCTTTGGATGAATTTGAATAAGTACATATTGTGATTAATCTGAACGATCCATTTACAATAATACACCTTATTCAAATATTTGAATCAACTTTGAACTATTGTTACTATACTAGTTTCATAGTATAAACAATTTCAAATTATAACACCATAGACTACACATTTTGAAAAGAGTTGTCTTTTGATCTTATGATTGTAGCAAGGGCTTGGCATTCATGATCAAATTATCTTCTCCATGTTTTAGTCTTCTTACTTCATTTTAGTGACTGCACATTCTTGCAAATGTCAGCACTAATCCTTAGCAAAACACTCAAGGTTTAGAAGTAATGTTTTGATGGTATTATAAATCCATATACTTGATTGGACACCAAACATGGAAGAACTAGTTATCTTTCAATCCAATGGAAAGTAGCACGGGCTCGTGATCCATGATCAAATTTAACTTCTTCATGTTTTGGTCCTTTCACCTCAAATATACATTTGGGCAAGTTTGTTTTCTTAGTCCTTTTCTTGTTATGGAAACAAATAGCTATCAGAACATGTCTCAGGATACGCCTTTCCTTTGTCCTAGGTATTTAGGCCTAGATTAGATATACTAATCGCCTTTTAAACCATGGACAATTGACTTTCTTCTTCTTGACACTTCTATTCATGATAGTAAATTTATAGGAGTGTTTAGAAGTATGAGTTTCTATGATTGCCATGTTAATTCCAAAAGGAAACTTAAACATGCTACACAACTCCTTCGTGGTCATTCCAAGTTGTTCATATCAAAATCAAAATGAATTGATTATATGTACATGTCAGCTAGTTGACTAACCTAGTCAACTTCTAACTCAAGGAAATTCCATTTTACTTCAATATGTCAATTTACGACCTACATTAGATAATTGCTCTTTCTAACAATTTAGAATGCAATGTTTGAAGTAACCTAGGAAGTGCTTTAACAAAGGCGTGATCTTTCCTTTCGTTTATGAGAACTATTCCAAACTACGAATTTTGACAAGATTGATCATCCTCATAGCTAATCCTTTCAAAGGTTTTATAGTAGTAGATTTTAGTGAATAAGGTTATAGATCAATAACAAATTCCATTATAGTTTGTTTTACGTATCCTTAGAAAATAATCACCCTAAATAAAATTATTTTAGAAGGCTAGGATCCATATTTGGCTCTATGATGTGTAAAGGGATGCCGTAAGCACACCATAAAGTTATTTAGGTAGGCAAAGCCCTTCGCCAATTTCGATCACCACAAAATTCCTAGATCTTTGAGATTCATTGACTATCAATGGCATGTTAATCTCGGATTATGTTCATCTCAAATTCAATGACGGGGTCGTCGCGGATCACTGAACAGATGGTGAATCAACCATACAAAATCGCATGGTCCTCGGCTCAAGTTACGCTTGAGATTCGCGAGTTCCACATCATTCTTTACCTATACTCTCTAATTGACGTGTCGGTTAACCATGCAAGCTCCATCAACAAGTTATAAAGAGAATTTGCGACTTTTATGGATAACATAAGATTCACATTAAATAGATTGGGAATTAACCTTGCAAAATCGCATGGTCCCCGGCTCAAGTTACGCTTGAGATTCGCGAGTTCCATATCATTCTCAACTATACCCTAGATTGATGTGCCGGTTAACCGCACGAGCTCCACCAACAGAATATAAAGAGAATGTGCAATTTTCATGGATAATATAAACTCACATTCTATTAATAAAACGGAATTTTGTTTTATACTTGTATTTAGAATACTTTTAGATTGACCATTATCACTATCAAACCCTTTCGATAACTCCATTCTCAAAATGCAATAGGGCGGTGAGGGTGGTAAGCGCGAAGCATATTAAAAACCGACCTCATTAGGAATCAAAGAGACCTCCGCAAAACCCCTACATTAGAACGGGTGAGCCTAGTCGAGGTAAGACTGACAATGTCAATATTTAAACATACGAGGGCGCATGTTGTAAATTTCTTATACATATAATAGACATAATTCTAATATATATAAATGCAATGGGTAAATTTAAATTTCTTTAAATTTAGTTGTCTATTATTAATTCTAATTAATTACGAAGATACAATATAACAATTAATAAATCATAACGGGTTAATTTTCAAATTTATAAATCCATATTATAAATAATATTAAATATTTAAATTCACTATTTAAATAACAAATAAATATTCAAATCAAATAAACACATTTAAATAATATTTATCCATTAATAAATATTCAAATTCAAATAAACATATTTAAATAATATTTAACCATTATCAAATAAATATTCAAATTCAAATAAACATATTTAAATAATATTTATCAACTTTCCAGATTCAAAAATAATTTAAATTAGGTATTTATCCATATTTTATAAAGCTTCATATTCGAAAAATGGCAAAAATCTGAAACCCTAATTTCTGCCAAGCTCACGTCGTGACCTCCTTGTTCACGTCGTGAGCTACGACTAGGGTTTTTATCAATTACGAATTTTTTCATCTAATCTTCTTCCATTCAGTTTCAAACAAGTTTTTATAGAAAATATGGACCTAGGGTGAAAGTAACCATGAACCAATGGCTTTGATACCACTGTTGGGTTTTCTACACATCAAATACACTCTAAAACTAGGCAGCGGAAAAATCGAAACAACGATATACCTAAGTGTACATGCAACCTATGGATCTATGGCTTCATGCTAACTACATCAACCCTAGAAAACACTAGAAACAAAGAAGAAAACATATCTCTTATGTAACCCTTGATCTCCATGCTTGAGATCTTGATCCTCCATGAAGTTCCTTGGATGAAAGGACCCAAACCAAAATCTCTCTAATGGTATCACACCCAATGACACCAAAGAGTAGAATAAAAATAACTGGGAGAAGGTTCAATTTCACAAACCCAAAGGGGTTAGAAATCGTCCCTAAGAGGGAGAGGAAGAAGGGTTGGCGAATACTTCAAGCCAAGGTGCCAGGAGGAATGAAATCCGTAAGCCCCTATTTATAGCATTGGATGCCTCCTAGGGTTTTGTACTCCTTCCCATGTGGGATGGGATCATAACCACGAAATTTCACTCCTTTACCATGTGGGAGGGAGTGATTTTCATCCAACCCTAATTCCATAAGGTTCTGGAACATTCCTGATTAACCAACTATCGATTAATGAACATTCAACCCTTTAATTAATTAAACTATTAATTAATTCCCATAATATATTTCCAAAATTAATTCCCATAATATATTTTCAAAATTAATTCCCATAATATATTTCCAAAATATATTTCCAATTAGTTTCTAATTAATTATTAACTATAATAATTAATAAACCAATTTCTCCTTTATTTATTCTACTCAATTTTGGTCTTGAGGGCAACCCAAAAGGACCCTGCTATTATTAGAAATATTACCAATAGTTAATGACCTTGGACATTATTCCAACAGAAGCTTATACTAATGCCAATTAACTATCTGATGAATGCAATTACATGTAACAAGGATTAAATAGTCCTTCGACTCAATGATCCAAAACTATAACAGTTGGACTCAAACATGAGCTACGCAATAGGGCCAAATCAAGCATTCTAAAAATACTTAATCTTTGTGGCATGCAACCTAACATATAGCACAAAACAAGAAGCATTTGAGCAGTAAATCTAACAGGTAACAAGGCATCATAAAGATCAGGCAATTCTAACACATAACTCCTGAAGGATCCTTAGCCTATATACTAGCATGAAGTTCTATCATTTGACATATCAACATATATTCATACAAAAAGTGAGGGTATTTTAGGGGAATAACTTTCTCTTGAGCTTCGGATGATTATACACATCGCATCGTCCTTTTTGAGTTATTTTGAAATCAACTATGAACAATCTTTTGCAGATCCATAATTAGAGTTTGGAATCACACAAGTGTTCATCTAGATCCCTCAAACCAAGGCTCTGATACCAACTTGTAATGTCCCAAAGACCATAGTAAAAAATTCTTTTTTATAAAGAGATAAAGTCGATTTTCCATAAAGCATAAGTCACAAAAACATAATTTCCCAATCACAACATAAAACTAGAGTATCAAAACATAGTAGCTCTCCAACACATAACAATCATTGGATGATGTGTAGAGTCACGCCTATGCCATGCCCCGATCCGTGGAAGTACCTGAAATATTGTAATCCACAACTATAAGCCAAAACTTAGTGATTCTCTAAAATGCCCCACACAACAATACACATAGAATGCATGCACACCATGCCAACATCATAGGGATATACAAAATCTCGAGCCTACAAGCTATATCTGGACCGCTCTCTTAATCCTACAAAATCTAGTTGGACCGTTCTTCTTGGGCCTAAAATCACAAATGGACCGCCAGGGTATCTTGGCCTACAACACAGACCAAGACCACCTGAACCCAACCATAATATCTCGACATATGCAAACAAACAATAATGAGAAAACACGGGTAATCACAATAGATCTACCAATCTAACAGATCACTACAACATATCAACATCCTAACACAGAAAGGATACATACTGCAATAAAAAGTGTAGTGAGAAACTCACCTCCAAGATGAGCAGACTAAACTATGGTTCACGCGAAAGTAAGATTGGAAATACAAACCACCTATACATCAATTAGAGGGAAATCCTCAATCTACAACCTAAAACCCTCAAGTTGACTAAAACGTCAACTTGGTAAAAAAGTTAACGGTCAATGGTCAAAGTCAAAAGTCAATTGAGCTGACCACCACGTTGTGGCCAAGAATTGGCCCCATCGTGCAGTTCTTACGACCAAATAGTCACAAGAAACCCTTCCACCATGTTGTGGTTAGCACACTACCACGTCTTGGGATATGTTTTGGAACTTTTAATGGATTAAGCCCTTAATCCATTTAGCCTCAAACTCATCCTTTCCTGAAGGCTTCCCTACACCCATAACCACCATAAAAACCTTTTCTTTATGTACATGCATGACCAATGCATATCATACACTCAAGTTAGTTAAAACTAAGAAGAAAGATGTCAAAACCTCATGCATGAAACCCAAAAATTCATAAAACATCATATCTCGAACATATAACCACATAGAGACCTCAAGGATCCATAAAATTGCGAACTTTATGGAATCTATCCACTCAAATCAACACAAATAATAAGAATTGTGTTTCAAAGACTAGATCTACAAGAGATGTACAAAAGGTAGGAACTTGTGGACTTACACAGGTCTAAGTTATGCATAAGAAGGTGGTGAAGAACTTTTCTTTGCTGAATCCTTACACTTGGAGCTTCTTTCTTCCTCTTTAAGGTTATAAACCACCACAATAAGCTTCAAGATGAACACAAGGGGGGGGGGGGATCTAGGGCTTGTTTTTGGACTTGAGAGGATGATGGAGACTGAGGGTGAGCAAACCCTAGCCACCACATCCTTTAAATAGGGCACTAGGCTGTAAAATTAGGGTTTTACACTCCATATATCACCATATCGAGGCAATAACCTTGCCATGTCGTAGTGCATAAAAATATGTGTTCCATACAAATGCAAGCATGTTGTGGTGCTTCCTCCACCACGTCATGGGAACCACCAAAACTGCACTTTAGAAGGTCTAAAATGACCAAGTCTCAGAAGAAGTATTCCTAGAACGGGTGTTACATTACACAATTGTGTTTGAGCTTCGAAGATCTCAAATCTCTGGTAAATAAATAGGATGTTATTAAAATGTACAAACACGGTCATAAGAAGAAACACGCTCATGTTTGTGATCGTGTTTCCTTCCTGAAGATGCCAAATTGAATTATTTCAAAATACAATGCCATTTTGGGTATCTGTACAAGAAACACGAACATGTTTTCCTAGAAACGCGATCACATGATCATGTTTTGAGGCCAATCTAAGAAAAAAATGGAATAAAAAGAGGTCGTTTTTTCAAAAGCCCTCATTTCATGCTGACACTTCCTAGAGAGCTCATAAGGCCGAATTTTGAAGGTTTGAGGTAAGGATTCTATGAAAATTAATGAGAAAGCAAATAAGCACAAGGAATCATTACCTACAAGTGCCAAGGTATCCTTTTCTTCCTTGAGTTGAGTTTAAATTCCATTAATGGTAAAAGTTTAGTGACATTCTTAAAATTTGAAATTAGCACTATAATTCCTTATATGATATATTCAAGTGATATGGTTAAGATTGATAATATTTTTACCCCAAATCCATGGATGAATTCTGGAACTTGAGAAAGGGGTTTCTGAACCCTAAGTAACAACTAGTTATGAAAAAGTGAAATTTAATCATGTATTGATGAATTAAGACATGTAGTTGAGTTGTTAAAGAAGTTCCCTTGAGATTAGTTGTAAAGTGAAACTAAAATTTTTATAAGGAATAATATGAATCATCATGAAAAGATTTAAATTTGTATAATTAATCTCTTAGATGAATAAGTTCTATTGTAAGAGCTTGGATTGTGTTGATTTGAATAGGAAGTGAAATAAGGCTTGGTTTAAGAGCACCAAAGTGAGTGTTGGAAGCAAAGAAGCTAGTTAGTTCTCACTAACTATTAAGGTGAGCTGTACATGTCTTATTGTAGGAATACATAGCTTAGTTCTTAATGAATTAAGTACTTTTGTAACACTCATTGCATAGGCCTATTTGAAATAGCCTTTAATAATATCTTTGAAAACATTTTAGAGTTTTAGTTTGCAGAAAAATGATCCTAAAGTGTCATTCAAAATATTTACAGAGTTCAAACGCGGATAACGATCCGAATTATAAATTTCCAAACATTTAGTGGTTTGATAAAAAAATTTATTTAGAGAGTTTCATAAAAGGTATCAAAACAAGATTTAAGAAAACAGTACAAACCAAATGTATTCTAAATATCCTAACCTTTTGAGTCTCCTAAGCTTTTGACAAAATCTACTAACCTGCAAAAATTTATCAACAAGTGGGTTCAGCTATGGGGAGCTTAGTAAGTACGATCCCAAAGTTAGACATTATAGACGGTGTATAAGTAAACACTTTGGTAAATATACCAATGTACAAACTCATACCTTCGCAAAACAACAAAATCAACAATAATCAAATTAGTGTATCTTTTATCAAAGTACATTGTCATTATTGACAATATGCATACAAACTTCAATATTAACTAAACAACACCAAATGGCTGTACCTTGAGCAGCACCTCTCAATAATCAAAACCCAAATACTATACTAAAGCGAATAAATTCTCAAGTGGGCTAAAACAGGATAGAAATCCATATTTTAAAATTCAATATTTCAATGCGTCCAAAAGCAATGTAAGAAATTGGAGTTATTATCCAAACATGACATAAGTGTCTTACGTGCCCAATAATTTTCCTTAAAACATTTAAGTTTCCGAAATAGACAAATATGCTCTGCAATATACAAAGGTGTAAAACAAGATCAATGAGTATAAGTAAGATGCAATGCATGCAACTACTCCTAATCCTGTGTCAAACTCAAAGTCCAACTCACAACAAACGTCGGATGGGAAGAACTTATGACAAACAGTCAACTTTTATACTCACATCCGACAATAAAATAATGATGTTCATGTGTGACGAACGCATGACAGACGAAATTGTCGAGTCACCCTTACACCCATAAACAACGCATTAGGGAAATCCAACTTATAGGCCACATCAGGGATAGTGGACCACTACTCGTGCATGTGAGTATTATCTAGAAATCTACTCACAAACAAATAAGAAACAACCAAAATTGTCCAGTGGGTACCTGGGGCCACAAATTCACACCCATCCTAGCATGATATGCATGTATGCAACAAGTAGTATGCCAAAATCTCTTTTCTCAAAATAAGCATTTGTAGCTTTATATCAACCAAAAGCATTTCTGAAAAATATAATTTCATGAATGCACAAATAACCCCATACGGGAAACTATCAAACAAATATATTTTAGATAGTTTCAAAACACAAAAAAAATAATAATAATGGATGTGCATTCCTGGAGGTTCTAAAATAGAAATGTCAAGAATATATGAATTCTTACTAACAAAGAATAAGATAAAGCCCCTCAATGCAAAACATTTCCTAAATATACCCTTTATTTAATTGGGGCGTCCCTGAATTATAAAACATTGTATCAAGTAAAGGAAGACACATAAGGGATACATAGTGTCGAAATCATATTTATATACATACTTTTACTTCAGATAATGGGAAACACATATAACATCATCATATAGCGGTCGCAGTGTTCCAAGGTAAGTGTACTCACCTTAAGTCTTAAGCTGGCAACACCAAATATCTTCTAATCATGAGTTAGCCCACTTCTATCACCAAACTCCCCAAATAAAGCACCTAATATCATTACAAGGTGTCAAAAGACATTAATACCCTTATATGGGTCAATAGCATTTTAAGGTCAAAATACCCAAAATTTGTCTATTAAGTCACTTATTAAGTTCCTAATTACAAAACATAATTTTATGGCTTCAAATCCTTCCTCATGTTAAAACAAGAACGTAGGAGAACCGTGCATGATTTGAGTCTAGATGAAAAAGTTATGACCAAAACAAGTTTTTCCATTGTGACATGAGATCGGAACACTGTGCACGACCTGTGTCAAACCCGGAAGGTCAAAAATATTGAATTAGGTGTGTAAGGCAATAACTAAATTCACATATACTTGAAGTAAATACAAATTCCTTTTGGGTTGTCGTCAAAACTAGTAATTGACTAGAATGACTTTTGGAGAAAGAGGCTGATCTATTAATTTATTATATGATTAATAAATAGCAATAAATAATTTTTTAATATATTATGAGATTAATATATTAATTATCAATGGTAATATTTAAGTAGTAATTAATCAGAAATTAATTGGAATTAATATTGGGATTAATTGGATTAATTAAAAGTGCAAGGACTTAAGTGGTAATTGTTCTTAAGTTGAACATGAAAGTATTCCAGAACCTTCTTAAGCCTTGGATGGTTTTAGGAGGCTTATTAGGATTTCTGGAATATTTCCTAAGGATAATTAGGGAGTTGATAATTACCAAATTTGAAATATTTATATTATATTCAAATTAGGGTTTCCAAGGCTCCTTGTGTCAACTATAAATAGAGTCATTTGGCTCCTTATTTTCAGCCACCACATATACCAAAGGAATAGCCGAAAATCTTATCCCCCCTCCTCTCTCCTCAAGTGTTCAAATTGCTAGGGTTTGGGTACAAACCATCATAGGAATTAGATTCATAAAGCTTGCTTTCTAAGAGCTTTTTGAAGAAAGATTTGGTTGATTATTTCCAATAATAACCAAAAGATATGTAAACCCTAATCCCTTGTAATTTTCAATTATAGTAGGCTTTCCTTCGGGTTCTTGATGTTCATAGATTGTTGCTATCAATAGAGAAAACTTAGATCCAAATAGGTTGCATGTGAACTTAAGGATTAAGTTTTTTCCACCACATATTTTAATTATAACCTATAAAACTCATTAGTGGTATCAGAGCCATAGTTTTCTATTTGATTGTGCATAATAGTGAATAGATCAAAATTAGGGTTTATAGAAATTAAACCCTAAAGGCCATGGATTTCGATTTTGCTAGGGTTTCTTGAAACCCTAGCCTCCCTCACACTATTTTTGAAAATGGGGGGTTCCTTTATGGTTTTATCTTGTTTCCTTAATTACTATTTTAAAAGCCTTAAAATTTGAATAATTAAAACCTCATAAACCCAACCCTAATTTTGGAAAATTAGAAGGGTTTGGATTATGATTAAATTTGAATTATTTTATTAATTGTTTAATTTAAATAATTATTTAATTTCTAGTTGATTTAATTAATTTAATTAATTGTTTAATTAAAAGATAAAGATAAATCATAATTGGTTTAATATTAAATAATTAAAACTTTTAATTTAGATAATTAATATTTAAACCTTATATTTTGAGAAGTTTTCAAATACACCTGATATATATATATATATATATATATATATATATATATATATATATATATATATATATATATATATATATATATATAAGTTAATTACTATATGTATATGAAAAGTCAATCAAATCAATAGTAGGCCTCATTCACGAAACCATGCTATAGAGAGGGTATAAGGAAGTGGCTTATAAAATAGCCATTAAATAGGTGTCAACTCTCACCCACTACTCTCTTGTATGGTGGAGGGTCATTAGCGGAATAGGTTTGATAGGACATAATCTCAATAAAAGTATAATAATATAGAAGTACTAGAACCTCCTTTAAAAAAAATCTCACTCTAGTTACTTTAGGAAAAATGTGAAAAATATGTTAATCCATGAAAATGCACATCATAATTTAATATGTCGTTAGCGGAGCGTATGTGGTTAACCGACACACTAATAGGGACGTTAAAGAGAAATGATGGGCATCTCGAAAATTATCATTGTTAATGGAGTGCGTATGGTTGACTGACACATTAGTTAGAGATGATAAATGACATCGTGGTTGCCAAGCGTGTTTGCATGGTTATTCACATATTGTTTGTGATCCTCGGCATCCCAGTCACAAATCGAAGAGCATAATATGATATTAAACATGCCATTGATAAGATTCAATGAATCTTAAAAGATCTAGGAATTTCATAGGTTGAAATTGGTGAAATTTTTTACCTACCTTCATTAGTTCGCAATAAGATTACGACATCCCTCTTCTGAGTTGTGAATTGTTATGGTGGATCCTAGCCTTGAATATTTATTATGGGTTAAAATATTAAGGAATTTATATTAAATAACTAAAATTTTCTTAATATGTAGATGTCTACTTCCAATGGTGATGCTTATGTTGCTCAAACCTCAACCAACAACAACAACTTCACTCTACTATCAATCCTCTCCAAAGAGAAATTAGTTGGTCTAAACTACATAGACTGGATCCAAAATCTCAAGATGACTCTTCAATATATGGGAAAAGAATATGTCCTTGCAAAACCTCTTTTTGAAATCGATGAGTCAACTGCTACTCCTGAAGAGCTTTCCACTTATAAGAAATACTATGACGACGCAAAGAAGGTCACTTGCATCATGGCTGCAACTGTGGTACCTGAGTTACAAAAGTCCTAGGAGGACTAATGGCCATACGAGATGTACTTGGATCTTTTTGAAAAGTTTCATAAGAAAGCACCTCAAGAAAGTATGAGGTCGTCAAGGCATTGATGGTATGCAAGTTGAAGGAAGGAGACTTTGTGCACCCATGTGTAGATGCAGAGATATGTGAAGCATTTGGAAAAGCTCAATGTGTCTTTTGACAAAGAGTTGGCCATTATAAAACTTTTTATTTATGCTTATTAAAATCAGAGTTCATTCATAAATGCAGAATTGGTCCCGTAAAAGTATTTCCAAATAAATGGTTTTCATTGATTATAGAAATCTTGGGATGTCACAACTGATATAAGAAACATAAGCATAAACGGAGACTTACAAATTCTCTATATACTAAAGATCTACATCTCTTTGAATCTCTCAGCAAATAATTACATTATCTATCAGTATCTTCGTATCACTACCTGTGATACAAGGAAACTGAATGGGTCAGGTTGGGAAACCTGGTGAGTACATATGGTTTTCAACCCACAATATTATAATCTTTAGTTATCGTTCAAATAACCCCATTTACCCACTCCCATTATTTTCACTCATTAATCCCAATATGATGATCTCGAGGGATATTTCTTAACGGACCTTTATCAATAGACATCTATAATTCCTAGGTGATTAGGCACAACAATATGATAATACTTTGGGTAAACACGACAACACGACAATACGTTAGTACTTTGGATAGTCATGATAGGAACGACAAATAGTACTTGGGATAGGCACATCAGTACCAAAGTACTTGGGATAGGCACAACAGTACAAAAGTACTTGGGATAGGCACAGAAGTACAAAAGTATTTGGGATATGCACAACAGTACAAAAGTACTTGGGATAGGCACAACAATACAAAAGTACTTAGGATAGGCACAACAATACAAAAGTAGTTTGGATAAGGACAACAGTACAAAAGTACTTGGGATAAGCATAATAGTACAAAAGTACTTGGGATAGGCACATCAGACACGGCTTATTGTTTCACACAACTTTCACTAACCTATCATAAGCACTATCTCACATGTCCCTATCACAACCTCTCATTTGTTATTTCTCACAACCCTTCACTACCCAATCACATTATTAAGTATGATATATATATATATATATATATATATATATATATATATATATATATATATATATGGTTAAATCAAATAACAATTATATTGTACGGCTACATTAAACACAACAAAGACATCACACGTAGCAATTAAGCATTTAAAATACTTGTATTTATGTGTAAGCAGAAAGTAACTATGACTCACTTGACTTAGGTGGGTGACTGGAGAATTCGGCAGTGCTCCGCCAAACTCCTTGACTTTTCTTCTGACGTGATCTAGATAAGAATATCACTAAGTTTTAGTCTAATATTCCTAGTGACTAATGATAGCTTAGATTCCTCACTAATCCCAATGTCTACATCAAGATATATCAAGTAAGGAACAACCAGGTAGGATCATATTAGAGGTAGAGTCCGTTTGGTATACAGAGTATACTGTTTGGAAATCCACTTTAAGCACCTCGCTAACTTCAGCTTGGACACCATCCACATAAGTAGATCAATCAGTATAATGACTTGGAATTACTGATAAATCTTAATTATAGGTTCATAATAACGGCACACTAATGAAAACTGGGAATGAAGCGAAAAACAATCTGACTCAAGAGCTCCTAATCGTCGGCTATCCGACACCGTAGAGCTTTGCCAACTAAACACTGAAGGAAACTCTCGACCAAAATCTAGAGAAATCGAGAGAGAAATGTAGGAATGGTGTGGGATTGAACTGGAATCCGACTGTTATTAATAGGGGTATTTCGTATGTGCATCGTACATAGATAAGGTGCATGCCACTCATCTGGTCGGAGGAGGGTGTTGTGTCGTTCTCTACATGGTGCTATATGTCGCATTCTTGGTGGAGTGATAGTGCGTGCGGCGCACTTTGTCGTTGCGCGCGGGTGCGTGCAAAAAATTTATGTTCCCTAGAAATTCATATATTCTTCCTATGAGCTCTACTTTTGACAGATTTTATATCCACACGTAGCTATCGATGAGATCTATAACTTTCATTTAGACTTTGTCGGCTAGTTTTGACCATAGTCACATAAATCACTAATAGGGCCACGATTTTCGTACTGGGTCGCCTGTACCGAAACGTGGTACGCTCACATTCCCGGTACGCCTTGGTACCTGATTTCTTCCTATAAATTGACGTTTCCCCTTTCATGTGTACGCTGTATCGAATGCGATTTGGTTCGCGTTTTTGTTTAATTGAACCTACGTTTCAGTAGTAATAGGGTACTGCGATCGGTATCTCAAAAGTCACGATTGAAGTAGTCTGAAGGTCTATCGATTGGAGGGAAAATCACTGATAAATTGAGATGCTCGATCATGCCTCAAACACAATTAAGTGTTCTTCTTATTCCACAATACAGAAACGAGTTTAGCCAAACAAAATTCTGCATTCAATTTTTGAAATCCAAAGATGGTTTTTGGAAAGAAGAACAGAGCAGGTACCATTGAGGAAGATGGAGACCTGAATCAAGATGATTTTGTTAATCTTGCAAATGAGGAAGACCAGAACGTTGAAGAGGCCTAAGTTCCATTTGGGAGTCAGAATCGTAAGCAGTCATCAGGGGGTTCATCACAACAATCGGTACATGATTCTTCCAATTCTAAGCCTTTGATTGATGAAGTTAGGTTTTTAAAGCCTGGAAATAGTAAAAACGCAGGGGGCTCTAAACAGTGGGTGTGTAATCATTGTAATGGAAAGTTTACAAGCTCATACACTCGAATTGTGAAGGCTTTATGTGCAAACGGGATTCTGTTTAACGTCTTGCGTAATCCACAATTTCGTGACATGATAAATTCTATAAGAAAAGCACCCAAAGACTACAAAGCACCGTCTAGTGAGAAAGCAAGGACCATTCTACTAGATGAATGTGTTAGAGATGTTGACAAGAGCCTAACACCATTTAAGGATACATGGTATTCACAAGGTCTTTCTATAGTATCCGATGGCTGGTCAAACATCAAACACAACCCGTTGATCAATGTTCTTGTTGTAAATAGCCGTCGTGCTATGTTTATGCATGCCAACGAATTTTATGGGTGGAGAAAACAGGGGCAAGGATTGCAGAATTTTTTAGGCAAGCAATTGAATCTGTTGGGCCAAGTAATGTGCTCCAAGTCGTGACGGACAACGCAGCCAATTGTAAAGCAACGGGAAAGGAACTCGAAAAGGTATACAAGCATATAGTTTGATCACCATGTTGTGTTCACATGTTAAACTTGATTTTTAAAGATTTTGCACGTGAGTTTATTTCGTTAGAGGACACTTATAGAAAGGGGAAAAGGATTGTCAAATATTTTTTAAACCATGGACAAGCTTTAGCTATTTTTAGGGACAATTCTAAGTTGGCGCTTTTAAAAGTTGCAAAAACTCGATTTGCCTCTCACTACGTTTTGTTGAAGAGGTTACTCATTTGTAGAGAGGCCCTATATACAACTATTTCTCTTAATTCATGGAGAGATTGGGTGAAACAAAGTGATGAACACACTAGACAAGTTGGACAGCTTGTTGTTGACAATATCAGGGATGATGAATTTTGGATTGAAGTTGAAAATCTTGTACGCATCACAAAGCCTAATTTTTTATGGTCAAATTTTGTGATGGTGAAGGCCCAAAAATGTGTGAAATATATGAAAAGATGGACAATATGTTGGGAGAAATCAAGGAAATGATGACGGAAAGTATGTATGAGTCGTATTTCCCTCAAGTAAATGAAATTGTATTGAAAAGGTGGGAGAAAATGAACGTCCCATTGCATTGTTTGGGATTTGCTTTAAGTCCCCAATTTTACGATACGCATTATCTTGAAAACTTAGCACCGGGTGGAATACGAAGACAAGCACCTAACCTTGATAAAGAAGTTGTACAAGGTGTAATGAAAGCTTTTAATGGCATTACAGAAAATAGAGATGAAGAAAGATTATTACGAGAACAATTTGCTACTTTTCACATGAAGATAGGTCTTTATGCATTACCTTCGGCGCAAATTGATGCGGTTACAATGGAAGCAATTGATTGGTGGTCTACATATGGTGCAGAAACACCGGAATTAGCTGTAGTGGCAAAAAAATATTGTCACAGCCTATAAGTAGTTCTTCAGCCGAAAGAAATTAGAGCACTTATTCCTATATTCATAGTGTGAAGAGAAATCGGCTTAACTGTACAAGGGCTGACAAACTTGTTTTTGTTCATTCAAATATCTGTTTGACTTCAAGATTTTCTGAAGCTTATAAAGAGGGACCACACAAGAAATGGGATATGAATCCCGAATCAACATACTTGGAAGGCTCAAGTTCATTGCTAGAAGATATGGATTGGGAAGAACTGGAGGAGGATGAAGACATAGATAGTGGAAAAGGAAAAAAAATAAAGGGTGAACTAAGTGTTGTTGTTTGTTACTTTGTTAATTTGTTTTGAAGTAATTTGTTTTGGATTTTTAATGTTTGATTGATTCCATGTTTTGGACTTTTAATGTTTGTTTGATTCCATGTTTTGGGCTTTTAATGTAATATGTAGTTTTGTACTCTAAAATTGAAGTAATATTCTAGAGTTTTAACTATTAAACTTTTAATTTTATTACTAATATGTTTTGAAGTTTGATGTTAACTGGTACATCGTATTACAGTATATGGTACATCGTACTGGAGCGTCTCCGAGCGTAGCGAAATGAGCCTACCCCCCTTCGTACCGTATTTGAAGAACCTAGCGGATTGTGTACCCCGTACCCATACTCGTACCGGAGCGTACCGCGAACTATGTGACTATGGTTTTGACTTTAATTTTAAAGCTATATTTTTAACAGGCTTAGATTGTTAAAGTTCGTTAAAAATTCATAACTCTCTTATATGACATCCGTTCTTGACTGTCTTTATATCGATGGATAGGTATAGACGAGATCTTCAACTCTTGCTTAGAATGGTTTTCCTAATAATCTACTGATTCCAATTTCGGTTTCCGATCCGTATGCTACTACGCTGAAATATTAGAAAATTCATAAATTCCTATCACGAAGTTAGATTTGGGTGTTCTTTATATGTATGGAATCCTTGTCACATATACTATAACTTCGGTTAAGATTATTTATCCTGAATAATCTTCTGTCAAAATATCATTTTATCGCTTATTTGACTAGCCCGTATCTGCGGGTGTTACTTTAATACAGGATGTAGTTTTCAAATTTGTTCTGATTTGCAGGGGCTAAGAGAAAGTGATGAGGTGGAGCTTGGAAGAATAAATTTGATCATGGGGAATAGGCGACCTTAACCTGTTACCAAGATTGGAACTTATGGTCTTGTGCCCAGTGGTGATGTTAGAGTAGATTTGATTAATTGTTGTTATTCGTCAGAAATGACACGAAACATTATTTATTTTCATGCATTTTTCCTACAAGGTTTTTGATATTCTTTTGATGATATGAATGGTTCGATTTTAGCTGATGAAAATTGTATTTTTATGTTTAAATCTTTACCTTGTAATGGTGTGGATGAAACTGTGATTTGTGTTGATAGCTTAGGTAACAGTGTATTTCATATTGATTCGTCTATTTGTGTGGACAAAGCATGCTTGTGGCATTGTCGTCTTGGACAAATTAACAAGAAATGCATCGCCCAAATCCAAAAGGATGGATTGTTGGGATCATTTGACTTAAGGTCAGGTGATGAATGTGAGTCTTGTCTTTGGGGTAAGATGACAAAATCACCTTTCACCGGGTCTTGTGAAAGAGGTAAAGGTTTGTTGGATCTCATACACACAGATGTGTGTGGACCCTTCAGATCTACCACAATGGATTCCGATCGATTCTACATGACATTTTTGGATGATTATAGCATATATGGATATATCTACTTAATCAAACACAAATCAAAAACCTTTGAAAAGTTCAAAGAGTTTAAACACGAGGTCGAAAATCAATGGGGCAGGAAGATAAAGATGCTCCGATCAGACAAAGGCGGAGAGTATTTTGGTATCAAGTTCTACGACTATCTTAAGGAATGTGGAATAGTTGCACAACTGACTCCTCCTAGGAGACCACAACTTAATGATGTGGCTGAGAGTCAAAATCAGACCTTGTTAGACATGGTTCGTTCCATGATGAGTCGAGCTTCTCTTCTTATTTATTTCTGGGGGTATGCCATAGAGTCAACCGCCCATATCCTTAATCTTATCCCTACTAAAAATGTTGCCAAAACACCTCACAAGATGTGGATAGGGAAAGTTCCATCGCTAGCTCACATCAAGGTTTGGGGCTGTGAAGTTTTTGTCAGACGAGGGACTCATTACAAGCTAGAACCTAGAAGTGAAAGGTGTATTTTCATTGGTTACCCACAAAAGTCTTTTGGATACTTGTTCTATGGACCTATTAAGAACGTGGTCTTTTTAGCTCGAAAGGGATTCTTTTGCGAGAGAGAACTCATATTCAAAGAGGACAGTTAAATTGTTGTTGACCTTGAAGAGATTCAGGAGTCAACCAGTGAAGGAACCTTAGAAGATACTAGCTCTCAACTAAAGGATGAGACTCCTATTGATCCCATTTACAATTAATTACCTCTTTGTCGATCTAGTAGGGTTAGCATGCCACATATGTTCCATGGTTTCCATATAACGTTAGATGGTGACACGTTTATCAGTGATGGACAGTGAGATTCAATGCATGTATGACAACCAAGTTTGGAATTTGGTTGATCATGAACCTGGTCGAAAGAGAGTAGGTTGCAAATGGATCTTCAAGAAGATAACCAGCATTGATGGGAAGGTACACGTGTTCAAAGCACGACTGGTTATGAAGGACTTTACTCAAACCTCTGGGTTGACTATAATGAGACCTTTTCCCCAGTGGCTAATATAAAGTTTATTAAGATAATGCTTGCCATAGCTGCCTCTCACGATTATGAAATATGGCAGATGGATGTGAACACTACTTTCACCTCATGGATCAGCCGAATCTGAACATGAGGCAGCGTCAGTGGTTAGATGTGGTGAAGGACTATGACTGTGAGATCCTTTACCACCCGGGAAAGGACAACCTGTTGGCTGATGCTCTGAGCCGCAAGGTAGTAGCGGCTTCGATTCGAGACATATGTCTGAGGATGACAATGGTTACCCCATTGCTAGAGCAGATCTGGGATGCGCAGGTCGAGGGCCTGAAAGAGGAGCGCCGGAAGTGTGAGCGGATCGTAGGCCAGGTGGCCTCATTTGACTACAACAGTCGTGGATTGTTGACCCTGCATCGGAGGGTCTGGGTTCCTTACAATGGCGGGGTACGCCAGGTTCTGATGGATGAGGCTCACAAGTCGAGGTTCTCTATCCATCCCGGGGCGACGAAGATGTATCGGGATCTTCGCCCTGATTATTGGTAGCCCTGCATGAAGTGGGACATAGCATGGTACGTAGAGCGGTGCTTGACATGCAGGAAGGTCAAGGCCGAGCACCAGTGACCTCACGGCAATATGCAGCTGTTGGAGATTCGCGTGTGTAAATGGGAAGATATCACGGCAAGATGCAGCTGTTGGAGATTCGCGTCTGTTTTACTTCCATATTTGGGAAGCGGTTTCACGACGAGATGGGTACTCGTCTCCACTTCAGCACCGCTTTCCACCCTCAGACGGATGGGTAGAGCGAGAGGACGATTCAGACTCTCGAGGACATGTTGTGTGCATGTGTTTTGGATATTAGTGGCAGTTGGGATACGTATCTTCCATTAGCGGAATTTTCGTATAACAACAGTTACCACGCCAGCATAGACCGACCTCCCTTTGAGATGCTCTACAGGAGGAAGTGTAGGACCCCAATATGTTGGGGCGAGGTCAGTCAGAGAGTCATAAGGAGTACTAAAGTAGTACTCAAGACTACTGAGAGGATCCAGCAGGTCCGGAGCAGGCTCCAAACTACTCAGAGTCGGCAGAAAAGCTATGCCGACAAGCGTCGTTCTGACTTGGACTTTCAGGTGGGCAACTTGGTTCTCCTGAAAGTGTCACCTTGGAAAGGTGTCATCCGGTTCAGGACAAGCTTGGTCCCAGGTAGATTGATCCTTTCAGGGTTATAGCCCGGGTGGGCAAGGTGGCGTACCGATTGGACCTTCCAGCAGAGCTCAGCCAGATCCACAGCACTTTTCATGTTTCCCAGTTACGGAAGTGCTTACTGGATGACTCAACGATTGTGCCTTTAGAGGATATTTAGGTTGATGACAGCCTAAACTACATCGAGAGACCGGTAGCTATTCTCGAAAAGAAGACGAAGGAGCTGAGGAACAAGAGGGTTGAGCTGGTGAAAGTGCAGTGGCAGCACCGCAAGGGCTTAGAGTGGACTTGGGAGCCTAAGGAGGAGATGAGTAAGCACTACTTAGAGTTATTTCTCGACGTAGCAGACTTTGAGGATGAAGCCTAAGACAAGTCGGGGAGAATTGTAATTTCAGGTTCCTGGTACACATTTAATCATAAATTAGTCACTTTTGAAGAGCAACTCGACGAGTTGGGAGCCCCAAACTCGTCGAGTATAAACCAGATTTAACACAAGATTTTAAGTCACCTACTCGATGAGTTTAGAGCTTCAACTCCATGAGTAGGGGTGCCGGGATGAAACCCTAATTTTGGGGTTTTTCACCCTATTTAAGTATCCTAATCCCCACTTGCTGGCCTCATTTCCAGCATCCAAGTCCCAAACCCTAGCTTCAGAAACCCTAATGCAATTGTGAGCTTGTAATTCATTTTTAAGTGAACCTTATGTGTTTGGAAGCTTGTGAAGAAGAGGAGAGCTTGAGGATTCAACGAGAAGATAGTAGATCCAGAGACTTCCTTTCATCCTCATCATTTTCTGGTAAACAAGTCTCTAACTTGCTTAGTAGTTTCTTATATCTCCTTAGTTTCATTTTATTGGGTTTTTGGTCAAAGCTTGATCTTTGGGATGTGGACATCCCAAGTGAGTATACCTTTATATCTGGGATTATAGAGGGCTCTCATGGCATAAAGATGCAAACTTTATGACCATGGAAGCCCCATGCCAGCCATAGGGTGTCTTTTTGGCCTTTTAAGCTCTAAAAGGCCATGCATGTAGAGAAAGGTGGAAGCTTTACGTGTCCATGTAGTGTTTAGGGTCTAGATCTCTGTTTGTAGGCTTTAGTTTGGAGTATGGATGGCTTGTGGACCAAGATCTAGGTCCTAAGGAGTTAAGCTTTTAGCTAAACCCATTAAGTAAAGGTATTAACGGGTAAAGTTGGAAACTTTACCCTTAAAAGGACATTTTCGGTGTATATGAGAAGTATGAAGCTTAGATCTGAAGAGTTGGGATTTAATCTATTAAGATGACCCAAACAGACTAAGGAACTCGGCGACTCCATAAGTGAACTTGACGAGTTGAGTTGGTTTGTCCCGATTATGTTTAAAGCAAAACTCGACGAGTTCAATGATGACTCGACGAGTTGACTAGGAGAAATCCCGATGCTATACATAGGAGGAACTCAACGAGTTGTAAAAGAACTCGTCGAGTGGGGTCACGAGTTCAGGATTCATGATTTATGGAACTCGACGAGTTGAGGGACCAACTTGGCGAGTTGAGACAACCCAAGATGTTGACTTTGACTAAGGTTGACCTGTGAAAGGGTTTTGAGTATGGAATGTTACCTAAAAGGTTGTTCTGTATAGGGTGTGAGTAGAGCCAGTCGCGGAGCGGGGACTTTCAGCTATTCACGACATTGAGGTGAGTTTCGTTCAGTAGGAACTGGTCTACGGCACCAAGGTCGGCCCATATATGTGATATGATTAGTAGCTGAGTGTGGGCGGGGCCCGTATCTCATAGTAGCTGATATGCTACACATTCATATGCTTAGTTATACTTGTTGTCTGTGTGATACCTGTATGTATTTTCATGATTAGTAGCTGAGTGTGGGCGGGGCCTGTAACTCATAGTAGTTGAGTGTGGGCGGGGCCCGTATCTCATAGCAGCTGAGTGTGGGCGGGGCCCGTATCTCATAGTAGCTGAGTGTGGGCGGGGCTCGTATCTCCTAGTTGCATGTTATGTGTATGGTATGTGGTAGTTTGGGGAGACTCACTAAGCTTCGTGCTTACAGTTTTCTGTTTTGTTTCAGGTACTTCCAGTAGCAAAGGGAAGAGCTCGGGATGACTGCATCGCACACACCACAACATTTTAGCCTGGGATGATTTACTCTAATATTTGGATATATGATTTTGATACAAAGATTGATATGATGTTTTGAGATATTTTTCACTTATGTTTTTATGAGATGATTTGGATTACTATGGTTTTATTTATAAATTAAAACAAAATTTTTGGACCGTATTTTTGGGATGTTTCATTTATATTACATATATTTTGTTTTTCATTCTCTGGCTTGCTAATGTAATCATACACCCGCTCTGCTTTTGTAAACCATAATTAAGATATTTAACAAACTGGTTTTAGGTAATTGTATAATATTATTATAATCTTTTAAAATATTCAATTATAAATGTTGAAAATAAATGGATGATACACTTGACTTAACTAGCTTGGTCTAGAAACGTTATGGAAAAGTTGGAGAAGGATATAAGATGTAGATACATGGTGGTTGATAAGTTAATATGTTACTTTGTTGTCAAGTTAAAACATTTTAAAGAGGATGGACTATTTGTGTCAAAGTGTCCATAATGGTGAAATTAGATCCCGAAACCTTTCTCTCCTTCTCATTTGAATGAAAATCGACTCCTAGATCTCTCATCAATGATTACTCTCCATCCGTGGAATATTTGAAGGTTCAAGTTGAATTACTAAAGTTCTATTAATTCTCTCATTAATTTCTAGCCTTAGAAGGTATAAATTCCTTTTAGTTCTTTACTTTCCACGCCTAGGGTTTATGAGATTGCTTCAAATCCAAGTTCTATATCTAATTTCTTCAATGGAATAAGTTTGTAGTAGTGATTCTCTTCAATAATCAATATCTAATCAACTTCTTCTGTAGTTGCTTGATTTGGGTTTTGATGGAGTTTTTTGAGGATTTCAAATCCTAACTCTCATAAAATTCGAATTTTATGATCTAATTAGGGTTATGATTATATTTTATGAGTTAAATCAAGGTTCATATCATCAATATGTGGTCATAGTAGTAAATCATTTGGATCTATGGATTGATTTTTGAAATTCAAGCTTATAAGTTGAGTTTTGAATTAGAATTTGACCAAATATTCAAAATTATGTGTTGATCATGATTTAAAATATGTTTTTCAAGTTTGAAATACGTATATAAGTTAGTTTTATGATCATGAATGAAAAACATGGATGAAATTTTGAAGTTGTGATCATTTTTGAGTTTGTATGCCTAAAAATGGAGATATTAAAAAGGGTTAGTTTAATCCATGATACAATGATGTTAGAGATGATATGAGAGGGGTAAAACATGGGTAATGAAGTTTATAAAGTATATTAATCATTAAAAATGTATAAAATGATGTTGGAAGTGTTAGAACTTGATTTAGCAAAGTAGATTATTTATTTATTATTTTTTTTTTTTGCAAAATTATGTGTTGCAACATAACACACGCTTCATGTGTTTTTATAGACATAAAAACACACAGATCGTGTGTAGGTCTGTCAAGAATTCATACTCTTGTTTTATCTTGAATTTGACTCATTACTTTGGGTGCCAATGGCTTCCATAGTTCCTATAAACTTTAAAATAAACATTTTGGACTTAGAAGTGTGGTTTAACCATATAGGGGTATTTTTCTATTTTAGCAGCGTATGTTAAAATTCAACATGTTATGATTGAAGGACATTACTTTTTAATAATATGTGGTCTCATAAATAAACCTTTTGAAGTGGGTTTATTGGGAGTCAAACTCAACGATGAAAACTGTACACCAATGTTCCTAGCAAACATTATAACACATCCAAATGAAATT
Organism: Lactuca virosa; assembly: GCF_052849685.1. NCBI lineage: Eukaryota > Viridiplantae > Streptophyta > Magnoliopsida > Asterales > Asteraceae > Lactuca > Lactuca virosa. The sequence continues at coordinate 54,820,632 of NC_136429.1, forward strand.
TACACTCTAAGCTAACTTCATTTGTTTATTTTAAGGGAAAGTACAATAAAGTCCCTACATATTGACTTCATAATCGATTTAGTTCCTATATTTATTTTTTATTCAATTAAGTCCCAAATACCGGTAATCGTATTCAATTTAACCCTTTGATCCGGTCAACAGGTCATCCAACTTTCAAAAACTACATTTTTGGCCCAGAATTCAAATTTTATTACAAATTTGGTCCAAAATTTATATTTTTGGCCCAGATTTTAAATTTTGTTATAAATTTGGTACAAACTTTACCATTTTTGCCTAAATTTCAGAATTTTATAATGAATTCATCCTAACTTTAGTTTTTTAACAACTTTTTTTCTTAAAAAAATGTTTCTAATATGTTTTTTCCTTATAAAATCATATTTATACAAAAAAAAAACATATTTTCACATAAAAATCGTATATTTTCTATATAAAAACTTTATTTAAAATAGGTGTGTATCTATATTGTTTTTATAAAATCGTGTTTGTTTATATTTTTTTATAAAAACGTGTTTGAATAATTTTTTATATAATACGTGTTTGTAAACATTTTATAAAATCGTGTTTGTATACATTTTATAAAAACGTGTTTGAATAATTTTTTATATAATATGTGTTTGTATATAATTTATAAAATCGTGTTTGTGTACATTTTATAAAATGTATACAAACACGTATTATACCAAAAATTAGTTGTAACATCCCAAAATTGGTCATTTATTGTCCCTGGAGATAGATGGGTGAAGCCATGAGAAGCCTAAGGGCTAAATTGCAATTTTGGGATCAGGAAGAGTACGCGACGCGTACTCATGACAGAAGGAAACCCTAATATTTAGGGTTTGAGTGCTATATAAACGTCCTTGTGAGCTCCAAACCCTCCATCACCTCAGCCTCCATAGATTTGAGCCGTTTTCCCCAAACCCTAATCCTTTCCTTGAGTGTGTGAGCTTATAGAGTGTGTTTTGAGAAGTTGGAGAAGAAGGTTTTGCATCAATGAGTTGGAGAAGGAGGACAAGCTTGTAGATCTAAAGTTTCTTTGTGCTCTAGAAGCTCCAGAAGGTAAAAAGCTTCAAACTTTATGCTTGTATGATATAGATCTTGCCATGGTAGCTTTATGGAACCTTTTCTTGTCCCTAAAACCCCAATCTGGTGCATGATGCATTTTGGTCATATTAAGTTGTCCTTCCCGGCCCTAGAAATGGTCCTAAGTGATAAAAATAATGTCCTAATAGCTGAATGTGTCCCATGCATGGAGTAGGAAGGTCTTAATGGATTAAGACCACGTGTTAAGAACTTTCTGGACGTCCAAAGTGTTAAAGTTCTAGACTTTATGATTCTTATGCATATTTGGTCAATGGATCTGAAGTGTGGGCTTAAGTGCTTAAGCCATTAAGCACTTATTTGAGTTTTAGCAAAACCTCATGTATGCCCCGCGTAGTTTCTTTACGCCCAGCGTACTGAGTCAACCACCCCGATGGTGGTCAACGCAAATGGAAGTTCGCCCAGCGTACCAGAGGAGTACGTCCCGCGTACGCCCTCTGTTGGGCATTTGACATTTTGGGCTTTGGGGTTGGGCCACTCTTGGGCCAGTTTGACATGGGCCTTGCTGGACTTTCTGAACAATGATGTTTTGGGCCAGTTTTGGTAATGGATTTTAGAATAAGGCCCAATTAGGGAGTGGGGCCCAACTGGAAAAAATTGGGCCATTAATGGGCTTATGTATATGGACTTTTGGATAGTGAATTTGATATTGGGCCTTGGCCTAAATTAGAGGAAAGGAAAAATGGATTATGTGGATTCTTAGTCAAGATTAGTATTCCCATTTATTGACTTAATATTCATTATTTTGGATAGTTCAGGATTTTTGGTGAGACAGCGATTCGGGAGTTTGATTCATTAGTTGAGATCGACATTGCGAGGTGAGTTATCCTGACTATACCCAAGGGTATAAGGCACCAAGGCCGACCCTTTGTTTATTATTATTCGGATTTGTTGCGGTTATGATAGGTTAGATCGATATCCTGGTAGATAGGATGGTTATGCTTAGTGACCTGTAGTTTGGTCTGACTGTCTGTATGCTGGTAGGAGATTACCTGTTATATGTGCACATGATTCATTGATAGTTGAGGGTATTCCATCCCGAGGATGATAGGACCCTAGTATGTTATCTCTATAGACTGTTATATGATTATCTGATATAGGTGCACATGTTTGAGTGGTTATGGGCATTCCAACCCGGTGGCCCGAGAGTATTACATCCCGAGGATGATTGGACTCGTAGTATATGGGCATTCCAACCCAATGGTTGTGGGCCGAGAGTATTCCATCCTGAGGATGATTGGACTCGTAGTATATGGGCATTCCAACCCGATGGTTTTGGGCCGAGAGTATTCCATCCCGAGGATGATTGGACTCATAGTATATGAGCATTCCAACCTAATGGTTGTGGTCCGAGAGTATTCCATCCCGAGGATGATTGGACTCGTAGTATATGGGAATTCCAACTCGATGGTTGTGGGCCGAGAGTATTCCGTCCCGAGGATGATTGGACTCGTAGTATATGGGCATTCCAACCCAATGGTTGTGGGCCGAGAGTATTCCAACCTGAGGATGATTAGACTCATAGTATATGGGCATTCTAACCCGATGGTTGTGGGCTGAGAGTATTCCATTCTGAGGATGATTGGACACGTAGTATATGGGCATTCCAGCCCGATGTTTGTGGGCCTGGGGTATTCCAACCCGATGGTTACTGGACCCATAGTATGTTGGTATTCCAACCCAATGGTTGATTGGACCCATAGGATGTTGTTTGTGATTATATGTGTATTGTTGCGTGTATGGGTATTTTGGGGGTAACTCACTAAGCCTTCGAGCTTACATTTATCGATTATTGTTTCAGGTACAGCGGATGACCGCAAGAAGGCGAAGGCGTGACCGTACACTTCCTCGATTTATGATTATGATTTCTGGGAACTCTGATGTTTAAACTATTTTGAAAACAAATTGTAATAACTGAATGGTTTTAAATGTTTTAAAAAGTTTTAAATTGGCTCGAGTTTTATGGATGTTACAAGTTGGTATCTGAGCCTTGGTTTGAGTGAATTGGAGGAACACTCGTGTGAATCCAGTCTCAAACTAAGGAAAATATTTTCAAAATGGTTTTAAATGGTTTTCAAAATAAGAAAAATAGGATGCAAGTGTACGATCAGTCAGAGCCAGTAAGTAGACCCAAAATACCATGCAGTTATTTGATTATGTGATATGTTAGAATAGCATGCTAGTACTAAGATAGGGATCCTCAGGAATCGTATGATAGAATTGCCTGATCTTTGGTGCCTTATCTTATGTAGATTACCTCATTGATTGTTTATGACTCTTTCGCATGTGAACTAACTATTGGGTGAATAATCTAAGTCACATGCTACATGGGTTAAATGGTCTTAGGGTAAGGGATTTGGTCCTGATGCGCAACTCTTGTATGAGTCCAATCGTTGTAGGATTAAATCTTTTAGCCTAAGATTGTTTAAGCCGTGTGGCATGTGATTGTATTCATGCAATAGTGAACTGGCACCAATGGAAGGTCGTGTGGCAGTTGGTGGATGGTTGAGTTGTGCGAGGTCAGTAGACCAGTTATGAGATATTTAGCATTCCTCTAGGAGTGGGGATTGAGCACTCGCCATGTTATATATACATTTAGGGGGTTGTGATGATACTTGAGACAAATATGGGTAGGTGTGGAAGGTAGTATGGGCCCGTACTACTGAAATCACAGGACCCATACGCGTAGCAAGGAAGTCATAACCCCTAAGGTTTAGTTGGGAGTTGGTTCCCTGTTATTATATGATTTATCTAAGATCTTCCTGGTATATATTTCAGTATGGTAGTTACGAGGCGTTTTGTGACTGGATCCGGATAGGGATCAGGGTAGGGCGATCAGGATGCCCCGACGGAGCCCGAGATTATCGACCAGGGTGGGCCAGCGTTGACAGAGGATCGTGTCAGGGAGATCATCCGCGAGGAGGTGGTCGGGATTGTCCGTGGTCAGATTCCGGAGATGTTTGGGTCTATTAAGACCGCTATAATGGAGTATTTTGATGACAGATATGCAGCCCTAGCTGAGACGGTTACCGCAGTAGCTACAACGGCTGTAACAGTGGCAGGGGGAGGAGCTGGCTGAGCTTTTCAGTACCGGGACTTCGATAACATGAAGCCCCTTACTTTTGACGGGACTCAGGATCCGATCTTAGCCATGAGGTGGCTATCCGACGTGGAGGGATGTTTCTTCACATGTTCATGCCCTGCTGACCAGAAGGTCACGTGTGCTCTGAACCTGCTGAGGTCCGGAGCAAAGGATTGGTGGAGGTTGATTACTAGATCATATTCGGATGAGCATCGCGCTACAGTTACTTGGGATCGATTTCGGGATATGTTCCGTACCCGTTACGTCCTGCGGGTTGAGCGGGAGAGACTAGCGCAGGAGTTCTTGGATCTGCGACAGGATTTAGAGTCGGTGACGGAGATCACCCGCATGTTTACTGAGAGGGCGATGTTTTGCCCTAATTTTGCTTCAGAGCAGGATCAGATGACCCGATATCTGAGCATGCTCAAGACGGACATCAGACAGTTCGTGTCCACGCAGAGATGTGATACCTTGCTAGAGTTGCAAGAGGCTGCCCGGCGGCGTGAGTTGGAGATTAGGCTTTATCTGAGAGAGCAGACACAGGCCCCGACGCAGTCACAGCTTGCGCCGAAAATGTATAAGGCCAATGATTACAGACAGGAGAGCCAGAGGGGTCGCACTTGAGGAAAGTGCAACAAGGTGCATGATGGGGTTTGTCGATCTTCTTCAGGATGCCACAAGTGTGGTAAAGAGGGTCACATTGCGAAGGATTATAGGCAGCAGACTCCAAGGGCCGGTGTCAGGCTTTGTTACCATTGTGAGCAGGTGGGCCATATGAAGGCCCAGCGTCCCCTACTAGCTGTCAGGCCGACGCAGGCTCCAAATCCAGCTACCCTGAGGATTACTGGCGGGGGCCAGGGTAGAACAGAGCTTCTAAAGGCTCAAGGACGCGACTTACAGCTTACAGCCGAGGAGGCCAGGACAGTGCCTGATGTGGCGACCGGTATGTGTTTTCTCCTATCTATTTGTTTATGATTGTATTATGAGCTTTCGTTTTCTTTATGCATAAGTTATTAGGGCATAGGAGATGTTAGGTGGAATTTATTGTCAAGGGATTGTATATGGTTAGGATCCAGAGATGCATTTGAGGATAAGGAGTTAGGATAGAGAATCGCCAGTCTAGGATGAACGGTTATAATTCAGAAATTCAGAGGTCATCAGCGGGAATTCAGATTCTCTTGAAGTTCGGTTACTTCGTATCGGGAGGATTGTCTTGCGTGGGTTAACCCCTCTAAGGTTAAGTATGGTAATACCCAGTTGGAACGGTTAAGTCGCATATCAGCTTTGCCACCAGTGGGTAGTGGTTAGTGTCCCAAGTGGGGGAGAATTAGGAATTCTCAGATCGAGCATCAGTAATTGAGGGTTTTGTTTAGCTGCCAGGGCTCGGCAGTATATTCAGCACGGTTGTGCGGGCTATTTAGCGTATGTGGTGGATACGTGGGTCAGGGATCAGACCACGGAGGGTGGACGATCAGCATGAGGTCCAGAGTTAGGTCGGGATTATAGTCTACGGATTGGATCAGGAGTTCGAAACCCCAAGTAGGGAGAACTAACTATATGAGAGAGGGCACCAAGATGGGTCTAGGGTTATGCTCAACCGACTTAGGGCGGTCCAGATAGACTGCAGGCCCATCGGGACAAACCAGTCAGGCTGAAGGCCCGGAGAACGGTCCAGACAGGCTGAAGGCCCGGAGAGGCAGTCCAGACATGTTGAAAGTTCTGAGAGTGGTCCAGATAGGTTGAAGGCCCGATGAGGCGGTCCAGTCATACTGAACACTCTGTATGTACTTTTTTAGATTTATGTTGGGTATTGAGCATGTTGCTTGGTGACAACAACCCATAGAACTATATGTTATTTATGCTCGCTGATTATGGAATGCCCTTAGGGATTGTCAGTGGTTATGTAGGAGAGTATGAAAACTCATGGGGTAGCAACTTGATCTATAAGTGGATAGTGTATGGTGAGGTTTCAATACTATGGCACTTGTTGATGTTGTGAAGGACATTAATTAGGCCTTCTTGGGCAATGGAAGAGGTGAGTATCTCCAGGATGGAGTGTTGGGCAACTAAAGTGACGACATCAGTGTCGATAGGTTATCGGGAGAATTCCAGTCATAAACTGAGGACCGGAGAGGGCATACCAGACTCATATTATGGGCTCAGAAGCAATCCATACCTATGTTGAGGACCAGGTAAGGGTATTCCAACCATAGGCTGTGGGCATAGAGATTCTAATGTTTATGTCTCTTGTTGGAGCGCGTTCGGAATGGATGTATTATTGAGATTCGGGTGAGTTGTACTCGGTTGTGACGAATCAGAGGACGCAAGGATAGATCCTTGGATCTCAAGTTAGGAGTATACTCGAGTTATATTCATAGAGGTATTCCAATCTAGGGTATTCCATCATGAGGATGACCGGACCCTATGATTGATTGGACCTGACATGTTTGGTATTCCAACCCGAGGGTTGATTGGGCCAAACATGTGCATGATAAGAGGTTATTCCATCCTAGGGATGACTGGACCCGTTATAGACATGCCTGGTATTCCATCCCGAGGCTGATTGGGCCAGGCATGAGTATTCGTGCTTATTAGTGGGTTGATTACGTATGTTATTTCGGGTGCTGAATGACGCATTATCCTGTCAGCACAAAAAGGGTTCACTTCAGGAAGAGGGAAAGTTGGGTTTCCGATACTTTGGATCATCAGGATTATTGTCAGGTTTGGCAAGGTGGCATATAGGTTAGACCTTCTGAAGAGGTTCGGTTAGATTCACATCGCTTTTCACGTCTCGTAGCCACGAAAAGATGCATAATGGATGAGAAGGCAGTTGTATCGTTGAGTGATACTCAGGACTGAGAGCACTTGAACTATGTAGGGAGACCAGTGACAACATCGGAAAGGATCCGAGTAGACTTGGGAGCCGAAGTCCAAGATACGGGAGCATTATCCTGAATTGTTCACCGCAGCAGGCTTCGAGGACGAAGCCTAGTTCAAGTGGGGGAGAGCTGTAACATCCCAAGATTTGTCATTTATAGTCCCTGGAGATAGATGGGTGAAGCCATGAGAAGCCTAAGGGCTAAATTGCAATTTTGGGATCAGGAGGAGTACGATGCGCGTACATAAGAGTACGCTGAGCGTACTAAGCGCGCCCTAGTACGCTGGGCGTACACTTGTGTACGCTAGGCGTACTCATGACAGAAGGAAACCCTAATGTTTAGGGTTTGAGTGCTGTATAAACGTCCTTATGAGCTCAAAACACTCCATCACCTCAGACTCCATAGATTTAAGCCGTTTTCCCCAAACCCTAATCCTTTCCTTGAGTGTGTGAGCTTATAGAGTGTGTTTTGAGAAGTTGGAGAAGAAGGTGTTGCATCAAGGAGTTGGAGAAGGAGGACAAGCTTGTAGATTTGAAGTTTCTTTGTGCTCTAGAAGCTCCAGAAGGTAAAAAGCTTCAAACTTTATGCTTGTATGATATAGATCTTGCCATGGTAACTTTATGGAACCTTTTCTTGTCCCAAAAACTCCAATATGGTGCATGATGCATTTTAGTCATATTAAGCTGTCCTTCCAGACCCTAGAAAGGGTCCTAAGTGAATGATGTCCCAATAGCTGAATGTGTCCCGTGCATGGAGTAGGAAGGTCTTAATGGATTAAGAACATGTGTTAAGAACTTTCTGGATGTCCAAAGTGTTAAAGTTCGAGACTTTATGATTCTTAGGCATATTTGGTCAATGGATATGAAGTTTGGGCTTAAGTGCTTAAGCCATTAATCACTTATTTGAGTTTTGGAAAAACCTCGCGTACGCCCCCACATAGTTTCTGTACGCCCAGCGTACCGAGTCAACCACCCCGATGGTGGTCAACACAAATGGAAGTACGCTCAGCATACCAGAGGAGTACGCCCCGCATTCGTCCACTGTTGGGCTTTTGACATTTTGGGCTTCGGAGTTGGGCCACTCTTGGGGCCAGTTTGACATGGGCCTTGCTGGCCTTTCTGAATAATGATGTTTTGGGCCAGTTTTGGTAATGGATTTTAGAATAAGGCCAATTACGGAGTGGGAACCAATTGGAAAAAATTGGGCCTTTAATGGGCTTATGTATATGGACTTTTGGATAGTGAATTTTATATTGGGGAGAAAAGGCAAAATGGACTATGTGGATTCTTAGTCAAGATTAGTATTCCCATTTAATGACTTAATATTCGTTATTTTGGATAGTTCAGGATTTTTGGTGAGACAGCGATTCAGGAGTTCGATTCATCAGTTGAGATCGACATTGCAAGGTGAGTTATCCTCACTATACCCAAGGGTCTAAGGCACCAAGGCCCGCCCTTTGTTTATTATTATTCGGATTTGTTGCAGTTATGATAGGTTAGATCGATATCTTTGTAGATAGGATGGTTATGCTTAGTGACCTGTAGTTTGGTCTGACTGTCTGTATGCTTGTAGGAGATTACCTGTTATATATGCACATGATTGATTGGTAGTTGAGGGTATTCCATCCCGAGGATGATAGGACCTTAGTATGTTGTCTCTATAGACTGTTATATGATTATCTAATATAGATGCACATGTTTGAGTGGTTATGGGCATTCCAACCCGATAGTTGTGGACCGAGAGTATTCCATCCCGGGGATGATTAGACTCGTAGTATATGGGCATTCCAACCCGATGGTTGTGAGCCGAGAGTATTCCATCCCGAGGATGGTTACACTCGTAGTATATGGGCATTCCAACCCGATGGTTTTGGGCCGAGAGTATTCCATCCCGAGGATGATTGGACTCGTAGTATATGGGCATTCCAACGCGATGGTTGTGGGCCGAGAGTATTCCATCCCGAGGGTGATTGGACTCGTAGTATATGGGCATTCCAACCCGATGGTTGTGGGCCGAGAGTATTCCATCCCGAGGATGATTGGACTCGTAGTATATGGGCATTCCAACCCGATGATTGTGGGCCTGGGGTATTCCAACCCAACGGTTGACTGGACCCATAGTATGTTGGTATTCCAACCCAATGGTTGATTGGACCCATAGTATGCTGTTTGTGATTATACGTGTATTGTCGTGTGTATGGGTATTTTGGGGGTAACTCACTAAGCCTTCGAGCTTACATTTATCGATTATTGTTTCAGGTACAGCGGATGGCCGCGGGAAGGCGAAGGCGTGACCGTACACTTACTCGATTTATGATTATGATTTCTGGGAACTCTGATGTTTAAACTATTTTGAAAACAAATTATAATAACTGAATGGTTTTTAAATGTTTTAAAAAGTTTTAAATTGGCTCGAATTTTATGGATGTTACATTATTCAAACACGTTTTTATAAACAAAAATGTAAACAAACACGATTTTATAAAAAAAATATAGATAAAATAGGTGTTTGTATAAATTTTTTTTGTAAAATACGTTTTTATATACATTTTTTTTATAAAAACGGATTTGTATATATTTATATACTTCATAAATACCTATTTTTATAACTAGATATTTCATATACATTTAAAAAAAGTTTTTATATAGAAAATATAAGATATTTATGTAAAAATACGTTTTTTTTTGTATAAATATAATTTTATAAAGAAAAAACATATTAGAAACAATTCTTTGAGAAAAAAAGTTGTAAAAAAAACTAAAGTTAGGATGAATTCATAATAAAATTCTAAAATTTGTGCAAAAAGTGTAAAGTTTGGACAAATTTGTAACAAAATTTAAAATCTGAGCCATAAGTATAAACTTTTGATCAAATTTGTAATAAATTATAAAATCTGGGCTAAAAATGTAATTTTTGAAAGTTGGATTACCTGTTGACTAGGTTAAAGGGTTAAATTGAATACGATTACCGGTGTTTAGGACTTAATTGAATAAGAAAAAAAATATAGGGACTAAATCGATTATAAGACCAATACGTAGGGACTTTATTGCAGATTTCTCTTATTTTAATTCCTTTATCTCAACCATATATCGCATTTGAACTGACCAAAATATACATTGTTTAATCAAAATACCATTTTATACATATTACCTGTTCATTAAGCTATTTCACCCATTCTAAGACACTTTTTTCAACTACATTACAACAATCTAATAATAATTTATTCCCTCTTCATATCATTAAAAATTATTCTTTATTCACATATGAATAAATGATAAATATATACCATAAACTCATTATCTATTAAAGTAGTGTTTTGGTGTGACGTATTAATCTTTAGTGGTTATCAACTAAGAAAAAATTGAATGGCATGGGAATATATGTGAATATATGTTGGTGAGATTTCATGCCCCTAATGTGAAGGACATGTACAGACCTTAGATCATCTAATTACAATTTGTCCTTTGGAGAGTTGTATTTGGCAACAAATTTGCGTTGGTAGAATACAAATTTCCTTGGTTTTTCATTAGCTAAGGGTTGGATTTGTTCAACAAATACTTTGTGGCTAATGGGTTCAACCAAGAAAGAGTTTGACGTTGTTGTCCATATGGTGTGTTGGCCTATTTAGACTTTTCAGAATTTGCCAGATCCATACTACAACAAATTCAAGGCTTGCCACTTTATTTGATAATATCTTTTCCCAATCGTATTTTTCGATTTGCAATAGATATCAAAAAAGTAAAAATCATTTGATTGACTGGTTAAATATCTTCATATCGTCTTTGTTAAATAATCTTACTATGGTCTTGGGATTCCTTCTATTTGTTTCTAACATCAAATTAGGTTTTAATAAAATACTTGTGATAGTTAAAAAAACACTAACTCGGAATTCAACATAATATATGCTTAAAAGTATTTTGGGACAAAAAGAAAAATCAAAGGTTTTTATTAATATTTTGATAAGAAAAAAAAACTAAAATGATTAGTTATTGGGAGACTGGTTAAACAATGCTCGGTTAGGGTGTTTTAAGATGAGCCCCTTACCCGATATGAGACCCATTTCTCCAGCCCTGGCTAGCTAGTACCAAAAGGTTTTCAACTCTAGCGATAGGTTCTTGTGCGCTTCAAGGCCTGATTATATACACCTTGAAGTTATATTGTTCATTGGGGTGGAATTGGTAGGTACCAACTCATTTTTTTTACTACACCGTGTACCGTACCAATTATAGTTGGTACCAAAAATTTGTTACCGCTACCGTACCAAGTATAGTTGGTACCAACTTATTTGGCTACCAATAAGTTTAGTTGGTACATGTTGGTAATGGTATATACCAACATGTGTGGGGGTTTTGTTAATGACGATTTTCGTGTTTTTGAGCACTGCGAAACTTCAATGAGACTTTTGTGAATAAGATTTTCCTAATAGTTGAGATTGAAAATTCAATCCAAAATGATTTTATTAGTTTCTATCATAAGTTTATAAGTTTAAGTGGTGGAGGAATATTTGACATATCAATATAAGTTTAAAACTTTAAATTTTACTAATTTAGTAAATGTTAATATCAAAGCTCCTAAATCATAAGTACCAAACATATTAAAAATTTAAATACACTATATATATATATATATATATATATATATATATATATATATTAAATTGGTTGTATGATACTACCGTAGTATTGAAATCTTTATACCACTACCGTACCATGATTTTGCAATTAGTATGGTACTATCAGTAACATGTTGTTTGGTTTTTCGTGTTACATATTTTTCAGCCCCATTGTTCATTATTGTGTTGCCATTCGATAAAACAATCTTGGTGTTCTACAATTTTACCGAACGACACATAAGTTCTCATTATAGTGACATTTTTATAACTCTTTTTTTATTTTTAAAAGTTGTTAGGATTTGGTAGCTTAGAGTGCTGCCGTCAAAAAATAAGGGAGAAATAGTTAATTTCAACGTTAAATCAAGAGAGAAATCGGTAGAAGTTCAGCGGTGAACTTTACCGCTGGCAAAAAAATAGGTTGAGGGGCGGTGTTTGCCGACGGTAATAGGTGTCAGATAAGAATATCGCCGATAAGAGTTGTATAACACCGTTTAGGCTCATTGTAAATATAATTTTAATCGCATTGAAAAACTTTTTAAAATTTCAGTTTATTTAAACTTCAATGTTATAAGACAAACAATTTGTAGACTTTAAAATATAAAGTCTTTTTCTTGTAAATGTAAACTGGAAACATTTTGTCCATATTTTTTCTACCACCTCTTAAAAAATAAATAACACCTAAACATGTCAATATCTATACGAAGAAAGAAAATACATCCTATTATTATTTTAGTCTTGAACTCATAACTATCACATTCTAGAACTCAAATAAATACCATCACAATTAAAAATCACGGATCATATTACATAACACATATCAAGTCTTTACTCAATTGACATCAAGAGCTGATCTTTTCGACCAAATTGTTCGTGGGTTAGATAGTCGTCACTATTACCAGATTCTCATTACACCTCTTTTTAAAATTCTCATGTCTCTAATACAGCCCTTCTAACTCGATAACCCAACAAAAACCTCTCTCGAACACCATTTACTGCAACCATGACTCGTATAAAGAATAAGAGGGGAACATCCCTTCCAACTGCTCAACCCCAACCACATCATCAAGAAGAGAGTCCGAGCCAGTGAAGTACATACCTTTTTCATCACCACTTTCAACTGCCTTCTCACCTTGTGGACTCGTGGTTGGAGTCAAGGCTGGTGCAACAGGATCGAAGCAATTACGATCAACATTGTAGCGGCTAATATCGGAGTCACGACCTGTGAGCTCCTGGACAAGGGATCGAAACCTTGAGACGCTGGTCTTAACCTTCATAGGAGAAGATATGTAGACGACTTTAAGCTTGTTTTTGGTGTGTTTCTTTCTGGTGCAGTTGTGGGTGGGTTTGACAGGAAGCATTTCCATGGCGGTTTAATTAGGGTTTGATTCGTTAAAGGAAAAGGATGGTGTGTTTAAATAAGGCACGTACGAGAAAAGTGTTGGTTGCTTTGAAAACGAAGGTTACAAAGAATCGAAGATTCTATAGACAAAATTAAGATACTTGGATGACCCGTAATTTTTTTTTTGGTTGTGGACTGAATGCTTATGCGCAGACATCAATGACTTCAGCCAAGTTTTCGTAATTATAGTCATGATAACGAAAAAGAAATATTGGTTAATTTTTTCAAGTATTATTATTCTCTTGTCAACACAAGGTAAATAAATATTAATAAGATAATATTAACATAATTCTCAGTGCGTAACGGCATCGGTTTTCATTGTGTCTTAGACTCTTAGTTTCGTGGCGTTTCTAGAGAGACTCCGATTTTGTATCGGTTCAAACTTTACACCTTTTCTTGTAGTATAAAACAAATTTCATATTGGATTTTCCATAAACGCATGTCTTATTTTCTTTTCGGTAAATTTTCAATTGTTATTTATACTTTATAATAATACAAATGTTTTAGTACATCCAACAAAGATGTAATATTTCCTTTTTGCAGAAGTATTGTGAATACAAATGTTTTAGTACATCCAACAAAGATGTAATATTTCCTTTTTGCAGAAGTATTGTGATAAGAAAGACACGCAACGGCCGAAGCATTATTAGCCTGAAGGGATTGGTGCCACCGAAACCGCACTCCCTCCCCCGCCACAAAAGCGTTACGTCATTTTTTACTATAAGTGTGGTTTCTTGCCACACCAAGGGAGTGGTGCCACACTTTTATTTATTTTTATTTTTTTGTTTTTTTAGCTATTTTAATTAAAACTTCTTTTTTAATAAAAAAAAAACATAATTTTTCATTACTTGAAAATTAAAAAAAACATTACATTAAAAATTCAAAAAACATTACATCGCATTACACACAAAAAAAAAGAAAAAAAAAACCACACACACATGACATTAAAATAATCCTAAAAACTTAAAAAACACAAATAAAATAGCTAAAGCAAACTACATAAAGTCGTTATCCGATAACTCGTCTCCGGAGTCATCCGGTGGATCCAAATTAAGGTTAATGTTTTGAATCCCGTAAATGTGTTCCACCAAGTCATTGCGAAGATTGTGAAATGTTTCAGTGCAACGTATCTCTGCTCTCCTGTTCATATACTCTTCGCTACCAATTTCTATTGGTTGTGTCTCTGGTATGGTTTCTTCCTTTTTAAACGCACATATCGCTCTTCCTTCGTCTTCAATAATCATGTTATCCAATATGAGACATGTATACATGATTTCTTGAAGTTTTTCCTCGCCTAAATAACTTGCTGGTTTTTTTAATATGAACCACCTTTTCTTCAGAGCTCCAAAAGCACGCTCAACATCCTTCCTAGCTCTTTCTTGAGCTCTCTTGAATTTCTTTCGTCTAGAACCATGTGGACATGTAAATGATTTAACAAACACAGCATACTCAGGATAGATTCCATCGACCAAATAATAACCATACTTATATGGCGTTCCACACACTTCAAAAGAAGACTCTGGTGCGGATCCATCGTATATGGTGTTAAATATATGTGAACGATTAAGAACGTTGATGTCGTTAATCGAACCAGGAGAACCAAAAAAAGCATGCCAAATCCACATATCTTGTGATGCAACTACTTCAAGTATGACCGTTGGGTGACCATGATCACCTCAGGTAAATTGCTCATGATATGATGTAGAACAATTTTCCCATGCCCAATAGAAACAATCTAAGCTTCCTAGCATTCCAGGAAACCCATGCACACTAGCATGATGAGCTTGCAATTGCAGGATGTCATTACGTGTAGGCTTACGTAAATATTTTGGACCATAAAACTGAATCACAGCTTTGCAGAAAAAGTGGAGACTGTCTCGTGCGATCCTAACAGACATCCTAAAACTTTCGTCTAACGCATCAGGCGAAATGCCATATGCTAACTGACGAAGTGCGGTCGTGGATTTTTGTAAGGGAGTGAAACCGGGTGTACCTCCCTCGTTACATCTTCAACTATACGATCGTATAAACCTTTGAACATTCTGAAGCGCGTACGAAAATAATACCATTGAAAAGTGGCATTCTCTTCAAAATAGTCTTGCACCAAACGTTGGTTGGCTTCTTCACGATTTCTGGAAATATATCTTCGTGTTCTCCGTTGAGAAGTAGCAGTTGCGTTGTTGCATACAAGATTGTACGTTTGTTCCGTCATTTGAGCACACGCAACAGCGATATCAAAAATAGTCTGAAATTCTTCAGAAGATGAAGAAGATGACATTTTTGAGAGAGTGGTGATTATTTTTTTAAATTTTGTAAGATAAAAGATATTGTATTGTGGTTAAAAACAAATGAAGTGGATATGTATAAATAGGAAATAAAGGCAAAAAGAAAAATAAATTAATTACGCCAAAACCCACATTCAACGGTCAAATATCCATCTACCAATCACGTGACACGGTACAAACTAGCTGCAGTGCGGCCAAAACCGCCCAAGACCGCCGTCTGAGGGCGGTGTGCGCGGTCCAGGTGGCACGAACCGCGGTCCCAGGCCGCAGCCACACTGTATAGCCTTAGCGGCGCCATGGAGTAGGACACAGGCTTCGCCACTACATTGATTTGACTTGTTCTCACGATCCTAATCCAAAAGGCACCACAGTACGTCATTCTTTATGCCTACGCTTAATTAACAGAAAATTGATTATTTTTGTATATTAATTAATTTTTATTAAATACATATATGTAGCGTGAGCATGATACGGTTTTTGGCTGAAACGGCATATAGATCAGTTTTTAACTTCTTAAAACCGCACATATCGGTTTTTCGCTCACTTTTATGTTTGGTCGGTTAGCAGTTTTAGCTACGGTTCAGTTTTTATGTTGCTCGGTTCGACTTATAAATTACAATAGGTATATTACATATACATATTGAAATTTTTGAATCATTAACTATAGTCCTGTTTAAATTTATAATAATTCGAACACAAGTATAAAGTGACTTTGTATCTACTTAGTGAATAAAATGTTAAATGAAAATAAAACTGCTAAGATTTAAAGTAATATTTTATAGTCAAAATATGCATATTGTAAGTCTTTGGAACTAAATTTTGAAAGTGAAACTCTCATTTCTTGGGTTATTAATTGTGGCTTATTTTAGTCGGTCCTAATTGAAAAAATAAATAAAAAGAGTAATATATTTTGTAAATATTAAATATGTAATATCTATTGTTTTGGTCAAAAAAACGATCAAGGAAATATCAACCAAATTGCATGAGAGGTTATGGTGTTGCAATCAATATGGTTATAAAATAAAATGAAAGTGACACGAGTGATATTACAAGGAAATACATTGATCATTGCTACGATCCCATTGATCATTGCTACGATCCCTAGCATAAAACATTAGAAGGTGATAATGATCATCTGCCTTGTTTAATCTTATTAATGTAACACCCACCCAAATAAGGTATTTCCATTTTTTACTAAAAGTATTAATTTGTTGCAAAAATAGTCCTTACGTCGGACGTTCTTGGGGCGTAAGTTGGGCATAAGTTATTAAAAGGTGATGCGGATGCTTTTGAGTACGCATGGCATACTCAAGGGGTACACAGGGCGTACTCGGCTCATATGCTAACCCTAAATCCAGGGTTTTGAGCCCTATTTAAACACCTTAACCCTCATAAATCCCTTCCACCTTTATCCTCCATCCTCCCAAAATCCCAAACGATCCCTTGCAAACTCTAATATTCATTTGAGGGTTTTTGAGCTATTTGGGTGTTTAGTTTTCATCTTTGAAAGGAAAAGATCATTGGAGTGCACTTGGAAAGCTTCAAGTATTGTAGAAGTAGGAGTTGTCTACGGAGCTGTACGAGCTGCTGGACAAGGGGTTTATCAGACCAAGTAGTTCGCCCTAGGGAGAACTGTGAGAACAAGATCGATGCGCAGGGACAAGGTTTGAAAACTCAAAACTTGAGTGAATACTTAAGATCAATGTCTGCTTGCTAATAGATGTTCAAGTAAAGGCTGGAAAGACCAGTCAAGTCTTAGATAATATAATCAACAAATGATCAAGTCATTAAATGAACAACAAGAATAATTGATCAAGGTAAAGCTAATAAATAAAGAACAAGAAGAATGTTTTGAATAAACTTAGAGAAAAATGCCAAAAGTGAGTGAAAGATCCGTTGTTGACTTGTATTGAATGCTCCTATAAATAGGAGTGAAGGTTACAGCGAATTAAGTAAAGTGCTTACATAGGACTGGACAAAAGAAATGATTCTGACATTCTGATTGTCCAAATACAATTACAGACTAAGTCATATGAAACGTTACATCAATACAAAGACGAATATAATAAATGCACAAAAGACAAAATAGAGTTGCTCCGGATCAACATCCATTCCGGAAATGAGAGTCATTCCGGAATGCCTTCAGTCTTCACGTCTTCTTACTTAGTCCAGACAGATTCCGGACCATTCTCCACTTCGGAACATACACACTTCGGAATGAGTACTTAGGATTGCTAGAGGTTCACTTTCAGGTTCCAACAATCTCCCCCTAAGTGAACTTAGCAATCCAGCAAACTTAGTTCATTTCTTCCTTGATGAAGGTGTAGGCTCTAAACAAACACTCTCAGGCTGCAATGTACCAAGCCAATTGACTTACAAACTTATCCTTGACCTGTTCCGGAGCATCAGACTTGGACGCTCGGGATATGAACTTCTTCAGAGCTTTGGTCGGAACTAGATGTTTGTCAAGGACACGGAATAAATCCTTCTTGTTTGTCTTTCTGGTTGTGTAGACAAACCCTAGAACCGGTTCTTCAATGGGACCATCTGCAAGAATTTCAGCTTCTGGAAGAACAAAGTCGATTTTGGCAACGAATTGTTCAGTTCCGTATAGGTGTGCAAGCTCATAATCTCGTCGGCAAAACTCAGCAACATAATCTTTCAGAAAGCTCAGAGTTGCATGGTAAGCTCCCATACTTATGTCATCCTTTTGATTTTCTCTGAAGTAAGCAGCTAAAGTGAGGATGTAATTAGGATTCATAGAAGGAAAATCAGCATCAGTAACAGTCCGGGGTGTTGGCTTGTTCCGGAGGAGGTGAAAACGGAATAGAGGACAGTTGAGTTCAAATTTCACCAAAATTTTTCTTCTGAAACCCTGAACTTTGGTAATCCTCTTCCTCGTCCACACTTCCTTGAAAGGTTGAGCGTGCTTAGTGTAGAAAGTTTTAAGTCTTTCTCGCTCAGTCCGGATAATCACTTTCGGATTGTCTGTTGGGTGAAGAGGGGCAAATTTGGTATAGAATTTGTTGTAGGGAGAGAGATGAAGATCGAGCTGATCGGAGGCATTGGTGGGAACGTCGTAGTAGAGGCACGAAATGATTTCTTGAGCCTGAAGAATGCCTTCACGGCAAAGAGGAGAGATGCCACGCATCGGATCAGGATTATCCTTTAGAGCTTGGATCCGGATGCTGTCCCCTAATGCCTGATTGATTTCCTCCTGAGACCATCCATGTTTTCGCTTGAGAGGAGGTCCGGAGTGAAAGGCTTGTTGTTCGACAGTCATAGGTTTCTTCCCTTTGTCTTTCTGAAGTCCAGATATAACGAGCTTCATGTTTGCATCAATCGTAAATTCCAGAGTGGGATTTGGAAGAGGTTCTTCTGGAATTTCATCAGGGATTCGGAGAGGAGAGCCCTCGTCGATTGGAGCAATTTTTGGGTCCGGAATGAGAGGCTGCATGGAAGGAGTGGCTCGGAAGGCTTGAGCTGTGAGGAGAGATTTGACTTTGGCCATTTGAAAAGCATTTGGCAAAGAGGATGGCCAAGAGATTGCGGACTATATTCTCTTCTCTTCCTCATTCAACACCTTTGGAGTTATTTTATTTAGAGCTTCAAGGCCTAGGAATCCAGTTGTGACGTATTTTTCTTTGTCACTGTCTTCTTCATCATCAGCATAGGAATTTCCTAGAAGTCCGGACACAACCTGGACTTCATTATCGGAATTCAGGCGTCGGAAATGTTATGACATTTGTCACCCGTAGACCTCGAGGTCCCACTGTAGCTAATAGCAAGGTGTGGGGTGTCAATCCCAATATAGATCTATATACAACTATCACGCTCTCCCTACAAGAGACTCTGGTTACAATACAGGACTTAAGTGTATTACTCGAGGAGTAACATGAAGCGAATGTCTCACAATTTAGTCATGAACGAATTTACGTGTAGTGTAATGAAAACCCTCTTTGTATAAGTGAAACCTTTAGTAATGAGTTTGTTGTGTAAATGAATCATAAACTACAACTATTATAGTTTATTCACAACAATAGTAATGGCAGTGAACATGAACTATGCTTGTCCCAGTTTACCAAATGTTTGTACACAATGGATGTAAACTTTGTTTATAATTAATAAATTAGTTACCATACTTATGAAGGTAAAAATCCATTTGTTTTCTGATGTATGTCTATATACCAAGACAAAATGACATATAATGTAATAACATATATTCATATAATGATGCACACCTTGCTCAACAAGTTACAATGTGTAAATGAAATTGACAACATTTTTCTAGTGTTAACATTTCTCTTCCTGTTCTTAGAAGATTTATAGAAAAATCATCAAGGGTCCAAATCAGAATCTGTAAATTCTGAGAGTTTGGAAAATGTGTTTAGTTTGTTCAAAAATTTTATTATGATTTTTAGTGACCTCCAACTTGTGTGAAAAAGTCCATATTCACAGACTGGTCCGGAATTGTACTTGAAATGATAGGCAGTTTTGTAAAAATCACCATAAATTGTAGAAAAATCGTATGGAGATGTGCAAGTAGTCATTTTAAAGGAATGAACCTGAACTATTTGCACCTAATACAGTTTTGAAAACTAAAATGTTTAAGTTGACCAACACAGTCCGTGAATGAAGTTAAACTTTTTTGATGAAAGCTGTTGGATGAGTTTATTTGTGTTCTTGGTGTTTTAACTTGTATTCCCCCCCTGAAAACTTAAGAAAAACATGAAAAGATAGGGGTATGAACTCACCTTGTGTGGTTTCAGTGAGTAGATGATGAAGAAAGGAAGTTTTCAACTCAAGAACACTTTAGATGATGCTTGAAGATTCGAAGATCTAACACAAATATGATGATGTTTGTGTAAGGTATTTACGTTTCAAGTAGAAAGAGAGAGAAATAATCATGTGGGGAGTGATATTACTTACTAGGAGTAGATGAAGAACTTGTGATCAGCCTTGAATTTTCGATATTAGAGAGGGATAGTGAGAGAGAATGAGTTTTTTTTTGCTTCTTGGTGGAGGGTGAGTGAAATGGGAGGAGAGATAAGGATTTCCAGCTTTTGTTCAAGAGTATGGTTGGAAAAATGGTGGGAAAAAGGACGATGGACATGACCAGGTAAGGTGGAGTGACTAAAGCTGGTCATGGAGTGGGTATGGGAGATAGGGCGTGTCATAACTTTTTGGTAAGTCAACCGTCCTTTGGATAAAGTTTTGTACAAAAGATACGATTTGGAGTAATGTTTTTCTCTAGTCATGATTTAATAGGGCGAGCCTTCGCTTATTGTGGTGTGACCTGACTCTAGTTGACTACAGAGGTGAGTCCGGAGTCGATTGGCCCGATCCGGAGTCAAATAGTTACATCCGGAGTCGAATAGCCAGATCCGGAGTCGATGGGCCAGATCCGGAGTCAAATAGTTACATCTGAAGTCGAATAGCCAGATCCAGAGTCGATGGGCCAGATCCGGACTCAAATAGTTACATTCGGAGTCGAATAGCCAGATCCGGAGTCGATGGGCCAGATCCGGAGTCAAATAGTTACATCCGGAGTCGAATAGCCAGATCCGGAGTCAAATAGTTACATCCGGAGTTGAATAGCCAGATCCGGAGTCGATGGGCCAGATCCGGAGTCAAATAGTTACATCCGGAGTCGAATAGCCAAATCCGGAGTCAAATAGTTACATCCGGAGTCGAATAGCCAGATCCGGAGTCGATGGGCCAGATCCGGAGTCAAATAGTTACATCCGGAGTCGAATAGCCAGATCCGGAGTCGATGTGAAGATTTCGGGGTGCATGGAGTCGCCTGATTCCGAAACCATCACGTTTCGGACTCAGATGGCTTCGGATCATGAAGGCTCTTGTGGGGCTTTTCTCCTGGTTTAGAGTCGTGTGGTTGAGGAAAATTTGGGCAAGGAGTCTCGATTTGAAGGTGGATCTGGACCGAAAGGATGATTCCGGACCGAAAGATGGTTCCGGACCGAAAGGATGATTTCGGTCCTTAGGCTAGTTTCGGTCCTTAAGAGAGGTTTCGGCTCAAAAGGGCTGATTTTCAGTTTATCTTCCCGTTTCGAGTTGTTTTTGACTAAATTAAGGGTCGGGATGCCCCGAGTGATTATAAAAAGTTGAGAGAGATTTTGAGAGAGATTTGGGAGAGATTTCACATTCCTAGAGAGATTTCTCATACCTAGAGAGATTGAGTGAAAGAGATTTGGAGAGACTTCTTTTATGACCTTTTTGAGTGCGTGGCCTTGTAACGCAAGGTCTGTAAACCCCGTTAAGCCATGTTTAATGATCTTACACACCTCCGAAGGGTATGAAATAGTGTTTTATCTTTTTGCTACATCACTTACCCCGATTAGGGTTCAAGAAATCTAAACATACGAACTTTCCAAGTGATGACTTCTTATTAAAATAGCGAGTTGTACAATAATTACATAACGTAAACCCTAGTATACAAGGGTTAGTTGAGTTGGCCGGTTTGACTTGTTGACTTTATTTGACTTTGACTTGACTCGAAATTGGCGGTTGTCACACCTTGAGATCGTCAAATTTGGTGAAGACTTTCTGAAGGCCTGTGGTAAGTTGAAGAGTGAGGGTATCATAGGCTTCGGACGTGGGGGCTTGCGCAGCAAGTTGTGTGAACATGTTGCTGAGAATAGCAATCATCTCATCAAACTTCTGGTTCAGAACATCAACAATATTCCAAGTTGAGCGAAGAAGTTTGATGAGGACTTGTTGAATGATCAGGTTCATTTCATCCTTCTTTTGTATCTCCTTCTCCAGCCTTTGAATCTGTTTCTCATGATGAATGTGGGTCTTCTTAATCAGATCGTTGGTAGCAGACACCAAATCATCTTGAACCTTGAGCATGGAGGTGATGGTGTTGAGATAATGATCAACCAAAATATCATACTTGGTTTCTACCTCCTCGATGGAGTGCTTGAGCCAGAGGGAGATTAACTGATCCAGTTGGGCTTTTCTTTCAGCAAGAAATGGTCCGGACTGCTGGGATATTAACTGAAGAATGGCATCAAGTTTGGAGTCAAATCGGGAGACTTTTTGATCCATTTTCGTGTTGAGCTCTGTTACAGATGTTTCCATAGATGACACTTTCTTCATAGTGTCCGAGATGTTGGTTCGAATCTCGAGGAGAGCGAAGGGGTCAATATAGTCACCAGCGGATGATTCTGAATTAGAATCTGAGTGTTGCGGAGGAGCTTGGCGTGAGGAAGGATTTGTGGACGGACCCGGTTTGGTTGCAGCATCATCTTCTTGCAATTTGGAGTTTGAGCCTCCATCCGGAGTGGTTAAGGAGGAGGATCCAAAGTCATAGGCAGACTTGGATACGGATTCCTTTGATTGAAAATGGAGTGAAGTCATGAGATTTGTGTCCGAAACGGTTTTTGCTTCATTATCCACCATGACTTCTTCGGAGACCTCTTCATCCGGATCGGTTTGGAAGATTCTTTGGTGAGTTGTAATGGGCGGTAGTTCTGAAGTAAGCTCGTTGACATCATCGGCGTCAGTGGGAGGAACATAAGGCATATTGCTTTGGATGGCCCTGTTCCTCATGGAGATAAGAGTTGACTCCACTTGAGCTCTGGTGAGATCCGGACGTTTTGATGCGACCCTGTTAATAAAATCTTCCCATTGGGGATCATTATCACCTGGTCGTCCTGTACGCCTTCCGGGTATCATACCAGTTGGGGCTTCCGGAGTCGGAGAGACTGCTCCATCTCTGGAAAGCTTACGGTCCGGAACAGGGGTTCCGGAGTGTGTGCTTTTGTGAGAATCGAAAAGGATATCAAATGTGACTCGTGGGTATGTTCCAAGGGGCTGCAAGGAACTATGGTCAACACCGGCATCACCTTTTTGGGAAGGTGAGGGTGGATTATGTGGAGACTCCCCGTGAGTGTGTGCATGTGATTCTGAAACATTGAGGAGTACCTCAGATGAGTGGTCAGGAGGGGTGTTCGGACGGCCAGAGTCAGCCTGAATGTCACGAGCATCTTCCTTTGGAGAGGAAGAGCTGACTTTGGTTCTCTTTTTAGGCTTTGACTTGGTGGGAGAAGCCTTTCGCTTGCCTAGTTTCTTAACCTTTGGTCCGGACGTAGTAGGATTGGCCTCTTCCGAAATGGGCTCAACTGAGACTGGGGCAGGTTGTGTTGGGTCGAACACAACCGAAGTCTCTACATGTTGTTTAAGATAAATGGAATCGGAAGGAATAAGGGCCAACATGTGGTCAGGAAGTCGTCTGACCGGACCAAAAGAGGATTGGCCCGGAATCCCATAAGCCTTAACAACTTTGAATGAGACACATAGAGGAATGGTGGTAACCGGAAGTGGTTCGGAAATCTCCTTGAAGATTTTTTGAAGTGTCAGTGCCCAGAATCTAGGGCTCGAAATATCGTTGTCCTTCCTCTTGATGGCAAACTTGCAAAACTCTTTCCATAAGACTTCCAGAAGATCCACAGCATTGTCGCGTCCGGAGTAGACGCTGTAGACGACGTTGAGCCAGTCTTTGCTTAGCGTATCAGTTCCTCCATGCTTTCCGGACAACCCTCTGATGATGAGGTGCATTATCACGGTCTAGAGTCTGGAGACAGCGGATTTCTTGAAATCTTTAGCCTTGTAATCTTGAGTGTACCCGATGTAATTCAGAAACGTCTGAAACTCTTCAGTCGTTGGTTCTTCGACTTTGAAACCCCTTGAGTTTGCTTTTACACTAATCGCCTTAAGGAAGGTCGATTTGTAGATGGGAACTGTTCTGTCACCGATGATTGTGGTCTCTAGAGCACCATCTTTGACTTTGATACTGGTAAAAGCACGATGAAGATGATGAAGTAGTAGTGGAGGTTCATGGATTTTGGTGAGGGGAATGAAGATAGGGTGATTTGCAATAAAATCGATCATTACCCTGATTGATTCATCGTAATCCAGTGGATTTAGGGAAAAGAGTTGAGTGGTGTCTCTCAGAAAAGGTTCTGGATCGGCAGATGATGATGAACCCTTGGAACCTTTGGATGATTTCTTTCTTGCAATAGACTTCTTTGGGGTTGAGGCAGTTTGAGTGGGTTTCTGTGGAGACGTCATTGTCGCAGGAAGATGAATGCTCGAAGAAGACGAAGAACACAGAGAGAAATCAAGGGTTTGGAGGTATTGGGCGCGTAAAGTGGTAAAAGGGGGTTTTGAAAGGTATTTATAGGTAAGGTAGTGGGTCGGGTCGGTGAATGTAATGATGAGGATCCGAAGGAGAAACGGGTCACATTAAATTATAGGGAGGTTTTAGGGGGCTGAGTTGACCTGGGAGGTGAAAGGTTAGGTTGTTTGTGGCTAAGAATGGAAAACCCAACCGGCGATTCGATGGCTACTTTTATGGGGGCGTGCAATCGTGTCAGGAGAATCGAGGAAGATAGGATAAGGATCTTCCTAGAGAGTAACCGTTGAGAAAAACATTTCACCTTATTATCCTTTGGAGTTTCGGATGAGCTGTTCCAGATAGAGTATGATCCGGAGGGTAAAGAGTTGTGTTCCGGAACATGCTTGTTTTGAAAAGAGGTCCGGAATGCGAAAATAATCCGGAGAGAGTTTTGATTCCGGAGTAAAAAATTTAGAGTTATTTCGGAAAAGATGTGTGATTCCGGAACAGAAATTCAGTTTGATTTTGACAAGCTTGGTAATTCCGGAGCAGAAATTCCGGAATGGTGATTTTCAAGAAATTCCGGAGTGAATTTGAAAAAGCTTCCGGAACATGATTATGAAAGCATTCCGGAGTGAGATTTTGTTTAAGAAAATTCCGGAGCAAGATTTGTAAAACATTCCGGGGTGAGATTGAGAGACCTTCCGGAGTGAATTTTGAGATTCCGGAGTGCAAAATGTAATACCTTTTTCGGAGTGTAATTCTGGGATGCTATTATGAAGTATATTCTGAGATGAGAATTTGAGCACTATGACAATGTGGGCTTAGAATAACAATCAATCAGGACGAACTGTACAGCTTAAAAAACTTAAGTGATGGTTAGAAATAAAGACAAGTAAAATGATCCTATGTATTCCGAGAGAAAGTAGTTCTGAGATGAAAAAAAATTGAGATCAGAACTAGATTTCTTTCAAATACGTTTATCAAAGAGAACAAGTCTCTTGAAAGAACTGAGGCTCTGGTATCATCATACCCATCTTGTTCAGAAAACCGTTGAATTTGGTTTCGTCTAATGCCTTAGTAAATACATTAACAATCTCATCGTCAGATGGAACAAAAATGAGTTCAATGTTACCATTAAGTACATGATCTTGTATGAAATGGTACCTTATATCGATGTGCTTGGTCATTGAGTGCTGAATTGGATTGTAGGAAATCGCAATGGCACTTTGAGAATCACAATAGATAGGAATACGTTGAAAGCGTTAACCATAATCCAAGAGTTGAGATTTCATCCACAGAACCTGAGATGTACATCTGGCAGCAGCAATGTATTCTACTTCGGCTGTAGAGAGTACAATGCAGTATTGTTTCTTGGATGACCAACTGACCAAACGACCACCTAAGAATTGACAGCCACCTGAAGTGCTTTTTCTATCAAGTTGAAGACCACCGTAGTTCGAATCTGAATATGCTTGAAGTAGGAAGCTCTCATTTGCTGGATACCAGATTCTGAGACTCTTTGTACCTTTGAGGTATCGGAAAATTTGTTTCACAGCCAAAAGATGAGACATCTTTGGGTTGACTTGAAATCTGGCACATAGGCATGTAGAAAACATGATATCCGGATGACTTGCTGTGAGATAGAGCAGAGATCCAATCATTATGCGGTACTTCTTTTCATCAACAGGAACACCGGAAGGGTCGGCAAAGATCTTGTGTTCGAAGCCCATTGGTACCTTGGCAGAGGCACAGGTATCCATTGAGTATTTCTTGAGGAGTTCTGAAATGTACTTCTCTTGGTGAATGAAGATTCCTCTGTTAGTCTGTTTGACTTGGACGCCAAGAAATAAGCTTAACTCCCGATTCATGCTCATTTGGAATCGATTGATCATAAGTTTAGCAAAGTCAGCAACCATAGATGAATCTGTAGATCCAAAAATGATATCGTCCACATAAATTTGTACCAGCATGAGATGATTTCCATTTGATCTTCAGAATAAAGTGGGATCTAGAATTCCTCTTTGAAAACCGGAGCGTTTGAGAAAATCAGTGAGTGTCTCGTACCATGTCCGAGGAGCTTGCTTGAGTCCGTAGACAGCCTTCCGGAGTTTATAACAGTAGTTCGGAAAGGAGAGATTAATAAATCCGGGGGGCTGTTGAAGTTATGCTTCAGTGTCATGTTCACCGTTAAGAAAGGCACTCTTAACATCCATTTGGTAAACTTTGAAGCCTTTATGAGCAGCATAAGCAAGAAAGATTTTGATGGTTTCAAGACGTGCAACAGGAGCAAAGGTCTCATCGTAGTCGAGCCCTTCGATCTGAGTAAATCCTTTTGCCACAAGCCTTGCTTTATTTCTAATGATCACTCATGCGTCATCTAGTTTGTTGCGAAATACCCATCTCGTACCGACAATGGGATGATTCTGAGGAGGAGGCACGAGAGTCCAAACTTCATTTCGGTCAAATTCTGCCATTTCTTCTTGCATGGTTGTAATCCAGTCAGCATGTGCCAATGCTTCCTTGATGGATTTGGGTTCAACCATGGATATGAATGCTGAGAAATGACATTCATTTTGGATACTAGTAGCAGAACGAGTCTGTACACCAGCATTGGGGTTTCCGATTACTTGGTTCGGAGGATGATCCTTTGTCCAAACATGTAATCGTGGGAGTTCTTGTGCAGCAGTCAATCCGATATCAATAGTGGAATTGATTTGCTCTCCATGAATGATTTGAATGTTGGGATGATGCTCCCCCTGAACTTCTGAACCAGATAGGTTGACATCATCATCAGAAGGGAACTCAAAGAAGTTTTCATTTTCATCAATGTTGAGAGGATTGGAGTCATTGAAATCAGCAACTGCATCTTGGAAGCCATCCACATTTGATTCAAGAGAGGGATGGGCATCATTATCCCCCTCAACCTGAGAAGGTTGAAACGGTTCGGAATCAAATGGATGGAGGCTTGGGATCGGACCGGAGACATTTTGTGAGACTGGGGCTTCCGGAGTGGGGATTGGAATGAGAGTTGGTCTTGATCGAGATTCCGAATCAAGAGCGATTTCGGAAGGACCAAGGAGAGTTTCAAAGTCAACTTCAAGAATTGTTTGAGGGTTCGGACATCCTGGCGGAGGAGCATCAGACTCCATAATGTGAGTTGTAATGTGAGTGGGGCCATAATTCTGAACGAAGTTGTCATCGAAAGTAATGTCAAAGCTTTCTTCCAGAACACGAGTTCTCCGGTTAAGAACTCTATACGCTTTCGATTTTGAAGAGTACCCAAGGAAGATGGCTTCATCAGCTTTAGTTTGGAACTTGGTAAGCTGATCACGGTTGTTCTTGACGAAGCATCTACATCCGAAGACATACAAAAACGATATTGTTGGCTTCCGACCATGCATTGCTTCGTACGATGTCATGTTGAGGCGTCGATTGATGATACTGCGATTTTGAGTGAAGCAGGCAGTGGATACAGCTTCAGCCCAAAGATAGAGTGGTAGATTTGTGAAGTTCAGCATGGATCGAGCAGCTTCAACGAGAGTTCTATTGCGTCTTTCAACCACACCGTTTTGTTGTGGAGTATAGGGAGCTGAGAAGTTGTGGTCGATTCCTTTTTCTGTGAGAAATTTCTCAATGGTGGAATTAACGAATTCCGATCCATTATCACTTTGGATTCTCCTGACTGGGAGTTTGATAAGAACTTCTATTCCTTTGATAAAGTTGATGAGCTCTAAGGCTGTTTTGGATTTCAGCCTTAGGAAGAAGACCCAAGTGAACCGCGTAAAATCATCAACAATCACAAGAATGTATTTCTTGTGATGAAGACTTTCTACAGTGGATGGTCCACAAAGATCAATGTGTAGAAGCTCCAATGGTTCCGAAATGAACTTTTCGATGATAACAGGATGACCCTTCTTCGATTGCTTACCACACTCACAATCAGCACACAGATGATCATTTTCGAATTTGAGAAGAGGTAAACCTCTCACCATTTTGCCGGATACAAGATCATTCATGTACCGAAAGTTTAGATGAGCGAGCCTTCGGTGCCATAACCAACTGACGTCAGGAGCAACTTTGGAGAGAAGGTAGAGTTGCAGTTTGCCAATAATCATGTTGATGTCGAGTGGGTACATGTTCTTGTTGCGAAGCGACTTGATTAAACACTCTTTCCGGTCTTCAGTCATTACATAGCTGTACTTTTTTCAAAATTCCACACGTCGATTTGAATCAGTGAGCTGAGCAACACTTATTAAATTATGTTTCAAATCACCTACATAAGACACATGTGAAATAGAGAAGTTTCCATTGGTGAGAGTCCCATAACCACAAATTTGACAGTTGGAGTTGTTGCCATACGTCACGTAACCAGCATTTGGAGATAGCTTTAGATCTCGCAGAAAATCTTTCTGCCCCGTCATGTGCATGGAGCAAGCACTATCAATATACCATATTGTTTCTTGCTCCGAAGCACAAAGTGCCTACAGAATTAGTGAGTAATGGAGTTTTTAGGCTCCAAATTAGACTTTGGGAGGTAGGCACGGGTTTTGGACTTTGATTGTGACTTAGGAACAACTTTGTGTTTCTGGGTGGTATTCTTTGAATTCTTTGGAAACATACAGAAGGCTAATGTCTTTTCATCTATCCGGTAGTCATATTCAATGACTTGAAGGTTCCGAACTGGCTTCTTCGGACCTTTGACATCCGGAGTTTTGGTAACATTTGTCACCTCCGGAATTTGTGTTTCATTAACAGGAATTTTGACTTTCCACACAAGATTTTTCTTTGAAGATTTTGAAATAGTTGTTTTCCTTGCATTTATGGATTTGTTTGATGACATATTGGTTTTTGAAAGTTTGGGGTTAAAAATTGTGCCATCAGATTTTGCAATAAAAACATATGAAACAGTCTAAGGAGAAGTGTTTTGGACTGTTGTGGCATTGACACGAGACTTAGGCTGAGTAGAACTATCTATTTTCTTGGGTTCTACACGACTAGGAGATTCGGAAGGTCTTTTGAGGATCTTAGTAGGAACAAATGAATTTTGACTAAGGGTAGATGCATGCGAATTCCGAGATAATCTTGGTTTGGAGTTTGCAATGAACCTGGAATTTTGTCTAGTTTTAACTTCCTTTTTATGTGCATTTCGAGCTTCTACTTTGGGATCTACAATATCCTTCCTATTCAACATTGGTCTTCTCTTAGGATGAGACGAGGATTTTGAGGTTTGTCCTACGGATGAATTCCCAAACTCAGGAGTAATGAGAACCAATTTAGCTTTTGAGACTACTAAGGAATCTGATTCGCAGGAATCAGAGGATACACAGCTTGAGACTTCAACTTTATCATCTAAGGATGCCCATACAAACTCATAGGTATCAGTTTCAGTTGTCAGGGAAGGAATTTCTTCAACTACACAGTTGTTTGCATGATTACTTCTAGGAACATAATCTACACAATTTGGAAGACTATAATGAAATTTCGTGGTCTGATTCAGGTCCAGGTTTATCAGAGGCAGAAGAGGCGTGGAATCAGGACACTTGACAACTATTGGTTTGAACTCAGGAATTAGGGACTCAAAATGGTCTATAGTCTCAGGAAGTGGAGACAAGGGAGAAACAGGGGTGTCCGAATGTTTGATGTTCGGAACCTCTCCCATGAATGTCAAATTTTGCAATTCCTTCAAGGGACTAACAATTGGTTTCGGAAACTCGCTTCCGAGACCAGGTGCTTTAGACCATGGATGACGAAAATTATGAGTCATCTGAATGTCTGCTTCAAGCATGTTTACAGAGTTATGCAAATCATCTATATTTGCATTGAGACGTTTGTTATCAGCAATTAAAACATTTCGTTCAGAATAGGTGATTTCACATTTATCTTTCAAAATGATACATTTATCGTTTGACATTACAAGCTCATGCTCTAAAGACTCGATTTTTAATTTTTTATCCTCAAAACATAACCTAAGACGACTTAGTTCACAGTCCTTTTTCTCACTGGCTTTTATGGCGGACTCATAGACTTTATAGATGATGTTCATATCTGTTTGGATTTGGGTCAGATAAGGTTCACAAAGAGACAAATCAAAATTATTATCAGAGATCATAGATTTTACTTGCTGAACGATGCTTCGACTGGGTGGATCATTGGTGGCCATGTAGCAGTAGTAAGGTTCAGCAACATCATCTTCATCTTCAGAACCAGAATACCAATACCCTTCATCACATTCAACAGTTTGTCTTGCCATCAGACACATATTCCTTCCAGTTACAATGTCATCATCATCCTCAGATGACCAATATCCTTCAACATCTCTTGAAACCGTTGTAACAAAGGCTTTTTCACTTTCAGCCATCTCTTGTGCTCTTCGGACGTAGTAGGCAGAATCCTTGACTTTTGGTTTTTGTGGAGCATCAACCAGACAATATTTAGCAAAATGGTTTGCATGTCCACACTTATGACACACAAATTTTGGTTTGTCCAATTTGGAACTCTGAGGAGGTTCCGAAGTAGAGTTTGGTTTAGAGAGGTTTGGTTTGTATGCAGGAGGATTTTCCGAAGTTAGTTTAGATTCCGGAGCTGAGTATGGTTGAGGGTTGTTCTGGTGAGGAGCATGAAATCGGTTTTGGTATGGTTTGTAAGAAGGATTGAAAGGACGTTTGTACTTCATTGAGAGTAGAGCGAATTCCTATTGGAAATAGAGTTCAGAGTCCATGGCTTCGGAGTCATCAGCATGATAGATTTGTGTGGGTAAAATGGGTGCGGATGTTTGAACAGATGGAACAATGGGTTTAAGGGATCGGTGCGGATGTTTGAACAGATGGAACAATGGGTTTGAAGGGATCCGAAGCAGATGAGTTCAGAATAGTTGATTCGAAAGAACTGACAAGGGAAAGAGGACCTCCAGAAAGTTCCCTTATGGTTTGAGCAACATTTGACTCATGTCCTTGAAGTTCATCAAAAAGTTGATAGAGCTTCAACTTTTTCAAGGAACCATTGCTTTGAAGACAAGATTTTACATTTCCCCATCCTTTGCCAAGACTGTTTATGAATTTGAGATTGTACTCTAAAGGAGTTCAATCCCATGAGTAGTCATATTGTTGACAACGATTCGGTAACGGTTGGAGGCTGAGGCCACTGATTCACCAGGAGTGGCAGTGAAGGTGTCGAAGTCATTGACAACTGAGGTGAGGCGCTTGTCCTTCATATTTTCCGAACCTTCAATCAGGTCCTGAAGAGTGTCCCAAATTTCTTTGGCTGATTTGCATAGCTTGATGTGCTCAAAGAGTGAAGGAGGAACACCAAACACCATTTCTGAGAAAGCAGCCTGATCAGCATGCAGCTTCTCGATATCATCTGCAGTTAGAGGAGCTGGGCGAGCTTCATCTTCTCGCATGAGTTGAGCAGCTGCATCTCTTACAACTGTTCTTACAGGAACATGAGTATCTTCGACGAAGGATCTTCAGATTTGTTCACCTTTATCTTTGGCCACCCACACTATTTGCGATTTACATTGAAATCATTTGCTGAGGATTAGAAGCAGCCATTGAAGTTAAGATATCTTCAAGCTAAAGTGGTATATAGAAGAACTTTTATCCTTATCACAGAAATGGTTGAAATGCCAAGGTAATTACAAACCAACTATAATATGATCTTATGGATTCAAAGGACAACCACTCAAGCTCTGATACCAATTGTGAGAACAAGATCGATGCACAGGGACAAGGTTGGAAAACTCAAACCTTGAGTGAATGCTTAAGATCAATGTCCGCTTGCTAATAGATGTTCAAGTCAAAGCTGGAAAGACCAGTCAAGTCTTAGATAATATAATCAACAAATGATCAAGTCATTAAATGAAAAACAAGAATAACTGATCAAGGTAAAGCTAATAAATGAAGAACAAGAAGAATGTTTTGAATAAACTTAGAGAAAAATGCCAAAAGTGAGTGAAAGATCCGTTGTTGACTTGTATTGAATGCTCCTATAAATAGGAGAGAAGGTTACAACGAATTAACTAAAGTGCTTACATAGGACTGCACAAAAGAAATGATTCTGACATTCTGATTGTCCAAATACAACTACAGACTAAGTCATATGAAACGTTACATCAATACAAAGACAAATATTATAAATGCACAAAAGACAAAATAGAGTTGCTCCGGATCAGCATCCATTCCGGAAATGAGAGTCATTCCGGAATGCCTTCAGTCTTCACGTCTTCTTACCTGGTCCGGACAGATTCCGGACCATTCTCCACTTTGGAACATACACACTTCGGAATGAGTACTTAGGATTGCTAGAGGTTCACTTTTAGGTTCCAACAAGAACCAATACTATTTGTGAAGAAGAAAGATGGTTCCCACAGGATGTGCATCGACTGTTGGGAACTGAACAAGTTAACGATGAAGAACCAGTTTCCGTTTCTGAGGATTGATGATTTGTTTGTCTAGTTACAGGATGCGTCTTGGTTTTCCAAGATTGATCTAGTTTTAGGCTATCATTAAATGAGGGTTAGGGATGCGGATGTTAATAAGACGACTTTCATGACACGTTATGGTCATTACGAGTTCGTGGTGATGCCATTTGGGCTCACCAATGCACCAGCAGGGTTCTGGAACTCATGAACAGGGTTTGCAGGCCGATGCTAGATCGGTCAGTGATTATTTTCATTAATGATATATTGGTCTATTCTAAGACAAAGGAGCAGCAAAAGGATCATATGCGAGAGGTTTTGGACACTCTGAGGAGGGAGAGGCTTTATGCCAAATTCTCCAAGTGTGAGTTATGGTCGCGCGAGGTGCAGTTCTTAGGACACCACGTAAATCAGAATGGTATATTGGTCGATCTGAAAAAGATCGAGGTCGTGATGCAATGGGAGGTTCCGAGGTCTCCATATAATATTAGGAGTTTCCTTGGTCTAGATGGGTATTACTGGAGGTTTATTGAGAATTTCTCTAGGATCGCAGTTTCGTTGACCCGGTTGACAAAGAAGTCGGTTACTTCTCATTGGGGGTCTGAGCAGTGGATGACGTTTAAGACTTTGAGGCTAAAGTTATGCGAGGCTCCGATTTTGACTTTACTTAAGGATGTGGATAATTTTGTGGTATATTATGATGCGTCGGTTTCGGGATTGGGGGCAGTGTTGATGCAGAGGGGTCATGTGATAGCTTACGCTTCGAGGCAGCTGAAGCCACATAAGGCGAACTATGCCACCTATGATTTTTGAGTTGGGGCGGTGCTTTTTCCCTAAATATTTTTCATCATTACTTGTATGGGGTTCATTGTATCGTTTACACGGACCACAAGACTATGAGGTATTTGATGGATCATCCATATCTGAATATGAGGCAGCACAAGCGGCTCGATGTGGTGAAGGATTGTGATTGTGAGATTCTTTATCACCCTGAAAAGGCCACCATGGATGACGATGCTTTTAGCCGCAAGGCAGTCGATACCCCTATTAAGGATGTATGTTTGAAAATAATAGTGATTACCCTACTCCTTGAGCGGATCTGCGAGGCTCAGGTTGAGGCTATGAAAGAAGAACACTGGAAGAATGAGCGCATAGTAGGTCAGGTGTCCTCTTTTGATTATGATAGTCAGGGATTGTTGAACCTTCGTCGGAGAGTTTGGGTTCCAAATTTCGGGGGTACTCATTAGATTTTGATGGAGGAGGCGCACAAATCGAAGTTTTCTATTCATCTGGGTACGACTAAGATGTATAGAGACCTCCGAATCGATTATTAGTGGCCTTGCATGAAACGGGATATGGCCTGGTATCTGGATAGGTGCTTGAATTGAAGGAAAGTCAAGGCCAAGCATCAGCGACCTCACATCAAGATGAAGCTGTTGGGCGTTCCCGTATGGAAATGGGAAGAGATCACGATGAGTTTTATTACTAAGATGTCGCGGACAATGGTAGGGGTGGATTTGATTTGTGTCATTGTCGATCGGTTGACCAAGATTGCGTATTTCATTCTTATTCAAGATAGCATCCTTGCAAAGAAGTTGACGGATGTTTATATTCGGGAGGTCGTGGCACGTCATAGGACTCTAGTCTCAGTGGTTTCGGGTTGGGATGTTCGGTTTACTTCCAGGTTCTGGAAGAGATTTCATGAGGAATTGGGTACCACGTCAGTATTTATCGACCTCCTTTTGAGATGCTCTACAGGAGGAAGTTTCGGACCCCGATTTGCTAGGGCGAGGTCATTTAGCGAGTCATAGGTAGCATGGAGGTAGTGCGCCGGACTACCAAGTTGATCCAGTAGGTGCGCGGGAAATTGCAGATCGCGTGAAGTGGGCATAAGATTTATGCCGATAGGCGCCGATCGGATTTCCAGTTTCAGGTCAGGGACATGGTACTCTTGAAGGTGTCACCATGGAAAGATGTCATCCGATTCTGGAATCGGGGCAAGTTGGGTCCCAAATACTGTTGGATTATGTGTCTAAGCCCATAACTATTTTGGTATGTACTTGACCCGATTATGAGCATGGTCCTTTTGGGTTGCCTTCACTCATGCAACTTGATAGGATGACGAGAGGAGAAATAGTTGAATTTATTATATGAATAATAAATTTGTACTCAAAATGGTTTTATTAATATATTACAAGATTAATATATTATTTGGAAATCATATTATTTAATTAGTATTGATCAGAAATTAATTTGGTGGTCAAAAGAGACTGATTAAATAAAGGGGACTGATATTGCAATTATCTGATAGTTGCTAGTTGGGCTATGGATTCCTAATAGAAAGGGATTGGACGAAATCTATGGAAAGCCCATAAAGATTTCGTCCAAGGGGCTTTCTAGAAGGGCTCCATGGATTGCTTAAGGCCTAAGCAAGGAAGTTAGGGTTTCCACCTTAAAACCCTAATAGCCTCAACTATAAATAGACCCCTTAGCTAGTGGAATTCGTCCCTATGAGTTTCTAGGAAGCCCTGGTCAAATTCTTCTTCTCTCCCAAGTCATTCGGTTTGCATTGAGTGTATGTGACTCCATTAGAGATGCAACACTTGGGGCACTAGGCTTTCAGAAGTTAATATCAAGAAGGATTAATCTTGTTATTACTACATAACAATAGAGGTAAGATCTAAACCCTAATCATATGTGATTCTCGGATTTGGTATCCTAGTTTTAGGGTTTATGCTTTGGTATTCAATGTTGTATGTTCAAATTAGAAAAACCTAGATCAAAGTAATTAGGGTTGCATGTACACCATAGGAATGAACTTATGCTGATAACCCAACAATGGTATCAGAGCCTAGGTCGTTTTTCGAATTGAATAGATGCAAAAGTTAACTGCCAAAGGATCAAAAAGTCGAAAACTTGTTGTCTGACTGGATGACTCACCGAGTTGCATGAACTCGACGAGTTCCATACTGGACTCGACGATTCCAGGGCTCTGGTGCCAGGATTTTCGATTTTCTGGCCAGATTTTGATGAAGATAACTACCAAAACTCGTTTTTCTTGCCTAAAATCGATTTTTTTATGATTGGTATGGTTATCCTTATCAAAATTAATGGATTTAGTTAAATATGGATAATATAGGATTATTATGATTCAAATATCTAACTTAGTAAGTTTGAAAAGTTTCAATTTACACCCTTTAGGATTTATAGTTTAAATTTGAACTTAAAAGTTTTAGTTTTTGAAATTTAAATAGTTAAACCCTAATATTTTGAAAATTTTCAAAATTTGTCCTCAAGTTTTGGAATTTAAAATTTACTTAAAAGGAATTAATTTTGAAATATTAAATTCTAAAACCCTAGTATTTTGAATAGTTCAAATTACACCCTTATGGTTTTATTAAATTAATTAAGTGTTTAATTAAAAGAGATAATTAATAAATCCATAATTATATGGTTTAAGTTTAATCAAATTAATAGTCTAATTTATTAATAGATTAAACCACTTAGTATTTTAAAAGTATAAAATACACCTTTATACTATATAAAATTAAAAGTCTAATATATTATATATGTATAAGTAAATGTTTGTCTTACCGTTTGTAGGCCTCATTCACGAAGCTGGTCTATAAAGGGTGTTTAAGGAAGCGGCCTGTAAATTGACTGCCATTGAGTATCTACTCTTACCACCGCACCCTTGACTAGTGGAGGGTCGTTAGCCGAACGGGTAGGATAGGACACAACCTTCCATTATAAGTATAATGAAATACGAAGTAACTGAACACGTTTATAAATTCCCAAATCTTAGTTACTTTAAGAAAAATGTGGAGTTGGTGCTAATCCATGAAATTGCACATTGCACCTTGTTGGTCATTAGTGGAGCGTGTGTGGTTAATCGGCACACTAATATGTGACCAACGAAGGATGACAATGGGTAGGTCGCAGATTATCATAGATCAATGGAGCGTGTGTGGTTAACCGACACATTAATTAGGTGATAGACATCTTCGAGAGTACCAAGCTAATTTGCATGGTTATCCACACCTTCTTTGTGATCCTCGGCATCCCAATCACAAACTTGAAGGGCATAATCGAGATTAAACATGCCATTGAAAAGTTCAATGAATCTCAAAAGATCTAGGAGTTTCAATTCATTTAAAACCTAATTTTTCATTTTGTTTTTCATGGTGGAAATTGGTAAAACGTCATTTACCTACCTTCAAATATTCTGCAACTGAATTACGACATCCCTCTTCCGAGTTATAGAATATTGTGTTGGATCCTGTCCTTCATATTTCATTTGGGTATTATATTAAGGATTGAATAACCTAACTTGAATTTCTCCCGTTTTATAGATGTTAAATTCTAACAACTATGGTCTTCCCGAATCCTTTGGAAAAAGATTTCCACATGAAGATGATGTTCCACGAGTGGATTGTGGAAATGGAAATCATGCTTCACTTCCTCCACCTCCTCCAATAATTCTCCCTGGCCCACGTATTCGAAGACTTGAAAAGTTCAAGGTCACTCAAGCCCTATTGGCAAACAAACACGAAGATGGAAAGTCTGTATGTGCTCATGACTTGGATATGAAGTTGCATATTGATTTGTTGGGAATGTTAGGTGTCGATGTCTCGAGGAAGCTGGCTGTTGACTTGGTTCTTCAATTCCCGAATCATATAGTGAGTTCGTTAAAGATTACTATATGATGGACCACGACGTGACCCTCATTGATCTAACCTATTTTCTTATTGTTGTTGAATCAACAATGATTTGGCGCACTGGTAAAAGAAAATTTGACTGGTAGATCAACTTCCCAAACTTCCATGGACATTGATGATGGAAACATTGGAATTCCAGAAAAATCTTCTCTTCCCAATGGAAAGGGATCGGCCAAAGAACCCTTTGACCGGATGGTAAAGAGAAATGCTGAATTTGAAATTTTCCCATGTGTTATTCCCAAAGAGTCACATTGTTTCTACTGCCAAGAGAAGGGGCATTGGTTACGAAGCTGGTGCATCTACCTAAGGGATCGCAAGGATGGGAGAGTCAAGATGTATGACTGTAACATCCTGTTCCGGATCGTCTGTGACTTGGGCTTCTCGTTACCTTTCTGTATATATGAGGTTCATTGGAAATAGACTTATAACGAGGAAGCTATGACAGTTTAAAGTTTTGGCAAGAGAAGTCCCTTATTTGAGAAAAGTGGCAGTTGAGTACGCTGGGCGTACGTGTGTGTACGCTTAGCGTACTCATGTGCGTGAATTTAAAGCGGAGTCACCTAGTACGCTGGGCGTACCAGAGGGTACGTAGGGCGTACTAGGCACGAAATGAAACCCTCAATGAGGGGGTGTACCTATATAAAGAATAAGATGGCCTCATTCCTGGCCACCATCCTCAGACAATAAACCCTCTCAAACCCTAAATGCTCGTCCATGGAGCTTGTGTTACCATTGTGAGCTTATAAGTGTTCTTCTGGGATTTTTGGAGTGAAGAAGAAACATGGAAGAGAATAGAGTTGGAGTCTAGGCTTTGGATCTGAGCTTTTCTGTGGTTGGAGCATCATTTGAAGGTATAAAGCTCAAAGCTTTCACATCCTTTTTATTTGTGCATGATATGGTCCATTTTAGGCTTTTTGGTCCTAAAGAATGAAGATTAATGAGTTGTTGCACTCCAGAGCCTAATATCTGTCCTATTAAGTGTTTATAGTGGAGAGGATCCATAAAAATGAGGCCTTGGACGTGAGAATCAAGCCATGCATGAGATATGAGCATTTTGAGATAAGAGAGTGAGAGTTTTGGGTGTTTGTGACCTTATCAGCCATGCAAAGGCTTAAAGTCACTGACTTTATGGAGTAAGAGCTATCAGGGAGTCCAGATCTGTGATATGAGCCAAGGTCTTAACTGATTAAGACCAAATGAGTAGGAAGAGTGAAACTGGGACGTACGATGAGCGTAATCCCAGTACGCACCAAGTAGGGGTCGATCATCCCCGATGCCTGCATAGCAATAGAGTACGCCCAGTGTAGAGAGCTGGTACGCGCAGCGTACGCTCTACCGTTGACTTTTGGTTGACTTTTAGGGTTTGGTCAATTTGTGGACTATTAAGGCCAAGTAGGGGTAAAATGGTCTTTTACCCTTCTGGGATCTTGTGGAAGGGTTAGTCTAGCTTTTTGAGAGCCGCTATTAATTAGGGATAATTATTGTATGTGTTAGGCAGAGGCTAGACCGGTGATTCGAGTTCGAGGTTATCCGATTTCTATATGTGTTATGTGATATTATGCATTTTGTATGTGTGATATATATGTTATATTCTGTGTTTTACTGAGACAGGACCGGAGAGTCCAACCCTAGATGTGGGACCGGAGGGTTTCCACTGAGACAGGACCGGAGGGTCCAAACCGAGTTGTGAGACCGGAGGGTCTTCACTGAGATACCGGACTGGAAGGTCCACCCGGGTTGTGGGACTAGAG
Organism: Lactuca virosa; assembly: GCF_052849685.1. Lineage (NCBI taxonomy): Eukaryota > Viridiplantae > Streptophyta > Magnoliopsida > Asterales > Asteraceae > Lactuca > Lactuca virosa. The sequence goes on from NC_136429.1 coordinate 54,860,035, forward strand.
GGTCCCATTGAGACACATTAACCGGAGGGTCTTATTGAGCTATAGCCATGAGAGGCTAATGAGATATGTGTGGTTTTTTGGGGAACTCACTAAGCTTCGTGCTTACCGTGTTATGTGATATGTGTTTCAGGTTCTTCTCAGGATCGCGGTAAGGTGTCGCCTTGATTGTACACACCAGAGAAAGAGTTATGTTTTGAGGATCTTGTATTAATAATCAAACAATTATGGAGTTGCATTCTGTAAATTAAATAAAACGGATTTTTGTGAAATGTGTTATGAGAATTATGTGAAAATAAAATGAAAATTTTGTTTGAAAATTTACGGTGTTACAAGTTGGTATCAGAGCCTTGGTTTGAGGGATTCGGATGCACCTTCAGGTATGTCTGGACTCAAACTGAGGATTTGAGAAATTTTTTCAAAAGAAATGATTTTTCTAAAACGAGCAAGAGTTTATAAGAGAAAAACGAGAAGGAGCAGTGTCTACAATTAGCCAGAGCCCGAACGGTGATTTCCCAAAATACCCTTACTTATTTGTGTTATGAGTTATTATTGAGATATTAGTGATGCATCCTAAAAGATAGGCTAGGTATTTCATATTTAGGGCTAGAGTTGCCTGATTTGTGATGCCTTAGCCTAGGAATTTTTGCTATCTATGATGTGCTTTGAGTATGTGCAGAGTAAGAGTATCTAGCAGGGATCACTTAGGGAGAGAGTTCTGAGTCGAGAGATAATCTAGGAGAGATACCTAGAGGTACCCTGAGGAATCTACTGAGAGAGTAGTGAGGTACCCACGAGAGGTGGGGTTGCGTGAGTTTAGTAATGCCTTTTAGAGTTGCGCATAGAGCAGGTGGAGTTGTATGCCATAGTGGTTTTACGTGCTGGTGGAGGTTATTCGATGCCCGAATGTTGCTTGCTTTGTGCTTTGTGGAACTCTTGATAATGGGAGTCAGCAACCGAGTGAATATGACGATATTCAAGAGGTAGATGGCTGACATCATGAGGAGTTCTTTAACAACTGATGGCAGAGAAGTGTGAGAACCTAGGAAGAGCTTGGGGAGTGGCTTTAGTCAGCTGAGTATGCCGACAGAGGAGAGTATTCGCTGGAGAGCGACCATGTGTAACGGGATTAGTGATCGATAAGGTTGAGCAGCTACTTAGGAAATCTGGGACGATCCGTTTGGAAAGTATGGGTAGATGTGGCAGGTAGTATGGGCCCGTACTACTGAAAGCAGAGGACCCATACTCGAAGCAGGGAGAATCCCAGAGGTTCTAAATACCAGCTTGAGAGGTGATAACATGATTCGAGTACCATGATTCGTAGCAGATTGAGAGGTGATAACATGGTTCGAGAACCATGATTCGTGGCAGATTGAGAGGTGAAAACATGGTTCGAGTACCATGATTCGTGGCGGTTAGTGCTTCAGAGTTTACCAGTTATCCCGTTGTGATTGAGTAGAGATGATGCTTATTAGAGGATCGCGATCTGAGTTGAGCAATCGGCCGATAGATGAGGCGTCACCTTCTGTGACTAGAGATGCGATGTCCCCGTTTCCTGGGAGAAGCAAAAGAGATAACGAGCTTCCGGTTCCAGATTTTGGAGGTAATTCCTATTGGATAAGGTGTCTAAGTCCATAACTATATTTGGTATGTACTTGACCCGACCCGACATGGTCCATTTGGGTTGCACTTCACCGGAACAATTTGTATGGATAGTCTTTTGAGAATAGTATATTTATGATTTGTTAATATATAATAAGTTATAATATATTAATATGAAATCATATTATTTAATTAGTATTGATCAAGAATTAATTTAGTGATCAAAAGGAAACTAATTAAATATGGATTCTTATATATATAGAATGGGCCAATGTTCATTTAGGATGGGCTAAGCTTGCATGGAAGTCCATGGAGTTTTTAACCCATGGATCCTATGGAAATGAAAGGTCATGGGTATTAGGGTTTACATGGATGTAACCCTAATCCACCATATTATATAAAGAGGTCTTTGGCACTTGAAATTGGCACTAGTGTGTGAGACTTGAAGCATAGCCAATTTTGTGAGCCTAGTATACTCTCACAAGAACTTCCAAGTTGTTGTGGTGATTTGTGATTCCACTTGAGGCATTCACATTATTGGTGCTAGGCTCTTAAAGCTCCAAACAATCAACCACAAGAAAAGGTATGTCATTCTACTAATTTTCATAGTACATGTACCCAAATCACATGTTAGTTAGGATGAAACCTTGGAAAAAGAAAGTTTGCATGTATAATAGAGAAAACATAGATCCATGGTTTCTAGGGTTGCATGCAGACCATAGGAGTGTTAGAATGCTCAAAACCCTTCAGTGGTATCAGAGCCTAGGCTTGTTTTCAATTATAGTTGATGCAAATTGCTGAAAAAATCAATTTTTCTGCTCACTGTTCAGTGAACTCGCCGAGTCCAAGGGGGGACTCGACGAGTCCAAGTGAAAACTCATCCTACTCATCGAGTAGGTTCTTGCACTCGGCGAGTAGGAGGCCATGTGTGTAGAATTTTGAGTTTTATTGCTGGAATTGGACTAGGATCATTACCCTAAACTATTTTTAGATTGTTAAACCTGTTTTTGATGTAGTAATGATTGTGCTTATCCAATTTCAATGATAATTGTCAAAGTTTTAAATTTTATATTAAGTTCATATGATTCTTGAAAATTGTTGATATGAATTATGCATGCTTATGAGTTTTGATAGATCATAGATTATTTGACATTGCATGTTAGTTTAATTATTGATCTTGAATGCCTTTTAATGGACTCCATAACTTGTCCTCAAGTTATAGAATTCCAAGAGTCTTTTCCATTAAAATCATTAAAATTCATAAGTTATAGAAATGAAAGGTTTTGAATAGTTTCAAAACTTTCCCTCAAGTTTTGGAATTTGTAAAGTCTCACACATTAATACTTTAATTCCAAACCCTAGAATTTTAAAAGTTTAAAATTCAACCCTTATACTTTATAATATTATAAGTTAATAATATATATATATATATATATATATATATATATATATATATATATATATATATATATATATATATATATATATGTATAAGATCAAGTCAGTCTTATCTTTAGTAGGCCTCATTCACGAAGCTCGTCTATAAGGGGGTATAAGGTTGTTGCCTATAAAATGGCAGCTTAATGGGTGTCCACTCTCACCCACCGCTTCCTTGACTGGTGGAGAGTCGTTAGCCGAACGGGTAGGACAAGGACTATAATTCTCATTAAAAGTATAATGATAAATATAAAGTAACTAAACCTTTTATAAATTCCCAATCTTGGTTACTTTAGGAAAATGTGAAATTGGTGCTAACCCATGAAATTACACTTTGTACCTTATCAAGTCGTTAGTGGAGCGTGTGTGGTTAACCGACACACTAACATGGACTAGTAAGAGTGGCAAAGGATAACTTAATGTTTATCATAGATTGGTGGAGCACGTGTGGTTAACCGGCACATCGATTAGGTGATAAAATTAAGGGTACCAAGTTAATTTGCATGGTTATTCACACCATGTTTTGTGATCCTCGGCATCCCAGTCACAAACTTGAAGGGCACAATCGAGATTTAAACATGCCATTGAAAAGTTCAATGAATCTCAAAAGGATCTAGGAATTTCAATTCATCTAAAACTTAATAATTTATTTCGTTTTTCGTGGTGGAAATTGGTGAATCGTCATTCACCTACCTTCAAATATTTTGTAGCTTGGATTACGGCATCCCTCTTCCAAGTTTTAAAATATTGTGTTGGGTCCTATCCTTAATATTGCATTTGGGTCTCTTATTATGGATTCTTTATCTAATCTAAACTTGTCTTTCTTCTTTTCAGATGTCTTCCAACAATGGTTCTGGCTCAAACCCTACCGGCTCCTTCTCTCTCATGAATCTTTGTGGGAGAGTCATCTTTGATGGTTCCAACTTTAATGATTGGATTAGGAACATTAGGATGGTCACACGTTATGAGGATAAGGAATATGTCCTCGACAAGGAGCTGAAGGAAATAGATGAGTCTTCTACTACTTCACAGGAGATCGCTGACTTTAGGACTCATGAGAGAGATGCCACCAAGGTGGCATGTATCATGTTGGCCGCAATGACAGCTGAACTCCAAAAGTACTATGAGGACTTTTACCCTTTTGAGATGCACAATGATCTGATGGATAGATACCATGAGAGTGCTCGTCAAGAGAGGTATGAAATCATCCCTTCCATGATAACAACCCGAATGAAGGATGGTGAACCCATCACGGGCCACATGAAGAAAATGCAAAAGTTTGTGGACCATTTGCTGAAGTTAAATGTGAACTTTCCGGAGGAGCTGGCTATTGACATCATACTGCACTCCTTACCTTCATGTTATGATCAGTTCCGAATGACCTATCAGATGAACAAGGAGGAGGTCACACTTAGAAAGCTTCAAGGACTTTTGAAGACCGCCGAAAGTGGTCGCAAAGGTAAGTCGGTTGTTACCACTCCTACTCATACCACCGCCCCTGTTATGGCAATCGGGCAAGGTAAAGGGAAAAGAAGGAAGGCCCCTTCGAAGGGTACCAAGGGAAAGTCTCTTGATGGCCCCTATTCGAGTGGAACCAAAGGTGGTTCTGCGACTCCCACTTCCAACCCGAAGGATGCACAATGATTCTACTGTCAGGAAAAAGGGCACTGGAAGCGAAGCTTCCCCAAGTACTTGAAGGATCTTAAGGATGGGAAAGTGAAACCCACCCATGCAGGTATTTACACTATATTGTCTAAAAACTCACCACATACTAATTCTTGGGTCCTTGATACAGGGTGTGGAATTCACATTTGTTCTGATTTTCAGAGCCTAAAAATAAGTGAGGATGTGGAGCACGGGACGATAAACTTGATCATGGGGAATATGAGAGTTTCACTTATCACCAAGATTCGAGTTTATTCTTTATTGCTTAGTAGTGGATTAGTATTATATTTGAATAAATTTTGTTACTCGTCTGAAATGGCGAGAAGTATTATTTCTTTTCATGGTTTGTATAAACAAGGATTTACTTTTTCATTTGATAATGAATGTGGTGGTATTAATGCTTTTTATAATGGCGATCTTTATTTTAAAGCATTACCTTGTAATGGTGTATATGAAACTGTGTTGATTGTAGACAACTTAAGAAATAATGTATTGCATATTGATTCTTCCACTAGTTTGGATAAGGCATCCATGTGGCATTGTCGTCTTGGACATGTCAACAAGAAGCGCATAGGCCAACTCCAGAAGGCTGGAGTCTTGGAGTCATTTGACATAAAGTCAGATGCTAGTTGCGAGTCTTGTTTACTTGGAAAAAATGACAAAGTCACCCTTCACTAGTACTTATGCCAGGGGTGAAGGTTTGTTAGACCTCATACACACAGATGTGTGTGGACCCTTCAGAACTGCCACAAGGGATGCTAACCGCTTCTATGTGACTTTTACTGATGATTATAGTAGATATGGCTATGTATACATAATCAAGCATAAGTCAGAAACCTTTGAGAAATTCAAAGAGTTTAAACAAGAAGTGGAGAATCAGTTAGGCAGGAAGATAAAGATGCTCTGATCCGATCTAGGTGGTGAGTATCTTAGTATCAAGTTCCTTGACTATCTTAAGGAATGTGCAATTGTTTCACAATTGACACCTCCCAGGACACTAAGAGAACAAAATAGATCTGATGCGCAGGGACAAGGTTTGAGAACTCAGACCTTGAGTGAATGCTTAAGATCAATGTCTGATTGGTAATAAATATTCAAGTCAAGCCTGGAAAGACCAGTCAAGTCTTAGATAATGTATTCAACAAATGATCAAGTCATAAATGGAGAATGAGAATAAATGATCAAGGTAAAGCTAATAAATGAGGAACAACGGGAATGTTTGAAAGAAGTTGGAAATAACTTAGAAAATGCCAAAAGTTGAGTGAATGATCCGTCGTAGACTTTGTATTGAAATATCCTATAAATAGGAGTGAAGGTTACAGCGAATTAACTAGAAAACTTACATAGGACTGGACAATAGAAATGTTTCTGACATTCTGATTGTCTAGTATTACAAAATACTAAGTCCTATGAAATGTCACATCAATACAAAGACAAACTTAATAAATTCACAAAGACAAAATATTGTTACTCCGGATCAGCATCCATTCCGGACATGAGAATCATTCTGGAATGCCTTCAGCTTCGCATCTTCTTCTCTTCTGGTCCGGACAGATTCCGGACCACTCTTCACATTTGACTCCGGACCATTTGTTTCAGAAAACAAGTACTTCGGAATTCAGACTTAGGATTGCTAGAGGTTCACTTTCAGGTTCCAACAATCTCCCCCTAAGTGAACTTAGCAATCCATCCAATTATACTGCTTCTTCCTTGATGAAGGTGTATGCTCGGAACAACCATTCTCTGACTTCAATGTACTAGGTCAGTTGACTTACAAACTGTGCTTTGACCTGTTCCGGAGCTTTAGACTTTGACGCACGAGAGATGAACTTCCGGAGTGCTTTGGTCGGGACTAGGTGTTTGTCAAGGACTCGGAAAAAGTCCTTCTTGTTTGTCTTTTTGGTAGTGTAGACAAATCCTAGAACCGAGTCATCGATCGGACCATCTTCAAGCAAATCAGCTTCCGGAAGAACGTAGGTGATCTTCGCAACGAAGTCTTCAGTTCCGTAGAGATGACCCAGCTCATAGTCGCATCTGCAAAATTCCACGACGTAATCTTTGAGGAAGCTTAGAGCAGCATGAAAAGCACCCATGTCGTTATCGTTGTTTTGCATTCCTCGCAAATGAGCAGCCAGAGTCAGAATGTCGTTCGTATTCAAGGAAGGGAAGTCCACATCAGTAATGGTTCGGTAGGTAGGCTTGTTCCGAAAGACGTGAAATCGAAATAGTGGGCAGTTGAGTTTCAAATTTCACTAGGATTTTTCTTTCAAATCCATGGACTTTGGTAATTCTTTTTCTAGTCCATATTTCCTTAAACGGTTGAGCATTCTTGGAGTAGAATGTTTCAAGCCTTTCTCATTCCGTCCGAAGGATCACTTTCGGATCGTCATTTGGGTGAAGAGGAGCACATTTGATGTAGTACTTGCTGAATGAAGAGAGAGGAAGATCGAGTTATTCGGAATCGTTGGTGGGAACATCGTAGTACATATACAAAACAATTTCGAGATCACGGAGTATGCCTTCGCGACAAAGAGGAGATATGCCACGCATCGGATTAGGATTATCCTTAAGAGCTTGCATCTGGATGCTGTCCTCCAGAGCCTTGTTGATTTCCTTCTGAGACCATCCTTGTTTTTGCTTGAGAGGATGTCCGGAGTGGAAGGCTTGTTGTTCAGCAGTCATTGGCATTTTGCCTTTGTCTTTTTTCAGTGCGGCCATGATGACCTGCATGTTTTCATCCACCACAAATTCCGGAGTGGGGTTCGGAAGAGGATCTTCCGGAATGTCATCAGGGATCCGGAGTGGAGAGCCTTGGTCTATTGCAGCAATTTTTGGAGCCGGAATAGGTGGGAGCATAGAGGGAGTGATTCGGAAGGCTTCAGCTATGAGGAGTGATTTTGCTTTGGCCATTTGAATGGCCCTTTAAAGAACCTCAGGTAAAGATGATGGCCAGGAGACTGCGGACCATATCCTCTTCTCTTCCTCAGTCAATACCTTTGGGAATAGCTTCTTCGGAGCTTCGAGGCCTAGAACTCATTTGGTGACATATTTCTCTTCATCACTGTCTTCTCCATCATCAGAGGAAATTCCTAGAAGTCCGGACACAACTTGGACTTCATCGTCGGAATTCAAGTCTTCATCTCGGAGTGTGAACTCCGAGGCAGGTTTCCATGGTCTTCTTGGACCTTCTCCCCCTCTTGCATCGGTGGAGCTTGGAACTTGGAAAATACTTGGAGTAAAGAGTCCTTTAGATCTTTAAACTTGGAAAATACTTTCTAAAGTCCCATGTTGAGTTGAAGAGTGAGGGTATCGTATACTTCGGAAGTGGGAGCTTGAGCAGCAAGGTGATCAAACAAATGACCGAGAACATCTAACATCTCATCAAACTTTCGATTCGTAACATCAACGATGTTCCAAGTGGATCGAAGTAGCTTGATTAGGAATTGTTGAATTATAAGGTTCATCTCATCCTTCTTCTTGATCTCCTTCTCTAGCCTTTGGATTTGTTTCTCATGACAAACATAGGTCTTCTTAATAAGACCGTTGGTAGCAGACACCAAGTCGTCATGGACTTTGAGCATAGAGGTGATTATGTCGAGATAGTGTTCAACCAAAGCATCATATTTAGCTTCAACTTCTTCCATTGAATGCTTGAGTCGGAGAGAGATCAGTTGATCTAGTTGGGATTCTCGTTCCGTAACTGAAGGTCCGGACTGTTATGAGAGAGACTGAAGGATGACATCGAGTTTGGAATCAAGTCCGGAAACCTTTTGATCCATCTTTGTTTTGAGCTCTGTTACGGATGTTTCGATTGAGGAGACCTTCTTCATAGTATCTGACACATTGGATTGAATTTCGAGGAGAACAAAAGGATCAATGTAGTCACCAGCTGAGGATTCGGAGTAAGAATCTGAGTGTTGCAGCTTAGCTTGACGTGATGAAGTATGTGTGGATGGACCATGCTTAGTGATGGCATCATCTTCATGTATCTTGGAGTTGGATCCACCATCCGGAGTGGTTGAAGAAGATGATCTGAAGTCAAAAGCAGACTTGGAGGTTGATGGCTTGGATTCAAAGCGGATGGATGACATAAAGTTGGAGTCCGGAACAGATTTGCGTTCATCAGTGAGCATTATTTCTTCAGAGAGTTCTACATCCGAATCAGTTTGGAATACGTTGGTATGAGTGGTGATGGGAGGTTGTTCTGAAGCTAGTTCTCGATTGGCATCATCATCTGTAGGATGAACATACAGAAGATTGCTTTTATGAGCTCCGTTGTACATTGAAGTAAGAGTGGCATTCACTTGAGCTCTTGTCAGATCTGGACGTCTGGAAACAGCCCTGTTAACATAATCTTCCCATTGGGGATCGTTAGCACCTGGTCATCATGTACACCTTCCGGGTATCAAACCAGTTGAGGCATCCGAAGTCGGAGAGACTACTCCAGTTCCGGAATGCTTAGGGTCCGAAACAGGGGTTCCGGAGTGTGTGCTTGTGTGAGAAACGAGAGGGATATCAAATGAGACTCGTGGGTGTGTTCCAGGGGGCTGCAAGGAACTATGGTCAACACCGACATCACCTTTTTGGGAAGGTGAGGGTGGATTATGTGGAGATTCCCCGTGAGTGTGTGCATGTGATGTTGAAACATTGAGGGGTACCTCAGATGAGTGGTCTGGTGGGGTGTTCGGATGGCCAGAGTTAGCCTGAGTGTCATGAGCATCTTCCTTTGGAGAGAAAGAGCCGACTTTGGGTCTCTTTTGAGGCTTTGGCTTGGTGGGAGAATTTTTCCGTTTGGCAGATTTCTTAATCTTGGATCCGGACACGGAAGGTTTGGCCTTTTCCGAAACAGGCTCAACGGAGACTGGGGCAGGTTGTGTTGGGTCAAACACAACCGAAGTCTCCAGATGTTGTTTCAAATAAATGGAATCGGAAGGTATCGAGGCCAGCATATGGTCCGGAAGTCGTCTAACCGGACCAAAGGAGGATTGATCCTGAATTCTATAAGCTTTGACAACTTTAAATGAGACACATACCTCCGGAGGAATCGTGGAGACCGGACGTGGTTCGGAAATCTCCTTGAAGAGTTGTTGAATCGTCAGTACCCAGAATCTAGGGCTTGAAATTTCGTTATCCGTCCACTTGATGGCAAACTTGCAGAAATCTTGCCATAGGACCTCAGGAAGATCAACTGAATTTGTGCGTCTGGAGAAGATGCTATAGACCACATATAGCCAGTCCTTGTTGAGGGTGTCCATACCACCGTGCTTGCCGGATAACCCTCGAATGATAAAGTGCATCAGCACCGTCCATAGTCCAGAGAAGGATGATTTCTTGAAGTCTTTGGCCATGTAATATTGATTGTAGCCAATGTGATTCAGAAACGTCTGAAACTCTTCAGTGGCAGGCTCTTGAACTCTAAAACCCTTGGGGTTTTGTTTCACGCCGATAGCCTTGAGAAAAGTGGACTTGAAGATAGGCACAATCCTGTCACCGATGATCTTCGTCTGCAGCAGCCCTTCATCAAGTTTGATGCTTGTGAATGCTCTGTGGAGATGATGAAGTGGAAGAGGTGGTTCGGGAACTTTAGTGAGAGGAATAGAGATTGGATGATTCGCGATAAACTCGATCATAACACGAACAAATTCATCGTAATCTTCAGGGTTTAGGGAAAACAGTTGCGTCGTATCCCTTAGAAACGGTTCAGGGGAGGTTGATGATGATGAACCTTTTGATCGTTTCTTATTGGCAATGGACTTCTTCGGAGTTGAGGCAGTTGGAGCAGTTTTTGGTGGTGAAGAAGGGGAAGCCATTGTTGCAAAGTTATGAATGCTTGATGAACACGAAGAACACAGATAGAATTTAAGGGTTTAGGAAGTACTGGGCGCGTAAAGAGGTAAAAGGGGGTTTTAAGTGGTATTTATAGGTAAGGGAAGTGGTTCGGGTTAGTGGGGTAATGATGAGGATCCAAAAGTGAAACGGGTTGCATTAAATGAGTAACTGCTTTTGGGGGTTGAGTTGACGTGGGAGGGGAAAGGTTAGGTTGTTTGTAGCTTGAAATGGAAACCCTAAACGACGATTCGATGTTTTCTTTATGGGGGCGTGCAATCGTGTCACGAAATTTGAGGAAGATAGGATAAGGATCTTCTTAAAAAGTAACCGTTGCAAAAAAAAACGTTTCGCCTTTTTAACCTTTGGAATTCCGGATGAGCGGTTCCGGATAGTGTATGATCCGGAGGATAATGAGTTGTGCTCCGGAACATTGTTATTTTGAAAAGTGGTTCGGAATGAGAAATAATCCGGAGAGAGTTTCGATTCCGGAGTAAAAAACTTAGTGCGATTTCGGAAAAGGTTTGTGATTCCGGAGCAAAAATTTCGGAGTAATGATTTTTAAGAATTTCTGGAGTGAATTTGAAAGAGTTTCCGAAACATAATTTGGCAAGCATTCCGGAGTGAAATTTGAAACAGTTTCCGGAACATAATTTGGCAAGCATTCCGGAGTGAAATTTGAGAAAACGTCCGGAGTGAATTTTGAAATTGCAAAGTGCAGAATGCAATACCGTTCCGGAGTGGAATTCTGGGATGCCATTAGGAAGTAAATTCCAAGATGAAAATTCGAGCACTACGACAATGTGGACTTTGAATAACAAACAATCAGGACGAACTGTACAGCTTAAAACTCAAGTGATGGTCAGAAATGAAGACAAGTAAAATGATCCTATGTATTCCGAGAGAAAGTAGTTCCGAGATGAAAATTTTAGATCGGAACTAATTTTCTTTCGAATATGTCTATCAAAGAGAACAGGTCTCTTGAAAGAACTGAGGATCTGGTATCATCATACCCATCTTGTTCAGAAAACCATTGAATTTGGTTTCGTCTAATGCCTTAGTAAAGACATCAGTAATCTCATCGTTAGATGTAACAAAAATGAGTTCAATGTTACCATTTAGAACATGATCTTTTATGAAATATACCTTATATCAATGTGCTTAGTCATTGAGTGCTGAATTGGATTGTGGGAAATCGCAATGGCACTTTGAGAATCACAATAGATAGGAATGCGTTGAAAGTGGTAACCATAATCCAAGAGTTGAGATTTCATCCTCAGAACCTGAGATGTACAGCTGGCAGCAGCAATGTATTCGGCTTCGGTTGTAGATAGTTCAATGCAGTTCTGTTTCTTGGATGACCAACTGACCAAACGACCACCTAAGAATTGACAGCCACCTGAAGTGCTTTTTCTATCAAGTTGAAGACCACCATAGTTTGAATCTGAATAGGCTTGAAGTAGGAAGCTCTCATTTGCTGGGTACCAGATTCCGAGACTCTTTGTACCTTTGAGGTATTGGAAAATTTGTTTCACAGCCAAGAGATGAGACATCTCTGGGTTGACTTGAAATCTAGCACATAAACATGTGGAAAACATGATATCAGGACGACTTGCTGTAAGATAGAGCAGGGATCCAATCATTCCGTGGTACTTCTTTTCATCAACTGAAACACCTGAAGGGTAGGCAAAGATCTTGTGTCCGAAGCCCATTGGTACCTTGGCTGAGGCACAGGTGTCCATTGAGTATTTCTTGAGGAGTTCCGAAATGTACTTCTCTTGGTGAATGAAGATTCCTCTGTTAGTCTGTTTGACATGGAGGCCAAGAAAGAAGCTTAACTCCCGATTCATGCTCATTTGGAATCGATAGGTCATAAGTTTAGCAAAGTCAGCAACCATAGATGAATCCGTAGATCCAAAAATGATGTCGTCCACTTAAATTTGTACCAGCATTAGATGCTTTCCATTTGATCTTCGGAACAGGGTAGGATCTAGAATTCTTCTTTGGAAAACGGAGCGTTTGAGAAAATCAGTGAGGGTCTCGTACCATGCCCGAGGAGCCTGCTTGAGTCCGTAGACAGCCTTCCGGAGTTTGTAACAGTAGTTCGGAAAGGAGAGATTAACAAAACCGGGGGGCTGTTGAAGGTATACTTCAGTGTCAAATTCACCGTTAAGAAAAGTGTCAAATTCACCGTTAAGAAAAGCACTCTTAACATCCATTTGGTAAACTTTGAAGCCTTTGTGAGCACCATAAGCAAGAAAGATTCTAATGGCTTCAAGACGTACAACAGGAGCAAAGGTCTCATCGTAGTCGAGCCCTTCAATCTGTGTAAATCCTTTTGCCACCAATCTTGCTTTATTTCGAATAATAACTCCTGCGTCATCTAGCTTGTTGCGAAATACCCATCTCGTACCGACAATGGGATGATTATGAGGAGGAGGCACGAGAGTCCAAACGTCATTTCGGTCAAATTCTGCCAATTCTTCTTGCATGGCTATAATCCAGTCAGCATGCTCTAATGTGTCCTTAATGGATTTGGGTTTAACCATGGATATAAATGCTGAGAAATGGCATTCATTTTGGATACTTGTAGCAGAACGAGTCTGTACACCAGCATTGGGGTTTCCGATTACTTGGTTCGGATGATGATCCTTTGTCCAAACATGTAACCTTGGGAGTTCTTGTGCAGCTGTCGATCCGGTATCAACAGTGGAATTGATTTTCTCCCCCTAAATGATTTGAATGTGAGGATGATGCTCCCCCTGAACTTATGAACCAGAGAGATTGACATAATCATCAGAAGGAAATTCAAAGAAATTTTCATTTTCATCAATGTTGAGAGGATTTGAGTCATCGAAATCAGCAGCTGCATCTTGGAAGCCATCCACATTTGATTCAAGAGAGGGGTGAGCATTCTCCCCCTCAGCCTGAGAAGGTTGAAATGGTTCGGAATCAAATGGAGGGAAGCTTGGGATCGGACCGGAGACGTTTTTCGAGACAGGGGCTTCCGAAGGAGAGATTGGATTGAAAGTTGGCCTTGTTCGAGATTCCGAATCAAGGGCGGTTTCGAAAGGACCAAAGAGAGTTTCAAAGTCAACTTCAAGAATTGTTTGGGGGTTTGGACATCTTGGCGGAGGAGCATCGGACTCCATAATGTGAGTTGTAATATGGGTTGGGCCAGAATTCCGAACGAAGTTGTCATCGAAAGTAACGTCAAAGCTTTCTTCCAGAACACGAGTTCTCCGGTTAAGAACTCTGTAAGCTTTTAATTTTGAGGAGTACCCAAGGAAGATGGTTTCATCAGCTTTAGGTTGGAACATGGTAAGTTGATCACAGTTGTTCTTGATGAAGCATCTGCATCCGAAAACATGCAAAACCGAGATTGTTGGCTTCCGGCCATTCATTTCTTCGTACGAAGTCATGTTGAGGCGTCGATTGATGATACTCCGATTTTGAGTGAAGCAGGCAGTAGATACGGCTTCAGCCCAAAGGTAGAGTGGTAGATTTGCGAAGTTCAGCATGGATCGAGCAGCTTCAACGAGAGTTCTATTGCGTCTTTCGACTACACCGTTTTGTTGTGGAGTATAAGGAGCTGAGAAGTTGTGGTCGATTCCTTTTTCAGAGAGAAATTTCTCAATGGTGTAATTAGTGAATTCCGATCCACTATCACTTCGGATTCTCCTAACTGGGAGTTTCATAAGAACTTCTATTCCTTTGATAAAATTGATGAGCTCTAAGGCTGTTTCGGATTTCATCCTTAGGAAGAAGACCCAAGTGAACCTTGTAAAATCATCAACAATAAGAGAATGTATTTCTTATGATGAAGAATTTCTACAGTGGATGGTCCACAAAGATCAATGTGTAGAAGCTCCAATGGTTCCGAAATGGATTTTTCGATGATAACAGGATGACCCTTTTTCGATTCCTTACCACACTCACAAGCAGCACACAAATGATCATTTTCGAATTTGAGAAGATGTAAATCTCTCACCATTTCACCGGATACGAGATCATTCATGTACCGAAAGTTTAGATGAGCGAGCCTCCGGTGCCATAACCAACTGACGTCAGGAACAGCTTTGCTTAGAAGGCAGAGTTGCGGTTTGCCAATAATCATGTTGATTTCGAGCGGGTACATGTTCTTGTTGCGAAGCGACTTGATTAAACATTCTTTCCGGTCTTCGGTCATTACATAGCTGTACTTTTTTGCAAAATTCCACATGTCGATATGAATCAGTGAGCTGAGAAACACTTATCAATTTATGTTTCAGATCAGCTACATAAGCCACATTTTAGATAGAGAAGTTTCCATTAGTGAGAATTCCATAACCACGAATTTGGGAGTTGGAGTTGTTGCCATATGTCACGTAACCAGCCTTTGGAGAGAGCTTTAAATCTCGCAGAAAGTCTTCCTGCCCCGTCATGTGCATGGAGCAAGCACTATCAATATACCATATTGTTTCTTGCTCCGAAGCACAAAGTGTCTGCAAAATTAGTGAGTAATGGAGTTTTTAGGCTCCGAATTAGTCTTTGGGACGTAGGCACGAGCTTTGGACTTTGATTGTGACTTAGGAACAACTTTGTGTTTTTGGGTGGTATTTTTTGAATTCTTTGGAAACAGACAGAAGGCTAATGTTTTTTCAGCTATCCAGTAGTCATATTCAATGACTTGAAGGTTCCGAACAGTCTTCTTCGGACCTTTGACTTCGGGAGTGTTGGTAACATTTGTAACCTCCGGAATTGTTGTTTCATCAATAGGAGATTTGACTTTCCACACAAGATTTTTCTTTGAAGATTTTGAAAATTTTGTTTTCTTTGCATTTGTGGATTTGCTTGATGACACATTGGTTTTTGAAAGATTGGGTTTAAAAATTGTGCCATCAGATTTAGCAATAAAAACAGATGAAACAGTCCGAGGAGAAGTGTTTTGGACTGTCATGGCATTCACACGAGATTTAGGCTGAGTAGAACTGACTACTTTCTTGGGTTCTACACGACTGAGAGATTCAGAAGGTCTTTTTAGGACCTTAGTAGGAACAAAGGAGTTTTGACTATGGGTTGATGCATGAGAATTCCGGGATATACTCGGTTTGGAGTTTTCAATGAACCTGGAATTTTGTCTAGTCTTAACTTCCTTTTTATGTGCATTTCGAGCTTCTACTTTGGGATCTACAATATCCTTCCTATTCAGCATTGGTTTTCTCTTAGGGTGAGACGAGGATTTTGAGGTTTGTCCTACGGATGGATTACTAAACTCAGGAGTAATGGGAACCAATTTAGTTTTTGAGATGACTAAGGAATCTGATTCGCAAGAATCAGAGGACACACAGTTTGAGACTTCAAATTTGTCATTTAAGGATGCCCATACAAACTCAGAGGCAACAGTTTCAGTTATCACGGAAGAAATTTCTTCAACAACACAGTTGTTGGGAGGGTTACTCCTAGGGACGTAATCTACGCAATTTGAAACACTGTGATGAAATTCCGTGGTCCGACTCAGGTCCAGGTTTATCAAAGGCGGAAGAGGCGTGGAATTGGGACATTTGACAATAATTGATTGAAACTCAGGAATTAATGATGCAAAATGATATGTGGTCTCCTCAAGAGGAGACAAATGAGAAACGGGGGTGTCCGAATGTTTGATGTTCGGAACCTCTCCCATGAAGGTCAAATTTTGCAATTCTTTCAAGTGACTAGCAATTGGTTTCGGAAACTCGCTTCCGACACCAGGTGCTTTAGACCATCGGTGACGAAAATTATGATTCATTCGAATGTCCGCTTCAAGCATGTCTATGGAATTATGCAACACATCTATCTTAGCATTAAGACGTTTGTTATCAGAAATCAAAATATTTCTTTCAGAATAGGTAATTTCGCATTTGTCTTTCAAAATGATACATTCATCTTTGGACATTACAAGCTCATGCTCTAAAGACTCGATTTTCAATTTTTTATCCTCAAAACGCAACTAAGATGATTTAGTTCACAGTCCTTCTTCTCACTGGCTTCTATGGCGGACTCATAGGCTTTATAAATGGTGCTCATATCTGTTTGGATTTGGGTCAGATAAGGTTCACAAAGAGATAGATCAAAATTATTATTAGTAATCATAGACTTTACCTGCTGAACAATGCTTCGACCGGGTGGATCATTGGTTGCCAAATAGCAATAGTGAGGTTCAACAACATCATCTTTATCTTCTGACCCAGAAGACCAATACCCTTCATCACATTCAACAGTTTGTCTCGCCATCAAACACATATTACTTCCAGTTACCATGTCATCATCATCCCCGGATGACCAATATCCTTCAACATCTCTTGAAACCGTTGTTACAAAGGCTTTTTCGCTTTTAGCCATCTCTTAGGCTCTTCGGACGTAGTAAGCAGAATCCTTGATTTGTAGAAACAATTGTATGTTATGTGTTATATGTGTTATGTGCTTTTCCATGTTATCATCTCGAGTTGTTGTATCCGCTATTTTTATAGCAAGGTTGTACCTCTGACTTGAAGTGTATGACATAGGCATCACTTGGGTATTGGTATGAACCGTTGACCATGAAGTGTATGACATAGGCATCACTTTGGCTTCGGTAGAATAATATTCCTGAGTATTTTCCCGTGTTATTTTTATTTCTGCTATTTTTGATAGCAAAGCTATACCTTTGACCATGTGATCAGTTTAAGAACTCAGATTCACAGTGGTACTGGTATGTAGCCTATGGCTATGTAGAGCATGTCCCCCAGTAAGTGAATGACTCTATTCTATGGCATTGGCAGATGGTTAGACAGGGCGTAAAAACCTGAAATCTACCAAAATGTTAATCCGAAGTTGTATGTCTTCTGTGCCATTTGGGCCAAAGCGTTATTGATGTATATTAAGTATGGAAATTGTTATGTCTCAATGATTGTATATCTTTGAATCAAATCAGTAATTGTTAGGGAAAGCTTATCACATTATGCCTTCGTTGTTCCTTGCTCCTATTTGTTTCTGCCATATTGGTATATATATGGCATAACGTTATATTGTATCTATTATTGAACTCACTAAGCGTTATCGCTTACCCCTCCCAATGTTTTAACATAATGCAGGCAATAAGCACCCAGTATAGTTGGAAGACTTAGAATAGTTGTAATATTATTTTTTTGTATTTTGGTTTAGGTTTGTATAGATTTACAATATCCTGGGTAGTCATGTAAAATCTTAAAACATAGTCGGTTTGTATCTAATCTTTTGTAATGACTTTATCAATGTTAAAATATTATTTTATGAATATGCATGTAGCATGTTTTGGAGTAACTATATTGTCAAGTATGAAAGTTTGTGTCTTTCAGAAATATGAAAGTATAGAAAGGGGTTCTTTCAATCATGGTATCAGAGCAGTGGTTTAAGTGAACTAAATCTCATGGATTGGTATTTAGACTTAAACTATTGGAGGTTCAATATATGAACTGGGATCATTGTAAATATATGGATACAAACCATAGGAAATACTTAAGTGGGGTATTGGGTAGTGATAAACCCTAGTATTCTAAGACATTAACTTACTTCAAAAAATTTAGAGAATTAGTATATATGAACTAGGAATTTTGAGAATTTCTAGATTTAAACATGAATTGTTAAGTGAAGATGATACAATATGTATCTGATGTATTTTAGGTTGAATACCTAATGGGGTAAGCACTAGAATATTAAGAGGAGATATGCCTTATATTCTAATATGTGCTAAAGGATAAGTAAATATAGCATGCTTTAGGTTTCATACCTATATTGCTATTATTTGAGAAAGTTTAAGGTCTGTTGCCGACCTTGGTTTAGAAAATTTTATGTTTAGAATTCTAAGAATTTCTGTATTAGAATTTACATAAAACTTTTCGAAGTAATAAAGATACTTATGATATTTGATATTGATAAGTTTATTGATAAACGATCGAAGGATATCGTGAAATAATAAATATGAAGTGTAATCGTAAGTAGTGTATTAATACCAACAGAGTGGTATTATGCATTTAAAATATGTAAGATAATGTAAAAACATCTTTGGAAGAAAGGTGTGCGTTTAAAATACATTTAGATGAGATAAATGTTTTGGCATAACCGATGAAGTTGTTCCACCGCTGTCCAGATTAAAGCAGTGATAGTTTATAGAGTCAGAAGAACCAAGGATGGTGATAAATACTTCGATAGTATTGAAATTAATGTAGTCCAAGATTTAGAAGAATTAAATGAAGATCAAAGGAAAGGCTAATGAAGTTTTTAGACTTATTAGGCCAAGACTTTGTGATGAAGTATGTAGTTCGAGTAGTAACCCTATACAGGATGCTCAGACTTAGTATTTAATAATATTGAGTGATGATTGACTTCTATCACATCCTTATGGAAGTTCCATTGTGTGTTAAGCCGACTTTAACATACAAGATTGGGATAGTGAAATAGGTTATTTGGTTGTGAAAAAGCTGAGTGGCTTACTTGTTAGAGTAAGATAGAGTATTTAGTTGAAGAAGATATACACTCATATTATTGTATGAGAAAAAATGTTGTAATTAGGGATGACAGAGAACCAAGTTGAAGCTAGTAGAGCTTGCTGAGATGCAGCTATAATGCAGACTTCCTGGGATAGACTCCTATGAAGTAGACTTAAAAGATACAACCATGAGAAGAAGACTTACTCAGATACAGGAATGACGATGTCATGAAAGGATAATGAAACCAACAAATATGCATGATGGTTTGCATGAGTTAGAAGATGATGTAAGTAGTTGGAAACTATTTGTCTTTACACTGCTAGAGGAAATTTTGGGTGTAGTATGTCTTGCAGAGTAGACACTACCCGAGAACGAATTTATATGAAAAAATGGAAGTAAAATTTCTATCGACCTATGGAAAAGTATTAGGATATATTAGATCGAGTTTATGCATGAGAAGAATCCTAGAAGGCGAGTATAGGTAATCCAATATATGTTTGATAGAAACGCGAAAACCCTAGTTGAGTCTAGGAGAAATTGTTGTATGTACTTGTTTGAACGCACTTAAGTGTGAAAATTTTCTTTGTGAAAACTTTTGAATGGTGACTTGGGAACTGCGAGACAATACTTGGGACGAGTATGAGTAGGTGTGAATAGTAGTAGAGGCCTATACTACTGGAAGCACAGGACTCACACTTGGATCAGGTAAAGTCACAAGGTTACCAAGAAGCTAGTAAATGATTCCGTTTATTCATGTGTGTCGTTACCTTCATTTCGGTAATGACTAAGAAGATAATTATCGTTCAAATCTTAATGTAATAAAGAGTGGAGTCCGATTAATATAAATCTACAAAGATAAAGTTGATTGGTTTAGAAAGCCATGTATTAAGTAATGACGAAACTTCAGTCAAGAAGGAGACGGTCGAGATGGTCGATAGAAATATAACAACCTTCATTAAAGAATTGAGCAATCATTAGCCAGAGATGTGACTTGCTATGTGGTGTTACTGGCCACAAGAAATGTTTCCGCCCTACTCTTACTAGTCAAATGGCGGGGAGTCAAGTTTTCCGTTCAACAATCAAAGAGTACTCCAACTAAAAAGGAGGAGGTGCCAAAAACTAAAAGATGTATATGTCTGAAAGCACGAATTAGAGATAAGTGGTGCTAATCTTTCTATTCCAAAGCATCCACGTGTTGATCAAACTCTTTTCATTTTCTTTATTCCATCAGCTTGATTTATTCGATCTGATTCTAATACAAGAGTTTGGTTCGTTATGTATCTTGTGCGTTATAAAATTAAAGGTCATTAGAATAAGACCATTCGAGTTTTTGTTATAGCAAAAGTAAAGACCTTATCTTGGGCTTAGTCTATAAACCAAGAAGGAGCAGGAGACTGCAATGAGAATTGAGTTTTAACTCAAAGATTAGGATCGAAATCCCAATAGAGAATGGTGAGCGGGTGCAGGTTTGAGCACCGCTAGTAATTAAGAAGTTTGAAGAGTTTGACAATCGTTTGTTAAATCAAAAGTTAAATATCGTACATTTTAGATTACCACAGAGGAAGTAAGTTAGGACTCGAATGTTGTGACTAGTAATTTTCTCGTAAACTTTAGATCTGATCACATCTTATTTGATTGTGATGCCTCAGATTCTTTCGTGGCTTATAAATTCGCACATTATTTTCAAATTGCTTATTATGCAAATTGTCCAATCATTTCATATAGATAACATAGGAAATATATCATTACTTGCTGATAAAGTTTATAGAGATAGTGCTATAGGAATTGAAAGTTATAATCTTCCTGTTAACCTAATTCCTATATTTGATATTATTCTCGACATGGATTGGTTGTTAAAGAACTACGCAGAGCTCTTGTGCTACAAAGAGATGATATGCATCCCTATCGAAAGGGAAGATTCTATTTATGTCTACGGTGAAAATAATAAATTTCTTTCTTAAAAAAACTCGTAAATTTATATCGAAGGGATATTCTACTTATCCGGCTTATACAGTTAATACCTTGAAAGAGGAGAAGAAAACTGTGAATGATAGCCTTTGGATAATTATCGACCGACTGATTAAGAGTGCATATTTTTCTCGCCATACGTACAACGGTTCTAATGGAGAAATACGCAAAAGTTTACTTAGACGAAATTGTGGCCAGACATGGTGTGCCACTAAAGATTATTTCCAATCGTGATACTCGCTTCACTTCTCACTTTTGGGCGAGTATGAAAAGTGAATTGGGATCTCGAGTTACTCCCAACATAGCTTATCATCCCCAGACAGATTGTTAGACGGAGAGAACAATCCAAACAGTAGAAGATATGCTTCGTGCATGTGTCTTAGGGTTCGGTAGTAACTGTGAACACCATTATGTTGGCATCATGTAGGACAGAAAATCCTTGGTGGCCCTGAAATGATTCAAGACACCACTGATAAGATTCAAATTCTACGATAAAGAATGAAAGTAGGCCAGGATCGACAAAAGACATGTGTAGCAATGGAGGAGACAATCCATAGAATTCCAAGTGGGTGATACTGAAGGTAACCCCATGGAAAGGTATTATGAAATTTGAGAAGAAAAGGAGATTGAGTCCTAGATTTATTGGACTTTTCAAAATTATCTAACCAGCATATCGCTTGGAAATTGCCTGAAGATTTGGCAGGTATTCATGATGTATTTCATGTAAGATATCTATGTAAATGCTTGAGTGTATATGATGAAACAGTTCCATTATCCAAGGTGAAACGGGATAATAAACTTATACTTACGGAAAATAAGAATGAGATAAGAGCGAAATATCCTCATTTGTCCAAATCGTTGTGATTTCGGGGACGGAATCCTCAAAAGGATGAGGTATTTGTAACATACACGTTTTGAAATCGTGTTATGTAATTTGAAAAGTTAAAATAAAATATTATGAAATATTATGTGAAATTGAGTGTTGAGTTCTAACAGATAGTTTTTACTAGAAATGAAGTAAAACTATGTTTAGAATCACTCATTAAACGTTGGAAGTCTTATGAGATTCCAATTAAAAGCCAATTAGTGAAATTTACCGAAAATATAAAATTTGAAATAAGTAAAATTTTATTATTGAAAGTTGTAGATAATCTCGTTAGAAACACGTAGGCGAAAACCTCATCGAAATCCGAGTTATAACGAAGAAGTTATGACCAATCGAAGATCCGCGATAAAACTGGCACGGTGCCGAATGGCGTAAAAAGTGAGTTTTTGATAAACTACTTTTTAGCCTTAGTGATCTAAATGAAAGTCGTAGTATTCGTTAAACCAAGAAGTTCGATAAAAAGAACGCCAAAATCTGACTTCGTATGAGGAAGTTATGATTTTTACAAGTTTCAGTTTAGCAGTAGACAGCTAAAAACTCGAATTTTTGATCGAGTGATTTTTTGCCGACACAACCTAAACGAGAATTGAAGGTCTCGTCATTAGTAGTACAACGGTAAAAAGTCTGACGAAAACGGACGTCGGATGAAGAAGTTATGAATTTTTAACGGATTTACCAGTCCCAGTCTGTTAAAAATAATAATATCAAAATAAATTCAAAATTTTCCGACGAAGTCTAAATGAAAGTTGTAGAGCATAATTTTCTCTACGCGTGCATATAAAGAACGTCAAAAACGGAGCCCGTATGAGAAAGTTATGGATTTTACAAGATTGGGCACATTTTCATTTAATTTTCGCATGAATAGTGTTGATCCACGTGACATCTTCTGATTGGCCCGTAGCCTCGCGTGGCACCCTCTGATTGGTCCGAGGTCGTCACCCACTTTCCCCATTGGACCGAAGCTCGGTCCACTCAGGAGCTTCCATCTATCCGCAGTTGAGGACGCGACTGATGAGCTGGTGCCTCGCATGCGCGCCCTGTGTCACCTTCCGAGCCTCGCACGTGGACTCCTCGCAGGTGCGACGTCTGGCCTCCGAACCGAGCTCCTGCTGCCGCATGGCCTTCGCAGCTGCTGACCCTCCTAGCCTCGGATCCAAAGCTCCGGATCTCCTCCCCTATAAATAGATCTCTTGCTAGATTACCCGGGGAAATGGGAAAATTGCCATTTTCTCCCCCTTTTTCCATATTTCTATTATTTTGTCATTCCCCGAACCCCCCAGGATTATTTTCAACGCCCGAAACACGCCCCGAAGTGCCCGGAGACCCGGAAAATTTATCTTTTCGGTTTCGAAGCTCTACCATCGCAGGGCCCGGTTTTCAAGAAAACTCCCGGTTTTCAACGACGAAAGTCATATTTAGAGCCGAAGTGCTGCCCAAATTATTATTTTGACCCCCGGTTGCTTTAAGGTGAGTTTAATTTGTAGAAACAATTGTATGTTATGTGTTATATGTGTTATGTGCTTTTCCATGTTATCATCTCGAGTTGTTGTATCCGCTATTTTTATAGCAAGGCTGTACCTCTGACTTGAAGTGTATGACATAGGCATCACTTGGGTATTGGTATGAACCGTTGACCATGAAGTGTATGCCATAGGTATCACTTTGGCTTCGGTAGAATAATATTCCTGAGTATTTTCCCGTGTTATTTTTATTTCTGCTATTTATGATAGCGAAGCTATACCTTTGACTATGTGATCAGTTTAAGAACTCAGATTCACAGTGGTACTGGTATGTAGCCTATGGCTATGTAGAGCATGTCCCCCAGTAAGTGAATGACTCTATTCTATGGCATTGGCAGATGGTTAGACAGGGCGTAAAAACCTGAAATCTACCAAAATGTTAATCCGAAGTTGTATGTCTTCTGTGCCATTTGGGCCAAAGCGTTATTGATGTATATTAAGTATGGAAATTGTTATGTCTCAATGATTGTATATCTTTGAATCAAATCAGTAATTGTTAGGGAAAGCTTATCACATTATGCCTTCGTTGTTCCTTGCTCCTATTTGTTTCTGCCATATTGGTATATATATGGCATAACGTTATATTGTATCTATTATTGAACTCACTAAGCGTTATCGCTTACCCCTCCCAATGTTTTAACATAATGCAGGCAATAAGCACCCAGTATAGTTGGAAGACTTAGAATAGTTGTAATATTATTTTTTTGTATTTTGGTTTAGGTT
Source organism: Lactuca virosa (assembly GCF_052849685.1). Lineage (NCBI taxonomy): Eukaryota > Viridiplantae > Streptophyta > Magnoliopsida > Asterales > Asteraceae > Lactuca > Lactuca virosa. The sequence goes on from NC_136429.1 coordinate 54,884,124, forward strand.
TGTATAGATTTACAATATCCTGGGTAGTCATGTAAAATCTTAAAACATAGTCGGTTTGTATCTAATCTTTTGTAATGACTTTATCAATGTTAAAATATTATTTTATGAATATGCATGTAGCATGTTTTGGAGTAACTATATTGTCAAGTATGAAAGTTTGTGTCTTTCAGAAATATGAAAGTATAGAAAGGGGTTCTTTCAATCATGGTATCAGAGCAGTGGTTTAAGTGAACTAAATCTCATGGATTGGTATTTAGACTTAAACTATTGGAGGTTCAATATATGAACTGGGATCATTGTAAATATATGGATACAAACCATAGGAAATACTTAAGTGGGGTATTGGGTAGTGATAAACCCTAGTATTCTAAGACATTAACTTACTTCAAAAAATTTAGAGAATTAGTATATATGAACTAGGAATTTTGAGAATTTCTAGATTTAAACATGAATTGTTAAGTGAAGATGATACAATATGTATCTGATGTATTTTAGGTTGAATACCTAATGGGGTAAGCACTAGAATATTAAGAGGAGATATGCCTTATATTCTAATATGTGCTAAAGGATAAGTAAATATAGCATGCTTTAGGTTTCATACCTATATTGCTATTATTTGAGAAAGTTTAAGGTCTGTTGCCGACCTTGGTTTAGAAAATTTTATGTTTAGAATTCTAAGAATTTCTGTATTAGAATTTACATAAAACTTTTCGAAGTAATAAAGATACTTATGATATTTGATATTGATAAGTTTATTGATAAACGATCGAAGGATATCGTGAAATAATAAATATGAAGTGTAATCGTAAGTAGTGTATTAATACCAACAGAGTGGTATTATGCATTTAAAATATGTAAGATAATGTAAAAACATCTTTGGAAGAAAGGTGTGCGTTTAAAATACATTTAGATGAGATAAATGTTTTGGCATAACCGATGAAGTTGTTCCACCGCTGTCCAGATTAAAGCAGTGATAGTTTATAGAGTCAGAAGAACCAAGGATGGTGATAAATACTTCGATAGTATTGAAATTAATGTAGTCCAAGATTTAGAAGAATTAAATGAAGATCAAAGGAAAGGCTAATGAAGTTTTTAGACTTATTAGGCCAAGACTTTGTGATGAAGTATGTAGTTCGAGTAGTAACCCTATACAGGATGCTCAGACTTAGTATTTAATAATATTGAGTGATGATTGACTTCTATCACATCCTTATGGAAGTTCCATTGTGTGTTAAGCCGACTTTAACATACAAGATTGGGATAGTGAAATAGGTTATTTGGTTGTGAAAAAGCTGAGTGGCTTACTTGTTAGAGTAAGATAGAGTATTTAGTTGAAGAAGATATACACTCATATTATTGTATGAGAAAAAATGTTGTAATTAGGGATGACAGAGAACCAAGTTGAAGCTAGTAGAGCTTGCTGAGATGCAGCTATAATGCAGACTTCCTGGGATAGACTCCTATGAAGTAGACTTAAAAGATACAACCATGAGAAGAAGACTTACTCAGATACAGGAATGACGATGTCATGAAAGGATAATGAAACCAACAAATATGCATGATGGTTTGCATGAGTTAGAAGATGATGTAAGTAGTTGGAAACTATTTGTCTTTACACTGCTAGAGGAAATTTTGGGTGTAGTATGTCTTGCAGAGTAGACACTACCCGAGAACGAATTTATATGAAAAAATGGAAGTAAAATTTCTATCGACCTATGGAAAAGTATTAGGATATATTAGATCGAGTTTATGCATGAGAAGAATCCTAGAAGGCGAGTATAGGTAATCCAATATATGTTTGATAGAAACGCGAAAACCCTAGTTGAGTCTAGGAGAAATTGTTGTATGTACTTGTTTGAACGCACTTAAGTGTGAAAATTTTCTTTGTGAAAACTTTTGAATGGTGACTTGGGAACTGCGAGACAATACTTGGGACGAGTATGAGTAGGTGTGAATAGTAGTAGAGGCCTATACTACTGGAAGCACAGGACTCACACTTGGATCAGGTAAAGTCACAAGGTTACCAAGAAGCTAGTAAATGATTCCGTTTATTCATGTGTGTCGTTACCTTCATTTCGGTAATGACTAAGAAGATAATTATCGTTCAAATCTTAATGTAATAAAGAGTGGAGTCCGATTAATATAAATCTACAAAGATAAAGTTGATTGGTTTAGAAAGCCATGTATTAAGTAATGACGAAACTTCAGTCAAGAAGGAGACGGTCGAGATGGTCGATAGAAATATAACAACCTTCATTAAAGAATTGAGCAATCATTAGCCAGAGATGTGACTTGCTATGTGGTGTTACTGGCCACAAGAAATGTTTCCGCCCTACTCTTACTAGTCAAATGGCGGGGAGTCAAGTTTTCCGTTCAACAATCAAAGAGTACTCCAACTAAAAAGGAGGAGGTGCCAAAAACTAAAAGATGTATATGTCTGAAAGCACGAATTAGAGATAAGTGGTGCTAATCTTTCTATTCCAAAGCATCCACGTGTTGATCAAACTCTTTTCATTTTCTTTATTCCATCAGCTTGATTTATTCGATCTGATTCTAATACAAGAGTTTGGTTCGTTATGTATCTTGTGCGTTATAAAATTAAAGGTCATTAGAATAAGACCATTCGAGTTTTTGTTATAGCAAAAGTAAAGACCTTATCTTGGGCTTAGTCTATAAACCAAGAAGGAGCAGGAGACTGCAATGAGAATTGAGTTTTAACTCAAAGATTAGGATCGAAATCCCAATAGAGAATGGTGAGCGGGTGCAGGTTTGAGCACCGCTAGTAATTAAGAAGTTTGAAGAGTTTGACAATCGTTTGTTAAATCAAAAGTTAAATATCGTACATTTTAGATTACCACAGAGGAAGTAAGTTAGGACTCGAATGTTGTGACTAGTAATTTTCTCGTAAACTTTAGATCTGATCACATCTTATTTGATTGTGATGCCTCAGATTCTTTCGTGGCTTATAAATTCGCACATTATTTTCAAATTGCTTATTATGCAAATTGTCCAATCATTTCATATAGATAACATAGGAAATATATCATTACTTGCTGATAAAGTTTATAGAGATAGTGCTATAGGAATTGAAAGTTATAATCTTCCTGTTAACCTAATTCCTATATTTGATATTATTCTCGACATGGATTGGTTGTTAAAGAACTACGCAGAGCTCTTGTGCTACAAAGAGATGATATGCATCCCTATCGAAAGGGAAGATTCTATTTATGTCTACGGTGAAAATAATAAATTTCTTTCTTAAAAAAACTCGTAAATTTATATCGAAGGGATATTCTACTTATCCGGCTTATACAGTTAATACCTTGAAAGAGGAGAAGAAAACTGTGAATGATAGCCTTTGGATAATTATCGACCGACTGATTAAGAGTGCATATTTTTCTCGCCATACGTACAACGGTTCTAATGGAGAAATACGCAAAAGTTTACTTAGACGAAATTGTGGCCAGACATGGTGTGCCACTAAAGATTATTTCCAATCGTGATACTCGCTTCACTTCTCACTTTTGGGCGAGTATGAAAAGTGAATTGGGATCTCGAGTTACTCCCAACACAGCTTATCATCCCCAGACAGATTGTTAGACGGAGAGAACAATCCAAACAGTAGAAGATATGCTTCGTGCATGTGTCTTAGGGTTCGGTAGTAACTGTGAACACCATTATGTTGGCATCATGTAGGACAGAAAATCCTTGGTGGCCCTGAAATGATTCAAGACACCACTGATAAGATTCAAATTCTACGATAAAGAATGAAAGTAGGCCAGGATCGACAAAAGACATGTGTAGCAATGGAGGAGACAATCCATAGAATTCCAAGTGGGTGATACTGAAGGTAACCCCATGGAAAGGTATTATGAAATTTGAGAAGAAAAGGAGATTGAGTCCTAGATTTATTGGACTTTTCAAAATTATCTAACCAGCATATCGCTTGGAAATTGCCTGAAGATTTGGCAGGTATTCATGATGTATTTCATGTAAGATATCTATGTAAATGCTTGAGTGTATATGATGAAACAGTTCCATTATCCAAGGTGAAACGGGATAATAAACTTATACTTACGGAAAATAAGAATGAGATAAGAGCGAAATATCCTCATTTGTCCAAATCGTTGTGATTTCGGGGACGGAATCCTCAAAAGGATGAGGTATTTGTAACATACACGTTTTGAAATCGTGTTATGTAATTTGAAAAGTTAAAATAAAATATTATGAAATATTATGTGAAATTGAGTGTTGAGTTCTAACAGATAGTTTTTACTAGAAATGAAGTAAAACTATGTTTAGAATCACTCATTAAACGTTGGAAGTCTTATGAGATTCCAATTAAAAGCCAATTAGTGAAATTTACCGAAAATATAAAATTTGAAATAAGTAAAATTTTATTATTGAAAGTTGTAGATAATCTCGTTAGAAACACGTAGGCGAAAACCTCATCGAAATCCGAGTTATAACGAAGAAGTTATGACCAATCGAAGATCCGCGATAAAACTGGCACGGTGCCGAATGGCGTAAAAAGTGAGTTTTTGATAAACTACTTTTTAGCCTTAGTGATCTAAATGAAAGTCGTAGTATTCGTTAAACCAAGAAGTTCGATAAAAAGAACGCCAAAATCTGACTTCGTATGAGGAAGTTATGATTTTTACAAGTTTCAGTTTAGCAGTAGACAGCTAAAAACTCGAATTTTTGATCGAGTGATTTTTTGCCGACACAACCTAAACGAGAATTGAAGGTCTCGTCATTAGTAGTACAACGGTAAAAAGTCTGACGAAAACGGACGTCGGATGAAGAAGTTATGAATTTTTAACGGATTTACCAGTCCCAGTCTGTTAAAAATAATAATATCAAAATAAATTCAAAATTTTCCGACGAAGTCTAAATGAAAGTTGTAGAGCATAATTTTCTCTACGCGTGCATATAAAGAACGTCAAAAACGGAGCCCGTATGAGAAAGTTATGGATTTTACAAGATTGGGCACATTTTCATTTAATTTTCGCATGAATAGTGTTGATCCACGTGACATCTTCTGATTGGCCCGTAGCCTCGCGTGGCACCCTCTGATTGGTCCGAGGTCGTCACCCACTTTCCCCATTGGACCGAAGCTCGGTCCACTCAGGAGCTTCCATCTATCCGCAGTTGAGGACGCGACTGATGAGCTGGTGCCTCGCATGCGCGCCCTGTGTCACCTTCCGAGCCTCGCACGTGGACTCCTCGCAGGTGCGACGTCTGGCCTCCGAACCGAGCTCCTGCTGCCGCATGGCCTTCGCAGCTACTGACCCTCCTAGCCTCGGATCCAAAGCTCCGGATCTCCTCCCCTATAAATAGATCTCTTGCGAGATTACCCGGGGAAATGGGAAAATTGCCATTTTCACCCCCTTTTTCCATATTTCTATTATTTTGTCATTCCCCGAACCCCCCAGGATTATTTTCAACGCCCGAAACACGCCCCGAAGTGCCCGGAGACCCGGAAAATTTATCTTTTCGGTTTCGAAGCTCTACCATCGCAGGGCCCGGTTTTCAAGAAAACTCCCGGTTTTCAACGACGAAAGTCATATTTAGAGCCGAAGTGCTGCCCAAATTATTATTTTGACCCCCGGTTGCTTTAAGGTGAGTTTAATTTGTAGAAACAATTGTATGTTATGTGTTATATGTGTTATGTGCTTTTCCATGTTATCATCTCGAGTTGTGTATCTGCTATTTTTATAGCAAGGCTGTAC